>NC_135350.1:20100556-20409531 GCF_023851605.1 Tamandua tetradactyla | reverse complement strand
GTCTGCTAGTTTAAATGAATGCTTCAGTTTAGGTTTGGATTCAGTTGATTTTCTTTTGAGAAATTGCTCTATTTTCTTGGTTCTTCATACATGGGGAAATATTGAATTGTATTCTGGAGAATATGACTGTTTGGTTGTGGAGATTCTGGATTCTTTTAGTTTTCCTCAACAAGCTGTTTTGTAAGATAATCATCATGATTGAGGTTGAATTATAATCTCCCAAGCTTCATTTTTTGGATGGCATTTCCAGTCTTACTTCATAGATTTTGTTTTTAGTTTACTTGTTTTAGGCATTTTCAGTAACATATATATGACTCAGATGTCAGAGAGTTGGATAAATAGAATTTGTGAATCTTCACCTTGTTTTTCCCTTTTCTTGATTTCTCAATCTTCTTTAGTAGCTATGGCTTCTTCTAGAGACTTTTTTATCCCTCTACCATTTCTTCAGCCACTAGTAGGCATTCCTTTTAGTTCCAGGCTAAAAGCTATGAAAATGAGGAAAATATTTTGTATAGCTCCCATCTTTCCCTCCTTAAGCCTGCATTTCTGACCAGATTTTGCCTGCTATTTTTCACACCTGGTTCTTTCTGGTAGTTGCTTTCTGTATTTTAGTTCTCTGTGATGTTGTAATTGGTGTGATCTTATTCCATCATTACTGGAGTGAAAAACAATTGCATGCTTTTAAAATTTCATTTTTTAAAATTTCATTTTAAAATTAAAATGTTAAATAATTCACAATTAACTATGATTATTATTTCTTTTCAATATTTTTAATCATATAAGGATATCTCTTCCATTTGTTGTTTACTAAATGTGTCTATTATGAGTGGGTATTGAAGTTTTTTCCAGCCATTTTTTGCCTTTATTGAGGTGATGATTTTATGTGTGTGAATGTGATCAACTTACATAGATTGATTTTGTAAAATTTTAAGACATTTTTGCATTTCTACATTAAAACTTTAATGAATGTGACATATTATCTGTCTTATAAACTGTTAGATTCAAATTACTAACATCTAATTTAGGACTTTTGCATCGATGTTCATGAGCAACTTGGTCTTTATTTTTTCTTTTAATATTATCATACAGTGTTAGAATTGAAGTTGTACTGGCTTTCATAAAATATGTTGGAAAGTATGTTGTCTTTTTCTCTTTTGTAGAAGTTTGTAAAAGATTCCTATCATTTATGCTTTAACTGTTTGGAAGAATTTACCATTACACCATTTAGGCCTGGAGTTTCTTTTGTAGAATACTTTACATGATGAATTCAATTAAAGAAATAGATATGAGTATTCAGATTTTCCAATTCTTTTTATGACACTTTTGACAAGTTGTAGGCCTCCTAAGAATTTGCCATATTATGTAAATTGTCAATTTTAATGGCATAAGAGATTAGTAATAATATCTTATTATATTTTTATGTCAATTTGGTCTATAATGAAACCCTATTTTTCCTTTTCGATAATAGTAATTTAGGTTTTCTTTCTATTAATGCTTTTAAGAGCTTACTGGTGTTAATTTTCCTAAAATCATCTCTTAGCTTTTTTGGATTTATTACATGTTTGTTTTCTATTTCATGAGCCCCATACTTCTTGTTTCTGTTTTAACAACTATTCTGTTTTCCATGGAAAATCGTTTTATGCAGTAATTACAATTTTAGACTTCATTATCCATATAGATTGGACCTTAAATTTATTAAAGAACAGTGCAATTTTTTAAAATGTGTATACTATTAAAAATAGTTTATGAACATTGACTTTGGCTGTGCTGGTTATAGAGCAGGAAAGTGTCTATTTTGATGATTAGTTCTAACAGAACAGACTAACTCTATTGTTTATGTATTTGTCACCCTTCACACATTCTCTTCAGCACTAAGTATGAAAACATCTTTTGTGTAGCGCCTGTGCATTTGGAGCTTTGACATAAGTGTTAGCTGTATAGAAAATTTAAGGAAGAAGATGTGGAGGAAAACACAAAATCAAACTTATGCTTCTACCACAAAAAAAGACTTGGAAAATATCCATCAGCCGAGGGATATATATATATAGTTCTGAAAGTTTGAGCAATCAAATGCTCCTTGGTATTTTCTTCGGAAAAGTTTAATAGACCATTATATAAAAGGCCTCATTTCTCTTAGGGAGGCAGAAACTTATTGGATTCTCTTAAAAAATGTATTTTATGTCAGTTCATTGTTTGTCCCTAGACCTAAATTAACTAGCTATGATGCATGGGGAGGAAATTCATCACTTGAAAATCATATTAATTCTGAGTTTATTTTTAATGCAGACATATCAAGTCAGCCACAAACCACCTAGCATAAACTCAAGCACACTTTCCTCTCTCCAGAATACTTGGAAGTGAAAAAACTTGTCATTCATTTTATTATTTAATTTTATTAATGACTTCAGGTTTTTAACTCACCTCTTTAAACAGATAAAATTCTATTCTAAATACATGTTTGGATTGTATCCCCTGAAAGTCTGCTGAAGACCTTAGATAAATGAGGGTTCTATAAATTGTTGTCAATGTCCTCAAAATCTATCTGTATAATATTATATCTATCTATGTAATATCAAATTAAAAATTTAGGAACACAGGAAATGGTATGATTAGTGAGAGAAAATTGAAAACTATTTTATTATATATATAACATATTAAACTTAAGGAACATCAGAAATTTGAATAATATCAGGCCATTTTTCACTTTTTTTAATCCATTATATTCAAATTCAGAGTGTTCACTTGATGCTAATTATAATTTTTCACCAAAATGCTTAATCCTTATATTTTCTATGATACATTCGGTTGTAATTTTTAAAAAGAACAATGCAGCTCTTTCAGATAGAGTTACACTGGGAATCAAACTTTTTCATTGTATGAGTAAGCAAATGCCTCTGTAGCCAGGCATGTACTTCCATTGTTAGTGGTAATTTATTGCATTATTCGTCAAAAATTTGCAAGTTATTCTTTAAGCAATAGTTTTACTTTTGTCAAAGACTTTTATTAGGAAGTTATAAGTTTACAGAAAAATCAGGTATAAAATAGAGTTCCTATATACCATCCTATTAGTACTACCTGGCATTAGTGTGGTACATTTGTTATAATTTGTGAAAGAAAATTTTTATAATTGTTCTATTAACTATAGTCCATCATTTACATTAGGGCTCACTGTTTACGTCGGCAAAGATTTTTATACTTGAAAAATACAGAGTGGTAGTAAGGTTTTCCCTACTGTGTTAACAAAATTTGTCCAATTTATCTATTGCATTTCTCTTTCTTTCCTCTTTTATTGGCCATCAATCATTTTCTTTTACCTTTATCTTCTACTGCTGTTCCAAGCACCCTACCTTAGTTCTCCAATACACTTGTCTTCATCAAGCAACACCGAGTTCTCAATTTTTCTATTTTACTCACTATGAAAATGCTAACTTGGATTGTGTTCCATCATTTTAGATCCCCTTTGAAGATACTGATAATCGTTATTAATGGCTATATGAAATTTCTATCACCCAAAAGAGGCTAAATTTTTAATATTCCTAGACACTTTTTCAGTTCATTCTAGGGTCTTTATCTCACCTCTCCTTGATGCCAACAATTAAATACAGTTTAAAACATTTGGACGTAGTCACTGGATCAAAGCGTGAGAAATATGAATCATATATTTTAAATACACATTGTGTATTTGTGTGTGTATAAACAGAATACATACATATATAAATATATGTATGAATATGCCAACTTGAATATGTAAAATATACAATATGAAGTTATATTTTTTTATTATATTCTCCAGTTAGAACAAATGCAAAAGAAACAGAAATTCTAGTAATGCTTTAGGGAAAACCTAGTCCCCTCATATTTCATAGGTTTTTACAGTTTTGTGTATAAGATAAAGATAAAATTCTTTTGTTTTTTTTTTTTTGCATGGGCAGACACTGGGAAATGATCCTGGGTCTCCAGCATGGCAGGTGAGAACTCTGCCTGCTGAGCCACTGTGGCCCTCAGATAAAATTCTTGTACCTACTTGCTGTTAAGTATTCCACAGCATCTCTGCAGAATTGATCTTGTTGTGGGAGGGCTGGTAAGGAAATCTTGGGAAAGAACAGTTCCTTGGAACTCAATCACTACCCTTAAATATGGGGTTGTTGCATCATTTGAACAATTTTACACTAATTCTTGGTCTATACATAGCCTGAAATTTGGGTGATTGTTGTAAATGTACTATAGTTGAGGATACTATAAGGTGCACAGAAAAAGAAATCAGGTGATTAATCTTTGGTTATAATGTCGTTTACTCACTCATTTGAATATTTTTTAATGAATAGTTCAAGCAGAATAGGAAAAGAAAAGGCCTATCTTGTATTTACAGCCTAGCAAGGAGTTCTAAAAATGGATTTTGCATACTTGAAAAATGAGAGTGGATCAAAACATTTCAGCAGCCACTTCCAATTCCTCAGTGATGTGTTTATCTGGATTCTTTTGCATCTAGCTTACTTAAACTCCTTATGCAAATTAGTATTCACTTATAATTAGCAATATTCGCAGGACTAGAATTTTAATCCTATATGTAGTTACTTGACTCTGTTGAGCAATCCATTTGTGAAAAATCTTTATCCTACCGAGTGTCTAGCACACTGTGCTATACTTTGTGGTTCACAGTAAACTCTGCTGACTGATTTCACAGTATGGAAAATGGGCTTTTGACAGACTTTACTGGGTTGAGCTGCCAGGTATTGAAAGTAGGTAATTCAGATAACAAACCAAAGCAAAAGTAACAGCTAAGACTTCACTCACTTACTGCAATAATGTAACAGGGAGGTTAAACCAAAGAAGGTGCCAGCTCCCCTTCATTCCAATTTTCACCCAGGGAATGGTGTCACTGGCTGAGGGTGAGATGGATCAGCACCCATATGGGGAACAGCTCTTTGCTGAGGGAGCCCTGAACAGAAGACTCCTGCCATTTTATGGACCTGGGGGTTGGATGCAGGTAGTCCCCCAAAGGGGGCTAGGAATGGAGAAGTGCTGAGTACTGAGTCACAAGTAGAAAAGTGTCTTCCCGCTCTCCCCCTCCTCTTGATGAGAATATCTCAGCAGAAATGCTTGAGGAGGGCCTCGGGTTTGAGCACCTGCTAAGGAGGCTTCCAAACGGAGGTGCCTCAGCGAGGGATCCGGATGTGCACAAGAGCATGACAGACCAGGAAAGCCGGGATCCTTGGCTGCATTTCCCTGCAGGCACTACGAGCACTGGCTGTGCACCGTTTTGTGTGGGGAGGGCACTTTTCTCCCATGGGGTCTGTCAGGTGAAACTTCTGGAAAACTTTGTCAAATTACACATAAGTTTTAGGCCACAAGCTAGACTCCTCATTGAAAGCT
This sequence comes from Tamandua tetradactyla, assembly GCF_023851605.1. Classification (NCBI taxonomy): domain Eukaryota; kingdom Metazoa; phylum Chordata; class Mammalia; order Pilosa; family Myrmecophagidae; genus Tamandua; species Tamandua tetradactyla. The sequence continues at coordinate 20,404,158 of NC_135350.1, read as the reverse complement.
GGTCTTTGTTGTTGCACTTTGTCCATGTAGCTTGTGATAGACTCAGCTAATGTGTTTATGCAATAATCTTATGCAATAATCTTATTGCATTATTCATATGCTAAAATTGATAGTGCCACATTTTAATATAATGGAATTTATCCTCTGAAGAAAAATGAGTTCAGAAAACAAATACTCCCTGGAAACTCTTAGTCATGAGGCAGTAATACTGACGTCCACTATTTTCCTTTTCACTGGAGGTGAAGCAGCATGGGGTGTGGTAGTTCCTAGAGTGACGCCCCTCACACACTTACCAGTCCCGTAGGTCATTGGGCTCTTGGGTTCCCTATGGGGCCTACACGGGCCCCTGAGCAGCTGGGTGGGGTGAGCAGCACTGGCAGGGTAGCAGCTGATCGTTATTGCGTGTGCACCATTCACTGAGGAAGTGTCTGTTCTTTAGCCGACCATGGATGGTCCACTTGTGGGCTCACCTAAGTGAAGTTGTTTCTTACCACTCTGGTTGTGGAGAATCAAAATGATCACGTCTCTTAAACATTCTGAAGATGCTTGGGTGAAAATTCAGGTGCTGCAACATGCTGAGAAATGAGTTGGCTTAAAAAGGAGATAGCATAGAAATGAGGTAGATAATGCCGATTGCAGTAGAACAGGGGAAAGACAATCAACATTTATCACATCCTTCCTGTAGGCTACATGCCGCAGTCACTGTGTTAGAGTGAGTTTAACTAGCACTGTCTTGCATGATAATGTCAAAGCAGGATAAAAAATATGTATCCTAAATACTTAGAAAAATACTTAGTATAAGCGGGAGAAAAGCATTCCTAAACTCTGATTTAATTTATGACCTAAAATATATAGTTTTACTTTTTGATGGAAATGGTTTAGTTTTCCATTGCCTGCAGTTAATATGTATGGTGTTATTTATGTTCTTGCTATTAATATTTAATAAAATATTGAGATAATCTGACTGTAAATTTCAACTTTTAACAAATTACTGAAATTTTCCTTGCTATTTTATATACCTACTATAAATATAACTATTTCAGAATAAGATATATTTTATGTTTGAGGGCTATAAATTTTCTTCTATCTGCACCTTTATTTTAACTCAATCTTATTAATTACTTAGTAAGTAATTTTGCCTTATTGTCTGCTATGTTTTTCAATCTTCTTAAGAGAAACAGAGCTGACAGGGTATGCATATGTATTCCTATGTAAATATTACAGAGATTTGTTATAGGAATTTTTTCACCTTACATGACTGTAGGGATTGGAAAGTACACATTTTGAAGAGAAGGTCACAAGTTAGAAACTCAGATGAAGGTGAGGTTACATTCCCAAGCAGTGTACTGTCTGCAATAGAGGCATGAGTTTTTCTTTTCTGACATCTAAAAACCTCTGTTCTGGCTTTAAGACCTAATGATTAGATGAAGAGACTCCCCACATTGCTGAGGGCAATCTTTTCTGTTCATTTAGATACAATCAGCCCTCCATGCAATAAACAGACTATAGATGTAAATTCATCTTTGAAATATCCTCAGGCCTGTGCTTGCTTGGCCAAACAATTGGACACCATAACATAACCAGGCTGACACATGAAATTAAACGCCACAACCATTTACCATAGATAGGGATGAGGAAAATTTCCTATTATAGTAGTTGGGTGCCCATTTACTTTTTTTTCCCCAAAATATTTTGGTTATGTGGTTTGTTCCTCTGATCTTTGATACACAAAGCCTAATATTGATATCAATGTTTATATCTGCATATGGGTTGAAATTTTGTATTGAAACCATTGTAAATGACTTTTGGTTTCACTCTAATGTTTTACATTCACACTAATGCTTTTAACATTAAAATTAAATTACAGTTCTTATATGAGCATTGCCACTGACATTTCTTTCACAAATCATTTCCTTCCTCTCACAGGCTCTTCTTGAAAAATCTATCATCAATCTCTTACCCTTGCCTCACTCATAATTTTCACTGCCCTCCTTGTACCACATGACATGATTCCTATGACCATAGTAGGACAGCAAGTACCAGAAGACTCTGTCCATAGCTGCAGATCAATTAGATTTCATCTTTTGCCAATTTAAACAAGGAAGAGTAGAGATTGAGTTGTTGTTCGATTGTTTGCTCTGTGTGAATGGAACGGAGAAACCTAGTATATAGGGAGAAGGAAGAAAGAAGTAGACAAGCCAGGAAAAGCAGGGATCAAGGATCATACAATCTAAGAGAATGCAGGGGAACTGTTACCCTATTCTAACAATGTTTCAATTATTGATCCACTCCCTCCAGACACCCAACTGCTTTTTTTTTTTTTTGGTATGGGTAGCCAGCTGCTCTCTCTTCCAGGTGTGTTTTCTGTAGTCTCTTGAGCATCTTGACTGGCTTCTATTCTATCACCCAAATGACCATTAGGACAACTATCTTTGCTTTAGTTAAATTGGTCACATATATCTTCTCTCATTTAAATTAAAAATTTTTTCTCTCAAAGATTTTTTCTGGAGTCTAAGCAATGAAATTTGTTTAGAAAATTCATTGGGTGTTTTTTTCTAGGAAGTGGCTTTCAGTGGTCACACAAATAATGAGTAGTAAATTTTCTTAAAAATAAACAGATTTTACCCAGATCTGATATGGCTTTCAAATACTTGGAGAAAGACAAGAGCATGGGGTACTAATACCTGTGAAGTATTGAACAATTAACTCACTATTTAAAAATATCTGTTTTCCCATTTCTAATAGAGGAATTGTAGCAGCTGTCTCGATTATTTCACAAGGAATTTATGAGTTCAAATGAAATAACATATGTGAATATACTTTCTAAACAATAACATATAATATAGTTACTACTGATTTATGTGCAAGGATATAAACCTGCAGAGAAAGCTTACAGATACTTCCAATTAAAGAAAACTAACTCCTTAGAGATCTTTATTCTGTATGTTTATCAGATTTGTTGGACATGTCATTTCAGGATATCTGGATAATTATGAATGAAGCTCTCTTAGCAGAGGTTAGGATATGGAATAAACTTTCTAAAATATACCAGCAACCTAAACACTTGGCCTAACTAATTCATGCAGTGAATTCCATGGATTGGGCAACTTTAAATAGAGCAGAGTAGATTTTTTGTGATTACTGCATTGTTCTAAAATTGTTAAACTAATTTAAAAGTATCAAGGTTTGGGGATGGAAGCATCTGGGACCTTACACATGACTGATAGGCAACTAGTTATCTCATGGGTATCCCCTGGGAAGTTGATTTGCTTTATACTATGGGACTGGCTCTTGTACTGTCATTGCACAGAAGACTTTTGAAAAGTTGCCATTCCTTATTTGTAGCAACACATTTAATGTGTTACAGTGATGAGCAAACTACTTCTGTATTTAGACAATGAAAGTTTTATATTTGCATATTACATATATAGAATTACTATCCAGGATGTTGCCAACGGGAATTTAATATCCTCTCATTTTATGTGGGGTAATAGAGCATAACTGTGGAAAATGTGAGTTCTGGAGGCGCACAATTTAGGTTTAAATCCTAGGTTTTGGATGACCTTACTGCATGGCCTTGCTGACATTGGTTTGCCTTTCTAAATCTCATTTCTTGCTTCTTTAATATGATCATAGTAATGATACCATTTTCATATTGTATTTGTGGATGAGACAATAATCATAAAACAAATGTTGCAACATTTGGACATAGGTGCTCATTAAATATTAGTTATTGCTATGAGCTGAGGAGAAAAAAACAAAACAAAAAGGCTTATTTTGAAAAGAAAAATTATGAGATCTCTGATATTGACACGTTAACATGAAACTTTTCCTCTTTGTTATGCATGGTACAAAATATTAATCCTGGGATCCAAATTAATTACAGACATAATTGCAATCTTAAAATAGATGAAAAATTTCAAATCAATTATTTTTTGCAATATCACTCTCTTCCTTTTTTATGAAATATTGATATTAATATAAAAATTTGATGATTAAGTGGTTCTTAGCTATGACAAATGACATATCTATGCAGTTATAAAGCACTTTGTTTAGAAGTATAAGATCAGAGTTGACAGGCCTTCTGAGAAAATTGGTTGCTTCCTAATGCCATCTGCATGAACAACTTTTGAAGAGAGACTAAGAATTGGATTATTCTAATGCTTTTGAGCTTAAGAAAAATGGATAGAGATTTTGAATTCTGACTTAGATAAGTAACACAGATAAAACCCATTTATTAACATAGATTTTAGTCTGTCATTTCCTATTCAAAAAAGAAGAGAATTGATTTCCCATGTTCCACTTATATTCAGAAATTCTGATTCTTTACCTTTTATTATTATCACTTAAATAAGCCAGTGCTGATTTAAATCTTTTGTGGACCCCAGAAAATCCATGTCTTTAATCCTCATTCAGTATTCAGTGGGAGCTTTTTGATTTTTTTCCCATGGGGATGTGACCCACCCAATTGGGAGTGGTAACTTTGGGTTATCTTCCATGGAGATGCATCTCCACCCATTCAAGGTGGATTTGCTTATTGGAGCCCTTCAAAAAGGAGCCATTTTGGAAAAAGCTTTAGAGCCATAAGAGCCCACACAGACATCTTTGGAGATGAAGAAGAAAAACGCCCCCAGGGGAGTTACATGAAACAAAACGCCTGGAGAGAAAGCTAGCAGATGTCGCCATGTTTGCCATGTGCCTTTCCAGTTGAGAGAGAAACCCTGAACTTCCTTGGCCTTTCTTGCTGGAACCTTAATTGGGACATTTTCACAGCCTTAGAACTGCAAACTCGCAATTTAATAAATTCCCCTTTTAAAAAACCGTTTTGTTTCTGGTATATCACATTCTAGCAGTCTGCAAACTGGAACACAACCCAGTAATTGTTTTAACTTTTTATTTTGAAGTAATTTTGAATTTACAGATGAATCAGTACCAAGTGTTCCTTGTGTGCCCTTCACCCAATTTAAACTAATGCTAACGTCTTACATCACTGTTGTACCTTTATCAAAACTAAGAAATTAACATTGGTATAATTGCAACTAAATTATGGGCTTTATCTGATTTTCATGGTTTTTCCCACCGATGTATTTTGTCTATTTTGGAATCCAATAAAGGATACCGTGTCATATTTAGTTGTTGTGTTTCCTTAGTCTCATTCAATTTGCGACAGTTTCTCAATGGTTCCTTCTTTCTCATGATCGTCATACATTTGAAGCTTCCTGGTCAAGTATTTTGAATAATGCCCCTCTACTTAGGTTTGTCTGATGTTTTGTAATTAGACAGGAGTTATGGATTTTTGGAAGAGTATCACTGAGTGAGGTACCCTTCTCATCATATGTTATCTGGGATACGTGGCATAATATGAATTGTTACTGAGTAAGCTAACTCTGATCACTCAGTTAAGATGGCATTTACCATCCTTTCCAGAGGTAACCTGGCATAGTTTACTATTTTTCCTTTTCCATACTCTGTTTCTTGGAAGTAAGTCACTGAGCACAGCCCTCAAGGGGAAGAGGTGAATTAAGCTATACATGCTAGAAGGAGGAATATAAAGAATTTGTAGGTATCTTTTAAAACTACCACAATAACTCATAAGTTATTTGGGGGAAGATAGTTTGTGGCTATACAAATATCTATTTTTCCTTATGTTTTTCCCACTATTATTTGCGTTCATCAGAGGATCTTGTCTGTAGCAATTATTATCACAATGTTTTAATGGTAATTTTTTAATTACTTCTACATTTATTATTTGGAAGTTTTTAGTAAGGAAGAATTCTTCCCCCTTCCCCCATTAATTTATTATGAAATCATTTATTTATATCAGTATGGTCTCATGAAAATTTTTTTTTGTCTTTAAATTATAATCCGAAAGCATCATTTTAAATTTTGTTGCTCTGTGTTTCAGCTTTGGCCATTGGAAACTTTGCCTGTTTATCTCCTGTGTCTTTTCTGCAAGGACAGGATGCTCTGAATTCATCTTGAATTTTCCATACCCCAACCCTGGAATCAGCCATTTCTCCAAGGAGCACAGTTGTTGTTTTTTTAATTGAAGAAAGGTATTTAAAAACCAACATCTGGGTGTGCTCAATGCTACTAGGGTGTCACTGCTTCTAGGCATTCTATCCTTCTAGGGAGACAGAGCTAGGAAATACATATATGTGTACAAATCCTTGCATACACACATCTATATTCATTTGTCTATTTAAAATGAAATAATCATGCATTCATAATGATATCACTGACTCTAACTCAACTTGCAGGGCTCATTTTAGCCTCCTTGCTTATTTGTAACTTCTTTTTCTAATAGAGTGCTGACTTCCATTATATGTAGTTTATTTAATTATTGTTTATTTATTTATTTATTTACATCTTGAGGTGTATTGAATTGTGTACCCCAGTTTGGACATGTTTTGATCTTGGTTCTTATTCTGGTGGGCATGACTCATTGTGCATAGTATCTCCTGAAGGTGCTATTATTTACAGTTTTGCTCAGTTTCTTTGTGTGGTCCCTCCCTTTTAAAGTCAATAATCTATAAGAAAAAATGCATATTATATATATTTTGGAATTAAATATTTTAAAATTTTAAACTAATGAGACCCTTACTCACAGTTTAAAATTTTGAAAAATTTCTAATTCTAGAAGAATTTTAAATAACTTTTCAAAATGACATAACAAAATAAACCTAACTATTAATAAAAATAAACCTACTTGTTGCCTTGTTTCCATGTAAGCACAAAGAAAACATTGGAATTTTAAAATAACATCTCACGAATGATAATGATGTTGCAGAAATTATAGCAAGTGTAGCCAAAGATACCTAGTAAAACACAATAGAGGTATGAGAAAAACACTGGGTTAACCTCAGAAAATGTACCTGTTCATACCCTAAACCTCAACCTGAATACACTAGCATTCTCCATTAGCTGTCAGAGTGATGATGCATCATGTACTCTCTGCATAACTTCACCATGTACTCATAAAACAATGAGACTGCAGGACGTAAATACCATTTTAGTTTATTATGAAAATAATGGTGTATCCCCTGAAAGGGTTTTGGTGACTCTACCCCCTGAGGTTTCCATAGCACTTGGGAATTGCTTTATTAAGTTTTTAGTAGGTACAGTGAGTTGAAGAAGAGCTAGAAGGGCATCTAACTTAAGGTTCAGATGCTTAGTTGTTATGGTAATGGAACTTTACCGAAGCGAGGTCCCTGCTTATGAGAGCGTTTTGGTCTTCATCAAAATAATTGAGGTACAAGGTCAAAACCACTCAATATACTTTTAATATTTGTTGTTCTTCAATATGACCCATGGAAATTTTGATAAAATTTGGTAGTACAATAGAATCTTGTCATCCATGATTTCAGAAGTCATTTAATTTATCATTTTGACAGAGATTATTGGTAGTGAAAGGGGAACTACTGATTATTATGTGGAGTCAATAGGTATAAAACAGTTTACTTCCAGGTAAACCAGGCAATATGGTCACCTTATCCGTGAAACTTATATTCTGAGAACTTGGTGGATTGTTAAATTGTTGCATATTGCTGTTTCTACATTTCTTGCATAAGATTCACTAGGATTTAAATTCTTCAGGCTTACTGAATTTGTGAGGATTTTTATCGATGATATTATTGTTTTAGTCCTAGCTACATATTTTGTATTGAACACAAGTAATGTTGATATTACTATATTATGAAGGAAAATGTGTGTATCTTTACAAAGATTTAGAGGGTGGCAGAGATGATCAATTTAGAAAAGACTTGATACTTTTGATCTCTTTTCATTCTACTAGTGGCCAAAGATAAATGCAGTTATCTTGTAACAAGACAAAAGAATAAAATATTTGTAAGGAATTTAGCCAAAAGATTGATTTAGAAAACTCCTTCAGAAGTAGTTGTTCTTTTCACAGTGCTTTCATTCAGGTTTTTGGACACTGAGTGATTCTTATATGGGTGTTTTTTTGCTTCTAAGTGAGAAGGAATCCTCAGCAGATAGGTAGAGCGCTGACAAATTAAGGGCATGGAGGTATAATCTCAAAGCTGCCACAGCCTTGTTGTGAGGTAATCTCAGTTATTCAACTCACCTTTCCTTCACTGATAAAGAGTGGATTATGAGAATGTTTAATTACTCCACAAAACTATTGAAAGGACCGATTAATCTAAATTATGGCAAAGGAGTCGTTTCTATTTTACAGCACTGATTATCCACATGCCTGATTATCTAATTTCCAGGTTTCCCAGTGTCTTCGCTTTGCTCTCTTTCTTAAGCTGCATATTTTTCAGACATTTCATCCTGAGATGATACTTGAAAATGAGAAAACAGACAATTGATTACTCTACTGTAGTTTTTTTCAGTCACTTAATACTTAGCCGTTATACTTAGCCTAATACTTAGCTTAATACTTAGCCTTTATTGAAAAATATTTAAATGACTTAATTTCCCTTTCTTCCCATACTCCTGAAAGACAGCACTTTCCTCAAATTCCACTCACAATGTTCTCAATTTAAAATGCACATATCTTGTTAAGCTTCAGATTAGGTAGTGGTAAACTCAAGGGATTGGTTAAATCATGACCATATTTGACTTCTTTCATAGAGAGTCATTTTTAGAGCCTTCATATGGAGGTGCTGGTATTTTCTTTTTCAACTGTAAGTAATCAACTGCGAGAAATACTGTTTCTATCAATATTCGTGGCCCTTAAAAACTTCACTAGAAATTTCTATTAAATTAGTCCAAAGTTCCTACAGCTCTGTACTTTCAGTGTTCCTTTGGTTCACTGGTAATTCCTTTTGTTTTTTCTTCCTGCTTTTTTTGTGATCTCCTGGAACTGTTGCCTTTGGGAGACATTAACCTTTACAGAGAGGTAAAGGCACAGAGTGGTCAGGATGTGGGCTCTGGATCCAGACTGCCTAGTTCAAGTGAGGATAACTATTGGTCCTTCTTCATAGGGAAGGATTGACTTATTAATGTTAAATAAGTCAATATTCATGGTTGATATACAATAACCATTTAATAAACTTTATTGAGGGCTTAAGAGACTAAACCCTTAAAGATCCTTATTCTATATATTTATTATTTAGGGCTTGTAATAGGCATGAGAGATAGCTATAAAAGGAATATGACTTAAGATCTGAGTTTAGAAGGAGAGGCACACATAGCAACAAATAAATACAATGGAACGGGATATACATTGAACTAAACCCCAGAGATGTTAAGAGAGGACCCACAGATGCTCAGAGAGAAAGCCCCTGAAACCAGAAGCTGAAAGCAGTGGAACCTGGGAACGAAGAACCAGCAGATGTGGGCCATGTGCCTTCCCATGTGACAGAGATGTCCCAGATGCCGGCAGCCTTTCTTCAGAATCATCCTTTTGGTGTCTTAATTGGGACATTTTCATGGCCTAAGAACTGTAAAAGAACTCATTTTCTGATAGAGTGCATTCCACAGCTTTAGCAAACCAAAATATATACGGTTGCTATAAAAAAACAAAATAATAATTCGTGTAAAAATTATTTGAAAAGTACAAAGTAAGATGAATTGTAGGCATTAAAATTGATTTTTTTCTACAATAGAATCTTAGGAATAGTTTTTTAGTGAAGCCCAGAGAGGCAACCATATCTGATATCACACAATCGGCATTAGAAACAAACACAGATGCACATGTATTAACCTATGGTAAAGCTAAAACATTTTTGGTAACCTAAACAGAAATTTAATTTACAACTCTGTTATAGTTTAATTTTTCTCTGTATAGTTATGAGAAAGCATATTAATGAAAGCATCATGGTGCATTAGGATTTTGGGGGGAAGGGTATGACATAGGTTAAGCATCATCTTATTCTGCAGAGTAGAGAAGTGAGGAGATAGATAATTCACATCTATAAAATATTTTGCTTTTGTTAATTGATCACTTTAAACAGGTCCTTATTTTGAATTGTTGAAGCAATTGCCTTGAATGTTTATGATTTTCCCTCTTGTGTTTCTGATGTGTTACTTAGTTATTTTGAATGTCAGATTTTAAGAACATTTTTATGCCCTGAGGGGTATCTTAAATCTGTTAGTGATTCCTGTAATATCCTTATAGTTTTTGACATTTTGTGATGGAGCAATCAAAATCAAATAAAAATCTCTTATTGTGGAACATAAATTCCACTACTACAAGTCACTGAAAGGATACAAAGCACAACTTCATGTCAGCCAATAATTGCTTAGATTAAGGTGATATTCCCCTACTGCAATTTCAAAAGTAACTCTTTGGAGGAAGATAGCATTTTAGTCATAAACTAGTCAACTTAATTCATATAATTAAATTTTGTTTACAACTTTTTTTTACAAAATGTCAGCATTCAATATATAATAACAATTCATGAAAAAAAAGTAACTAAAAATTAAGGGATAAAAATAACAACTAAAATAGACCCATGGGTAAACCATATGTTGTTGTTATTAGAAAGCACTTTAAAACAACTCTGATTAATTTGCCCAATAAATCCAATGACTTCAGCAGATAATTCGAATCTTTATAAGAGCTATAGAAGCTATAGAAGCTATCACAGGCAAACTTTATAAAACCTAAGACTAAAAGAAAATCTGAAAAACATCTGGAAGTGGGGAAGACACATTTCCATCAATGAAGCAACAAAAGAACTGATGGTTACCTTATTAATAGGAACCATAGATATCAGAAGACAAAGCAACAGTATTTCAAAATGCTATAATAATAAATGACTTCCAACTTCCAATTTCATACTCAGTGACATTAAACTTCAAAAGGAGGCCAAAATAGCAACATTTGGAGTCAAACAAAAGGAAATGCTGAAAGGAGTTCTTATTTAAAAAACTTTTTATTGTAATAACATACATACAATTTAAAATTTCTCATTTTAACCACTTTCAAGTTTACAAGTCAGGGGATTAATTACAATCACAATACTGTGGTACTATCACCAACATTCAATACCTAACTTGTTCATCACTTCAAACAGAAACTGTACATCCATTAAACAATACTTCCCCTTTTCCCTCCCCCTGGAGGGTGTTCTTAAGGCAGAAGAGAAGTGGTGCCAAATAGAAGCAAATAAATGGAGGACAGGAAAAAGAACAAAGAATATGGTAAATATGTGGGTAATTCTAAATGAATACTGACCACATAAAGCAGTAATCATGTTTACTGGGAAGGGAAACATATAAAGAAGTATAATACATGACCACAGTAGCACTAAAGCAGTACTGAGGTAAATGGACATATGTAATTTTGCATTCACCAGGAATACTCTATTAGTAAGCCAGGAATGGATGTTGTAATCTTTAGGGGAAACTTTAAAGGAACTGAAGGAAACCATATTTGTTACTAGTGGAGAATTATTCAATGATCCAAAATCTAATGATAAGGTGATTAAAAAACAATGTATTTAATGGTAACTGTAGACTATACATCTATGATAGGGTCACTATTTTCTATTCAATACTTTGAATAGAAGATTATATTCAATATCTTTTGAAGTTCTTCTAGTCAATATTTTTTAAAGTTCTTAGCCAGTGTAAAAGTGCAAGAAAAAATTTGGCAAGAAAGAAATAAAATTGCAGATGACATGATGCTATTTATAGAATATCCAAAAGAATCTACAGGCATATTTTTAGACTACATGAGTAAATTAGGATAGCCATCCAGATACAACATCAGCATACAGATTTCACGTCTATTGATCAGAAGTAAATAATTATATAATAAAAATTTTAAATGATATCATTGATATAGCATCAAAAATCAAGTATTTATAAATAATTCTAATGAAATTTGCACAGTAAACTTCGGAGTTATTATTGAGAGAAATAAAAGAAAAACTAAAGAAATGGATGTATATACCATGTTTATGGATTTCTAAAAACTCAACATTGTTTAGATGTTACTTTTCCCCAAATTTGCCCTGAAATTCAATGTAATCCCACAGAAAGTTGAACAGATTTTCTTGTTGAAAATGGCAAGCTGATTCAAAACTTCGTATGAAAATACAAAGAACCTAGAGTAGCCAAGACCATCTTAAAGAAGAGGAAGAAGAAACATTTTGGAGGGCTTCAGTATCATATATTGGACTTACCATAAAGGTACACTAACTAATAAAGCCAGTGCATTATCGGCACAGTGATATGGAATAGAATAGAATAACATCCAGAAAATACCTACACAAAATCATACTGCCATTTGGTTTAAAACAAAGGTGCAACTTCATATTATGAAAGGTAACTGGCTTTGTCTTGCAAGTGGAATTTATTATTTGGCACTGTCAATCCTCAAGACAATTTTAGTGTTTCAGTGGGGGAAAAATGTGGTACTTTCAATATTGTGTCAAAGCAATTAGGTATGTTTAAGGAAAAAAAATCAATCTTGATGGAAATCATTCCAAACAGAATTTAGATCCAGATGTCAAAAGTAAAATAAATATATTCCTCAAGAAATTAAAAGTGACTACTCAAAAATGTGGGGTACAGATTTCACTAGCATAAGGGAAAAAATTCATAATTTCTCTTGTATTAAAATTACCAACTTTAGTTCATCAAAAGATATTGTGTTAGAAAGTTTAAGCTACATAGTAGAAGAATATACTTAAATGCATATAATTGATAAGATAGTCATTTAAAATATGTGTAAAGATATTCTAAAAATCAATTAGAAAAAACAAGTAATCAATTTAAAAATTGGGCAAAGTCTAGAAGGGTGCTTTATAAAGTAAAAGATCCAAAAAATTTTAATGTGCATCACTATTTTTCTTTCCCTTGGTTAACTCTTCTTAGTTTTAAGTAGAAATGGAAGAGATTCATTCAAAAGTAGGAATAAGAACAAAAGCCATTCCTTTTTTCCATCTTACCTTACACCTAGTATAAGCTTATTGGTAATCATTTTGCTGAAAGCATTAGTATTATTAGATATATTATGGGCTTCTATGTTTAACTTCATTGTTTTTTTTTTTAAAAAAAAGCATTCAAACTTAGAGGTGTAAGATTTACTTAAAATAATAATAATTCCAAGGGGGGCTATGCTCTTTAATATATAATTCCATAGCAAAATTTTTCTATTTTACCTGTATCTATCTATCTATCTATCTATCTATCTATCTATCTATCTATCTATCTATCTATATCTATCTATCTCATCCATCCATCCATCCATCCATCCATCCATCCATCCATCCATCCATCCATCCATCCATCCATATATTGAAGCCATCAGCTATCTATCCATGTTATTTTTGTGTTGTGTATATTTGTTCAATATTAATGAATGAACAACCTGGGGATATTTTGTCGTTGGCGGAACAATACCACTGAGTTATTTTCCTGCTATTCCATGGAACTGAGAGCTAGTAATCCATTCATAAGCAGCAGAAAATGTTTGAGGCAGGGCATTTTGACCTGGATCCAATTACCCTCACTCCAAACCTGATCCTCATTCCAACTTTGACCCTTACTCTGGACTTTCTCTTACTACGTTTTTGATATTTCCCTCCTTCCACCTCAAGTTCTTTATCTATTTACTCATTCTTGACCTTCATCTTTTCCCTCATTTCATTCATGACATTAAAAGCGAGTTTCAGAGATGGAGTGAGCACCTATGTTTTAAACATTATATGGTAATAAAACCAAACTGAATATTTCCTCAGAATTTTTCTGAAATAAAATAAAATGAAATAAAAATGATTGTATTAATTTTGCTGGGTCAAAATGTTAGATATCTGATAGCTTTAATAGCTTATACAAACAGTGTAAAATAGAAAAACATTCTTTTTTCATTGCTATTAGTGATTCAGGAAGTGCACTGCACACTGAATTTGATATGAAATGTTACTGACAGGAAAGGCCTGATCATTTGTAATCAGATTAATGTCCATTTATATGGCTCTGATGCCTTTCTGGGAGAACCTGAGGAGAATATAAGGAGGAAGTGAACATTTCTCAGTGTGAATATAAACAGATATTATGAAAGGTAACTGGCTTTGTCTTGCAGTGGAATTTATTATTTGGCATTGCCATACCTCAAGACAATTTTAGTGTTACCTAATGTGGTTCCACTAGCTCCCTTACCCCTAACTTTGTAAGTAACTCAGCAGTTAGTATAGAAAATGTGGATTGATAACTCTTCTTTGCCTCTTTACACTCTGTTCTATATGTCTGGATTTCTCTGCTCTTTGGTTCACAGATACATTTCTATTTATCTTTCAGGATTCAGGTTAAGCATTGTATATTTTGTGAAAATTATTCTCTGGCCACCTTTTCTCTCCCCCAGTTCTTCCAGGTAGACAGAAATGTTCTTCCCAATCTGATTCCATAGCACATTATACAAGTCATCTTTAATAACTTATTATTTGTACTGAAATCATTCTTTACGTATGTAATTGGGGCTTAACTTGCATTTTTGATGATTCACCAAGATAAATAGTTAACGATCAGGTTATTGGGTTTTGAGTGACTTGCCCTAAAAGAAGGACTCTGTTCTCAGTCTCAGGGGCTAATTTCAGCCTTCATGCTTACAAAGAAGCTGCCCTATCTGTTGTGGGGTGGGGGTTTGGGAAGGAGTGGGGGTGGGGGAAGAGAGTCCCTTAGAAAACCTGGAAACAGGCCTTAGTATTTGGAAAGGATACACCAGAAACTTCAAACTAGATGCTTTAGGACTGAATTTAGCCCATGGAAGAAATTTGTTTGCATTTCTAAATGTATTGAAAGGGAGAGAGAGTGTGAGGACAGAGACAGAGAAAAACCTAAACCTATAAAAGCCTTCTTCAAAGATTAATCCCAGTTTTGTGAATTTAGGCTTAAATGTTTTTTGAGGTCTTTTTAAATAAAATGAGACTAAATTAAAAATGCAAAATTAAATGCAAAAGTGAATATTCATTTATAATGAGAACAAAAATCACAAGAAATTAATTTTTAAAAAGCTGATACATACCAGAAATGTCACAAAACTGGAAAAATAAATTGCTTTTATTTACTAACTGCCAGACATGATTGCATAATATCATTTTTCTCATGATTTTTGGCTGTATATTCTTTGATAGATACTTTTGTAATGTTTTATATAGAAAAATTAGAATTCCATCATCCTTGTAACACAGTTGATTGAAATTTATTCTTTCTTTATTATAGTAGGGATGCATAAATCATACAACTCCCACACAAAGATCCCCACTATTTATGATACTCTTATGGGTTTGTGCCCTTCATACACGACTATTGTGATAAGTTTTTAATCATGTGATTACCAGAAAAACATGCCAGTGAATTCATAATTTTATCTGCTGCAATGTTAAACATATTCCTGAAGGAGTAGAACCTGCAATTTAACTAGGTATCAATAAGTCAAATCATCTTGTGTGATTTTACATTTGTGATGATTAAAAAAGTTTTGTACAGGCTAGCTTCTGACTCCACGTATTTTAAATTTTCTTTTTCCCTTCACTACCCATATATTTCTAGTGTAGAGAATCCACATGAGTAAATCATTCCTGCATCCTTGCCCTCTAAAGAAAATGAAAATGAAGAAAATGTAAGTGGTTAGTTTCCTAGGATTGGTCATAAAACCAGACATTGTGAAAAATTAGTGTATAAATCTACCTGTCACTTTTTTGGAGGTTGTGATGTAAAGAATAAATGAATTGTTTTTTGTGTTTGGAGAAAAGATAAACAAATATATTCAAAAATATTTCTAGTAAAGATAAAACAAAATACCAGATGGTATAGGAAGAGACTATGATTCCCACCAGTAACTTGTTAATGAAGGGATAGGACCAGTCTGTCAGTTAATTACTAAGCCTAGCATAGTGGATTTTAAAAACTAAAAAATCTTGCAAAACATAAACATTTTATTTATCTTCAAAATGGTGGACCAAGTTCATGAATTTATCTCCTCTCTTCCAATCCCTGTGACATGACAGTAAAATATAAATAAAAAGAAGAGTTTACAAGAATGCTGAAATGAAAATGTATATAATAAATTAACCAGAATCTTTGATGAATCTGGAAGATTAAAAGTATGTGGAATTTATTGGCAGGTAAGTGAGAGCAGAGAAATCTTCCACCAAATATGTGTACAGGAAAAGGCTGCAGAGGTAGAAGCCTTCTACAGAGACTAACCCTGAAGTGCTTCGAGGCTTATTGCTGGTTAGTCTAGATAAACTGGTGGGCTCTGGATCTAAATTCTTCTGGATATATCTCATTAAAGACCTGCCTGCCTAATGGTTGAGCCAATTGAAACTTTCCCCTATCCTGCACATACAAAGGAATTAGAAGGAGAGTTTTTCTCCAACTAAAAACCTGAGCAATGTTCCCTAATAACAGTGAAACATTAACTTTGTGAGGTCTCTAAAAAGGGTCTGGAGAACTAGAGAAGAGTTGACAAGAGCTTGAAATACCTCAGAACCACTACGAACATCTTGTATACTATAAAGTTACATTCACCCAGTAGGGATATATTCTGATGTCTTCCATTGTCATGGTATAAACTCAAATGTCAGGGCATTATATGCATTTTAAGTAGTAAGGAATTTAAGGGGATACCTGAGGTGTCTACAAAATTATGGTAAGAGCTGAAGGAGTTTCAAGAGTAACTCTCAGAAGTATTCAGAATTTACCATTGGGAGTATAGTGTTTGGACTTGGTAGTTCGTCTACTTCAAAACAACCACATGAAATGCATGATACCCAAACTTTAAGGATGAAAACATCAGAATGTGGAGGTATCATTTGCTTCTCAAAATTATTATCACAATCAGAGACAGCCAAAAGAACAGCATTTGCTTCACAAAGTTCCTCTATCTGGACCTTACAAACTACTCATTTAAGGTATAGGTTGTTCTCAGTCAAACTATCTGGGTTCAAAACTTAGTTTCATCAGTAGCAAACTGTGATTTGGGCAAGATCCTTAAAATATGTGTCTCAATTTCTTTATCTATAAAATGGAATAATACTCTAATATATGACTATGACAAAAATGAATAAGCCCTGTATGATTTTTAAATTATGGGCGAAGTGGTAATAAAGGGGATGCGAATCCTTTGCTGGCTCTGCATACTTGTCCAAATGTTGCACTGGCTATTTGTCCAAACTTTAGTTGTGGACTTGCCTAATGCTAGGTCATGTCCCTGGGTGGCCTCCTGGCCCTGTGATGTGCTCTATGCCAGATACTGCAATACTGTTAAACCACAGCCTGTACTGTTCTCAGAACAACTACACAACTGTGCTGTTCTTGGAAGGACTGCATAACTACCTGACCCACTTCCATAAATCCATTGCCAGACCTCTTCATACTTCCCTCAGCATCCTCTCAATAATTTTCCAGTTTCCTGTTCCCTTTCCCTCTTGCGTCCTTTTGTAAATCTAACTACCTTTGTGTTAATCAGAGTTGAGATTACCTGTTGTTGGTATCTCTTCTCCCCTGCTGCAGGAGTTTGAATTAAATTCTGTTCTTCTACTTAAACTACTGTCTGGAGCTTTTCGAACAGAGGTGAGGGATGATAGAAGAGGATGATTAATAAATGCTACCTTTAAAATCTCTTATTAAATTCTACATAGTTTACTTTTGCCTTCTTACAAATGTTGCCTGTTGATACCAGACAAGATAAAAGGAATAAATTGAAGAATCCCTAAGACTACATAGAGAGAAAACCCTTACATCCTTGATATTATATTGTGGGATATGTGTGACTGTTCTATGGCTCCAATATTTTCTGAGAGTACTAATAATGATAAATCGAAACATCACAATTGTCTCGACCCCACTCTCAACTGTGACTTTTTTGTGATCACTAGAAAGTATTAGAAAGGTATATAAGGGAAATGGCTGATTTGTGTCTGTAGAAGTTCCTTTGGTTCCTGAGAGAAATCAGGAGATGATATTTAAGAGAGATTAAGTCATGAGAGGAAGCCCCCATCTCTCTGTATTTAAAATGAGGTGAGGCTTTTCAGCTACCATGTGTACTTTAGCTGTCATACTCAGGGTCAAAAGAACTTTCAAAGAAAGAAGCTGCTTGATTTTGTTTCTCTATAATTTGGAGTTCTATGCCTGAAAGTTTTCCCATGATCGAAAGGCAAAGAAGATACTTCCCATAAAATATTTCTTATGTGCATGTTTACAAGACCTGAAAAGAGTATTTTCTAAAATATTCTGAATTGCATGCTTACATATTCATATGACATATTAAAATATTTGTTAATTGCCTAAGAAAATGCAACAACTTTCAGTTTGTAAGTATAATTGATAGACATGGAGGATTATGAAATTACAGACCAGAATTTTAAGGACAGCTGTTACATAATTAGTGAAAAATGAGTATTATGATTTAATAATTATTTTTGTGCTTATATTTATATAAGAAGGATTTTTACTTATTTTAATATCCATAAGTAATCCACGTTTTAATATCCATAATTAATTGTAAGGAAAGCTAGTGATATTCTTTTTCATTTGCATCTATAGATAGCTTTGTGATGCATGAGGTTTCAAATATAACAGCCCATTAAAACCATATTGAAATAAATTTAACTTAGATAATAGACTGCACTCGTGTCCCGGGAGAGATGGTGCCTGATGGTAAATGTCAAGAGTAAGGTGATGATCATGAATTCCACTAGTGTCAGCGAATGGTATACTTAACAACAGAGAAGGGCACACGCAGGACTCCCTGTTGTAGAAGTGAACCATCTGGTTCATGTTCCAAAAGAGACATCCTGATGACAATGATTTCAGCTGGTTAGTGTGACGACTCATCCAGATCCTGTGAGAAGCAAGCTTTACCAGTTTTATGATGGGGCTTGAACTCTCTGAAATGTTCTAGAGACCAGTTATGTGTCTGCAAAACAGGTTCAAGTAACAGGCATCATTCATCCCAGTACATTTCTTAGTGTTTACTGTGAGATGAGACATAATGAAGGTAAATTTTTCTTAGATCAATTCCCAAAAGCCCTAACCTAACAAGATCATAAAACTATCCTTACATAGACTTTTGATGGTTGTATAGCAGAATGTTAAATGAAAATTTTTAAAAAAGTAACAAAAATTTTGTAGTTCTTGTTTTAGTATGAGAAAAAAATTTTTTTTGCATGAGCAGGCACAGTAAGAGAAAAATTTGAAGAATAAAGTCTATTTTAAAGTTTCTTATTTTATAAAGGAATTCTATTACATATGCTTTAAAGGGTCAACAGTATGTACATAAAATGTATAAGTAAATATTTTACCTTTATTGTATGTGTATATAACTATAAATATAAATGGATTATATATTTGAATTATGAAGAGTTTCTAGCAATCACTGGCATAGAAGAACTACTGTTTGCTTGGAGGCAAGACAGACTTATTTATATGATTCAGAATCATGGCCCTGGGAGACACTGCTGGTATTTCTGCTCTCCCAGTTTATAAACAGGGTCATAGTGGTAGAAAGAATTCCCCA
Source organism: Tamandua tetradactyla (assembly GCF_023851605.1). NCBI lineage: Eukaryota > Metazoa > Chordata > Mammalia > Pilosa > Myrmecophagidae > Tamandua > Tamandua tetradactyla. The sequence goes on along the minus strand of NC_135350.1, from coordinate 20,384,717 downwards.
AGAATATTAGACTCAACTACAAATCATGTGGGGCAAATTCCCTGGTTTTAGCAGATGCTCTTATCATATCCTTAACTACATGGCAGAAGCTACAACTGGAAAAGTCTTAGTGTCTAAATTTCTTGTTTTGTCTTTGCTGCGGCTTCACTCCAGGTCAGTGTTAAGGCATTTCCATCCATCTCTCTTCTCTTTCCACCAAATTTAGGAGAAATTTTCTTGGTTTATCAGAGATATTTCAGCAAGTAACTAACAGAGAAACAAATTCTAGATAAAGCTCATCTAAGGGACTCCGGGGGCCTTAAAAGTTGGGCTTCATGCTCACACAAATGATCATAAATGTAGTCTGTGATATTTTCTACACATAATACATTCACTCACAGAGATAGCATGACAAGGCCAAATGAAGTCACTGCATACCATTCTTCAGCCACATGGCATGCAAAGGTAGCATGAATTAATATTTTCATGTCTCCTATATTTTCTCCCTTAGAGAACACAGGTATAATTGCATTTTTTTCTTGACCAGAATCCATTTATGATATTTTTCTCAGGTATACATTTTAAAAATGTAACTATTTAAAACATTCCATATTATTTGAAACTGAGATTTGGTATATCTTTGTATTTTAACATATTGGAATTTCAAATGGTGGATATTTCACAACTTCCTGATTATTTTTCTAGCTTTAGGGTACCAGTCCTGCTCTTATTAGAAGCAGAGAGAGCAGAGTCAATCAGGGAAATGAAAACTTTGACAGGCTTTTTAGCTAACCACAAACCAGGCATGCTTCTAATGAACTGCTAACAGCAAAAACTTTTATACTTTATATATTGCTGCCTGTGCTGCATACAGCAGTGCTGACTGGACAGTCCCACTCAGAGGAAAGGCCTCACCAACCAATACTCAGGCACTGTGCTAAACGGTACACATGGGTTACTGCAACAGTTTGTGAGGGACATGTTGTTATCCACGTTTTACAGATGAACAAATCTAAATCTCTTCAGTTGTGTTCTTGTGGAAGTTATTTGCTTTCTATCAACCAATAACAGAAAAAACTGTTTCAAAATAATTGCTTGCCTAATCATGACTGTATTTCAAGAACAGTTAAAGGATAATTTTATGTTTAAAGATGCAATTACTCTGCTAAAGAACGTAGTTACTCTTATGAATGAGAAAACCACATGTAACCATGATTCCTACCAAAGCTGGGAAGGGGCCACTTGGCCAGGGATTGTATTTTTCAGTGATCCATGTAGATCTCTACATGTGCATCAAAGAAAAGACCAAGCTCATGTTAACTGAAAGGGAGCACAGAATGATGTTTTTCTCTGGACAAGGGGGGGTGTACCTTCACTGCATTCTTTAGTACTATATTTGTTGTCTCTATGATGATTTTTAAGGCAAGCCATGTACTAACTGAGCTTATGGCTTTTGGAAAACAGTAGGAAAGAACTGTTAATGTGCACAAGCTATTAACAGTTGCCACTAGCATGGAAATATAAGATGAGCTGAGGAAACAATTGTCTGATCTGGATCTCTGAAATGGAAATAATCCAAAGATTAGGAGCCTAAAATTGTTAGTACAAGAAATTCACCTGGAACTGAAATAGTGAAGTTTAAGACTGAAAGATGCCTTGAAAACTAGAGGTCTAGTTGAATAAAGTGCCTTGTCTCTGTAGCAAAATTCAAAGGAAGTTTGTTACCTCCCCACCTATGGTAGTTTGAATCTGCTATGTGCCTCAGAAAGGGTCATGTTCTTTTAATCCATTCCTGCAGGTGCAGACCTAGTGTGGAGACCTTTTGATTAAGTTATTTCAATTTAGATGTGACACACCGAACTCAAGGTGGGCCTTAATCCTCTTACTGGAGTCCTATATAAGGTGATAAAACACAAACAGAAGTGAAGAGATAAAATGCAGAGAAATACCCAGAGAACTTTAGAGAAGACTCACAAGTGGAGAAGCCAGAAGCTGAAAGCAATGAAACCTGCGAGAGGACCAATAGATGCTGGCCATTTGCTCTACCATGTGACAGAGATGTCCTGGATGCCAGCAGCCTGTCTTCAGAGTCTAGGTATCATCCTGTTAATGCCTTGAGTTGGGCATTTTCATAGCCGAAGAACTGTAAATTGTAAGTAAATAAATCCCCATTGTAAAAGCCAACCCATTTCTGGTAGGTTGCATTTTGGTAGCTTTAGCAAACCGAACTCCCCTAAGCTTTTTTTTTTTTAGATTGCTTCAAGGAGGTTACCACCACCATTAATGGGAAAAGAATGACATCCCAGTGAGTTTAAATTCAAGGATTTCAGCCTTGACCAAGAAGAAGATTCGACCACTAGATGTTAGTAACAAAAGCTATACATGGCAGGGAAACATTTTTAACAGGTTTGCATGAGAGAGAGAGTCCCTCAGGGCAGCAAACCTCCCAGAGGCCAGTGTGAGGGATCGAGCCACCAGGGGGGAAGCAGGGCAAGGGAAAACTCCCAACCTCTTAGGGGAAAGGAGAAAGGAATTTGGGGGAAGGTGTCTTTACCAGTCTAGGTGATGCCACAGAGTCTGTAGAGCTGGGAACCTCTAGGCCAGAGCTCCAAGGTGACAAAGCAACTTGCTTGGGGCCTTATAAGTGCAGGAGCTTGTAAAATGATAAGGTCCCAGCTTCAGGAGGTACGTAAAGCACCTTATCTCTAAGTGGCTAAAAATTGCTTATTTGGACTGTTTTAAAAACAACTGTATATGTAAGAACTTGAGTTTGGTATCAGATGGTTTTTCTAATGGGCCCAGGCTGCTGTGAAGATGTAAAAACATACAGGCCCACTCTACAGAGGCCATCTTTAAGCTTGTGTTGGTGTGTGTGTGTGTGTGTGTGTGTGTGTCTGCGCGCGTGCATATGAGAGAGAGAAAGAGAGGAGAAACGGGGGTGGGGGCAGTGGGGAGTTGAAAGAAAGAGAGGGGGGAAGAGGGAAAGAGAATATATTAATCCATTAGGAACTTTAGGAAATAATTTTGCTATGGCTTCTGGCTCATGGAACTGATTGGAAGCAAATAGATCAGGACTCCTAAGGCTGTTTTGGAATCAGATCATCAAATAATTATTAGCCTGGAATACCATCTCCCATCCAAACACACACACACACACACTTTGACTATCTTAGTCAATAACATAACATTGGGTTGCCAACTTGCATGATCAAGGGGCAGGCTGAAAAATTTGGACATCTGTCACCATACGGATTACTTCCCAATGTCAACTTTGGATGTGCTATGGAGGATACTGGACAATGTCAAAGCTGTAGAATATGAGACTATATATAACATGCACAAAGAAGTACCTCTCAGAAAGCAGAAATGAGGTGTGATTAAGAAAACCTTCCACTGCTAAAATAGGAGGTATACATACTGCTTATCTCCTAGAATTTCATAATTGTAATGGACCCATACCTGCTGTGTGCCTCCCAGTCCACTTTTTATTGAATTTGAATTCATAATTGTGATTATTCTGTCCCTTCTCTATTGCCACAGAAGGTTAGATTTCTACTGAATATTTATGCTGCCCTGCTACAGTGCAAAATTTTTGCTAAAAAGTTTATGCACAGCCAGAGTCTATATTTATCTTTGCATTTTGATGGTACCGTGAATCTAGTTCTTTATAGTGGAATGCAATTCTGAATTAGGTATACGTTTTTCCATGCTTATTCAAAACCCACATGCCTTGATTCAGGAAAACACTCATTTGGAAACTGTGTTTTGAAGTTACAAAAGCCACAAGGAAAGAAAAGCAACAGTTCATTGATTCAGAGCTAGGAGGAGAACCACCTCTTCCAAGAACAAGAATTCTATCTTTGGACTTCGTGTGAAAAATAAACTATTATATTATAAGTTTTTGGCATCATATATTCAATTCCTCAGTACTTTAATGCAGATATGTGTTTGCTATTTGAAAGTCAAAATTCTCAAAAGACATAAAATGAGTTTCATCCTGTGGTGACTGAATTGATGATGTTTGAGAGGACTATTTTCAGTTTTGGTCTTTAAATGAATGACATAGGATTTTAAAAACTATTCTTTATTTTTTATTGATAAATGAGCTTTCATCTTTAGTAATTCATCATGGTCCTTTGTTTTACTTATCACCTTTTTCTTTAATTTGTAGAGGACTAAGAAATCATTGTCTTCATGTCTTCTTAAAGCTTTGAGTGAGTTTCAAACAACTATTTCCTTGACATTTCCACTATTAGTATTTCAGACCTGTTTTAGTTTACTAGCTGCCAGAATGTGATATATCAGAAACAGAACGGCTTTTAAAAAGGAGAATTTATTAAGTTGCAAGTTTACAGTTCTAAGACCATGCAAATGCCCAAATTAAGGTAAGGCCATAAAAATGTCCTAACTAAGGCATTCTGGGAAAGATACCTTGGTTCAAGAAGGCCAGTAACATTTGGGGTTTCTCTCACAGCTGGAAAGCCACATGGTGACAGTGCTAGCTTTCTCTCCAGGCTCACCTCAGAGCTTTTTCAATGGCTTCCCTTGGGGGCATTTTCTTTCTTCATCTCCAATGGTCTCTGGATGCTTGGGCTATATTGGCTCTGGTGGCTCTAAAGCTTTTTCCAACATGGTTCTCTCTTAAAGGACTTCAGTAAGCAATCCTACCTTGAATGGGTGGAGACACATCTCTATGGAAACCATCTAATCAAAAGTTACCACCCACAATTGGGTGGGTCATATATCTTTAGAAACAGTCAGGAAGTTCACATCCAGCAATATTGAATGAGGATTAAAGGACATGGCTTTTCTGGGGTACATAATAGTTTCAAACCAGCACAAGACCCCCACCTTGGAATAGCAAAAAAAACAGGATAAAAGCAGAGTACTGACTGGGCAAGAGGTGACATAGGATGAATGAAATGGGATGAATGAGGAATGCCATAAGGGATAACATGGGATGAGAAAGAATTCCTATATAGTAGCAGCATCTACATTGGTGAGTAAGGAGGAGAATTCCATGAATTTTTTGACCAATTAGCCTGGACAGCTATTCTTAAATAAGGAAGCAATATAGTTCTTACCTGTTTTGCAGAGACATGCAATGAAAAGGCAAGGAGTGTTGGTTAGAGAATGTGTGCTCTTCTTTTTTCTCCTTTACCTTTATTGTGTGGACAGAGAAAGTCTAATTTCAGCAAAATCACTTCATTCTTTAGTATTCAGCCATTTTTATCAGGATTTTCTTCTTAGCATCAATTCTTTAAGTATATAATCATTTTTTAAGTATGAAATTTTGCTAGGCTAAACCTGGGGTGTGACTGTAGTGCCCAACGTTTTGAGTAGGTGTCTCTTGCCGAAACCTCATACTTCTCTTCACTGATCCAGAGGTTCCCTTGGGCTCCCACTGGGTTGTTCTGCTTTGATTCTACTTCCCTATTTAGGGTTCTCTGTGACCTCTCAGTTGCTCAGAAATGTACTACCACCATTGAGGCAGGATAGAATAGAGCATTGAGGCTGTGATCCCTGGTTCATACCCAGCTCTGAAGGAGTTAATGCAGAATGCAAACTACATAGAACAATAATTTCCCCCAAAACCCTCAAACTGCTCAAAGCCATAAAGTTTATAAAATCATGGGCCCAAAGTGAACTCTTATTTAATAACAAAATCCTGTGGTCATAAAGAAACATCTGCCCCAAAACTAATTTTGAGTATGTGATGAAGCTCTACAAGCACTGATAGTCATCTCCTCTTAAAACAAAATAGACACCCAATATTCAAAGGTTGAAGTAGGAAGTCATGGCTACAAGACTTCCTTATAAAAAAACTAACCCACACCACTTGGATGTGTCTCACTCTTAAACATGCCCACGTTAACTCCTTTAGCATGTACTGACTTTTCAGTAAACTCTACTATTTACTCTCTTGTCACTGAATTCTTTATCACTGTGAGATTCTGAACCTAGAATGGGGCCCAGCTGGCTCTAATGTTAGCGGAGCTCCAGTTATACTAAGATTGCACATTTTGAATCAGTTCATCCACCACACATCTTGCAAACTCTTTCTACCTATTATACTTTATAATCCAAGAGTGCACAGTGCTCTGCTAAATTAAGGTTCATGTAATTCTCAGGGCTCCTACCTTATAAGAGCACAAAGCAGAAGCTCTAAATGTTTCAATGCTTTCTTTAGCCTGATGCATAAGCAAAGGCTCAGGAGTCAAATTCATGAAAATTAATTTATCCTCTCAGGTCATTTAAGGCTGCCCAAGCAGACCCACACTAGGTTATTTTTGGAGGTTAGAAGAGAAAACTCAACAATTGAGATCTCTGGTAAAGATGAGACTTCTATGTTAGAACACTGAACAATATTCTGATGCCTTTTCATTATGTACCAGGATCATTTTCTCCAGCCTTTCCAATACATTTTAAAATGAACTACAGCAACTTGCTGTGAACTGAACAGAGAACTTCACTGGTAGTTAAGTGTATAGGTAACCAAAAGAAGCTTTCTTTTTGTCCTCCTGAAATCTCAGACCAGGCAGAAGTTCAAATTCTTTAGGAGGAATTTGGGCCATTCATCACTGCTTATGTGTCTTGTCAGAATCAGAGGAGTTCTTTTTAAATTTATACCATGCCTTTGTGATTGTGACATTATATCTAGACCCTAATTATGCTAATTTCACCTAATTGTGATATCATCTGCCTTTCAATAGCCAAACAATCTAACCTTTAAAACCTGTAGCAATTATTTTGCTTTGCAAAGCCAAGGTGATATTATTAACCTTGGAGAACAATGAAGACATTGTTTTCACGGTCTTTTCTTCTGATTAGGTTAAAACAGAATGTTTCACTCTTTTTCTCAGAATTATGCTGTTAAAAAATTTGTATTATGCAGTACTTGCTCATTAAGGAAAATGGTTAATATCGAAAATTATAAAGGAAATTGTCAATCCTGCTTCTATATGAATATATATATATATATATATATATTCTGTATACTAAAGCATCTAAATGATATTCAGGCATATTTTCTTTTCTCTAGGTATCAGTAACAGATATTTGCCATTCTTATTGAAGATCCAAAATTTCTGTTTGGGGAATTTCCATGTTGTGAGGCAGATCTGGCTTCCTGTTTTAGAAGTGGAAAATCCAATTCTCATTTTCAGCTGGTCTCCGAGCTAAGTGTAAATACATAGCTGAGGCTATCCTAATTTGAGCCTGCCACCCTGAACTTTGGATTGACAACTCTTGAAGCAAAACAGACATAGGCACCTAGTGCCTGATTTTAGTGATGAAAGTGTTGCAGGTAGCAGTAATTGTGCTCAATTCTTCTGGTAGCAATGTGGCTTCCTGAATGGCTTGGGGATGTGATTTTGTATTGCTGGTGATTGCACTATATGTTAGTTTGCCTGATCGGGTAAAATAGATTTCATTGTAACATAGGAATTTATTGGCTCATGGTTTTGAAGGTAGAAGAAGTTCAAAATCAAGATATCAGCAAGGCTTGTTTTTTCCAGAGTCTAAAGTGCTCTGGTGCTGGCTGCTGGAAATCCTTGGGGTTCCTTGGCTTGTATCTCTGCTTCCCTTCACAAGGTGATGTCTCTTTTCTTGCATCTGCTTTTCTGGTTTCTGCTGAATTCTGCCTACTGGCTCCTCTCTGGCCTTGTTTATAAGTTCTCCAGAAATATGAATCAAGACCCATTATCATTCAGTTGGGTCAAACTTTAACTAAAAATATCATCTTCAAAAGGTCCTGTTTACAATGTGGTCATACCCACAGGAACTTGGATTATGATTAAGAAGATGTGTTTCTTGGAGTGTGTAACTGAACCTATCATACACGGTAACAGATTTGTTTTTCCTAATTTGTTTTATAAAATTCCTTTTGACTTTAGAATTACTTGAATCAGTGTCTATTATTTGCAACTAAAAACCAATCAGTGGATTTGCATCAGAGGATTTTTTTTGTTAAATGGTTGAAATCATATTTCAACATGTTTCTAAGTTTGGTACAAATCCTATGTGTGGGCTGAAATTTTCTGGAGGATTTTCTTGTGTCTCATTTCAGGGTTATGTCCATAATAGGGGTGAGTATTAATAATGAAATCCAGTTGCATTTGTGAAGATAGAAATCAATCCTTCTATTTTCCTATGAGTTCCTTCAACCAAGGTTTTGCTTGCTGATTCAATGATTGTTTCTCAGGACTTTTTTAATGAGATGGGTTGTTGATATCCCCATTAAACTTTTGCTCAGTAAACACTTTATTTTTTTTCTTTCAAGTTTTACTGATATGTAGTTCATACCTATTTAAAGCATAAAATTCAGTAGACTTTAGTTTATTGAAACAGTTGTGCAGCCATAACAATAATTTAATTTTGGAACATTCTCATGATCCCCAAAAGAAAATTTATACACATTGGCAATCACTGCCCATCTCTTTTCTGCCCTCTTTCCTTAAGTACTAGGCAACCACTAATCTATTTTATTTATAGATCTACTTATTATGGACATTTCATATACATGGAATCATAAAATATGTGGTATTTTGTGGCTGACTTATTTCCCTTAGCATAATGGTTTTGTGGTTCATACATGTAATAACCTAAATCATTATTTCATTTTTAATGCAACTTTATTGAGAAATATTCACATATATATAATCCATCCAAAGTATACAATTAATGGCTCATAGTATCATCATATAGTTGTGCATTCATCACCACAATAAATTTTAGAACATTTTCATTACTCTAAAAAAGAGAAAATAATAAAATTAAGTAAAAATAAAAACTGACACCCAAATTATCCATACATCTTATCATACCCACTATTATTTATTTATTTTTGTCTTTATTTTGTTACTCATCTATCCACACACTGGGTAAAGGGAGTGTCAGACAAAAGATTTTCACAATCACACGGTACATGATAAAAGTTATATAGTAATGCAATCATTGCCAAGAATCAAGTCTACCAGTTTAATAGTTTCAGGTATTTCCTTCTACCTCTTCTAATACACTAGAAACTAAAAAGGAATACCTGTATAATGCATAAGAATATCCTCTGAATGACTTCTCCACTTTATTTGCAATCTCTTAGCCACTGAAACCTTACTTTGTTCCATTTCTTTTCCCCATTTTGGTCAAGAAGGCATTTTGAATCCCATAATGTCATGGCCAGACTCATCCCTGGGATTTATACCCCACCCCTGACAGTCATGTCACACTTATGAGGAGGGTAGTGGGTTTATTTGTAGAGTTGAATGAGAGAGAGGCCACATCTGAGCAACAAAAGAGGGACTCTGGGGGTGACATCTAGGCATAATTATAAGAAGGCTTAGCTTCTCCTTTGCAGGAATACATTTCATAAGGACAAGCCCCAAGATTGAGGGCTTAATTTATAAAATTGGTAGTCCTAATGCTTGTGAGAATATCAAGAGTTCCCTAAGTAGGAAAGTTTAACAGTTCCACATATTTCACCAATTCCTCAAGGGGACTTTGCAAATCTTTTTTTTTTTTTTTCTGACCAAGATACTCTGGGGTGTATTACTAGACTATTACATTAAATTGCATGGGATACCAAGATCTCATTTCCTATTCTAGATTCCATGTAAATATGTTGCTTAAATCAACTTACCAGAGAGGTTAAATTAGATAGTGTGCTACATAAAATATAAATTTTGTGCCAAATAATCATCTCTTCCTTTGGTCTCACAGAGATGTTGTAGTTTTAGAATACAGTCAATATCACCCTTTTTCCAGTATTCTGTTTTAACTTATTCTTACCAAAGTCCATTTAATTCATATCTCTAAGTGAAATCTGATCTCTTTTGCAGCTTCTTTAATAGTTGATGTATGGAGTAATGTTGACTTTCAGAGCTGCAGAACTCTAACTCTGAGTCTCAGGTGTCACACAGATACCTAAAGTTCCAGGGAACTACCAGGTTATACATAGAAAGCTCAATATCTCCAAATTTAGAAATGACAGTTGAAACTCAGGAATAGATGTGACTGCTGTAAGAGCTTACGATTGAGGTATCTTTAAACATTCTGTGCTACTTAATTGCTGAATGTCCAGTCTCTCCCCATGTTCTATCCCCTGATGACCTATGCTCTTTAATTCAATTCTCACAGTTTTCTAATTATAATTAGTCCATATTAGTGAGGTCTTACAATATTTGTCCTTTGGTTTCTGACTTATTTCACTGAACATAATATCCGCAAGGTTCATTCACATAGCTGCAAGCCTCACTACTTCATTCCTTCTTGCAGCTACTCAATATTCCCTTGTATGTATGTATATTTCCTTGTATGCATAAATCCCAGTTTGCCCTTTCATTCATCAGTCAATGTACCCATAGACCACCTCCATCTTTGGAAATCCTGAATAATGCCACCATTAATACCAGTGTGCACATGTCTATTCATATTCCTGCTTTCAGTTCTTCAAAGTATATACTAAATAACAGGGTTGCAGGATCATATGGCAAACCTATACTTGGCCTCCTGTGAACCACCACACTGTCCTCAGAGGGGCTAACCATTTATACCTCTCTATCAAGAGTGAACAGTTATCTTTCTCTCTCTGCATATTCTCTAGCACTCGTAATTTTTAGTTTATTTAAAAAAAAATTTATTCACACACCTACAATCCATCCTAAGTGAACAATCAATAGTCCCTGGCATAATCACATAATTATGCACTGACCACCACAATCTATATGAGAACATTTACACTACTTCTGAAAAGAAAGAAGAGGAAAAAATTTAAAAATAAAAAGAAGAAACAAAAACAACAATAAAAATCCCATACCCTTCCTTTATATCCCTTCTTATTGACATTAAGCTTTGGTATATTGCCTTTGCTATAATTAACAGAAGATACTACAATTTTACTGTTAACCATAGAACCTAGTTTGCATTGATTATAGTTTTCCATACCATCCCATTTTCAGCAACTTGCAATGGTGATCTTCATTTGTTCTCCCTCATGTAAAACAAAACTTTCTTATATTTGTACATTTAATCACCATCATTGTCCATGGTAGGTTTCACTAAGTTATACAGTCCCAGTTTTTATCTTTCATCTTTCCTTCTTGTGTCATACATGTCTTTAGACTTCCTCTTTCAACCATACTCATAATCAGCTTTGTTCATTATGCTTACAACATTATGCTGCCATCAGATGGCATTGTGCTATCAATTTCTGGATCTTTAAATTAATCCTGTTGGATATTCTGTACTCCTTCACATCAAATGGCCAATCTCTACCCTCCTTCTATCTCCTAATAACCTATGTTCTTAACTTCAACTCTCAAGAGTTTGCCCATTATAGTTAGTTCATATTAGTGAGACCATGCAGTATTTGTTCTTTTGTTTCTAGATAATTTTGCTCAACATATTATCCTCAAGGTTCTTGTGCATCGTGGCATGTGTCATGACTCCATTCCATCTTAGAACTGTGTAATATTTCATCATGAGTATATATCACAGTGTGTTTATCCACTTGCCTGTTGATAGATATTTGGGCTGTTCCCATCTCTTGGCGATTGTGAATAATACCGCTATAAACATTGGTGTACGATTGTCCATTCGTGTTCCTGCCTTCAGTTCCTCTGAGCATATACCCAGTAATAGGATTTGTTGATCATATGGTAAGTCTATACTTAGCCTCCTGAGAAACTGCCTTCCAGAGCAGTTGCACCATTCTATATTCCCAACAAAATTGAATAAGAGTAACTCTTTCCCACATCCTCTCCAGCACTTGTAGTTTTCTGGGTTCATATATATATACATTTTTTTGGTTGTGTTAATAGCCATCCTAGTACATGGAAGATGATATCTCATTGCAGTTTTGGTTTGCATTTCCCTAATAGCTAGTGAAACTGAGTATCTCTATTCAAATGTTTTTGACCATTTGTATTTCCTCTTTGGGAAGATGTCTGTCAATATTTTTTTTTTGCCCATTTTAAAATTGGCTTGTTGTGTTTTTGTTGTTGAGTTGTAGGATCTCTTTATACATTCTGTATATTAAACCTTTACTTTATATATGGTTTCCAAATATTGCCTCCTATTACGTAGGCTACACTTTGATGTGAGAAAGTATTCAATTTGGAGGAGATCCCATTTATATAATTGTTTTTTCATTGCTCATGCTTTGGGCATAAGGTGTAGGAAGTCACCTCTTATCACAAGATCATTAGATATTTCCCTACATTTTCTTCTAAATGTTTTATGGTCTTAGCTCTAAGGTTTAGGCCTTTGATCTACTGTGAATTAATTTTTCTATAAGGTGTGAGATAGGGGTGTCTCATTTGTTGGAATATGGATATCCATTTCTTCAAGAAGCACTTGTTGAAAAGTTTCCTCTGTCCCAGTTGGGTGGGCTTAATCATCTTATAAAAAATTGTCTGTAGATGAGAGGGTCTATTTCTTAACACTCAGTTCACTTCCAATGGTCAGTATATCTATCTTTATGCCAGTACCTTGCTATTTTGATCACTGTAGCTTTGTAAATATGGTTTAAAGACCTCTCACTTCATTATTGTTTCTCAATATATTTTTTAGCTATTTGGAGAATACAACCCTTCCAAGTAAATTTGATTATTGTTTTTTCTGCTTCTCCTAAGTAACTTGTTGGGATTTTAATTTGTATTGCATTGAATCTATAAATCAATTTGAGTATACTTGACATCTTAACTATATTTAGTCTTCCAATGCCTGAACATGGTCCTTCCATTTATTTAGTCTTCCTTGATTTCTTTTAGCATTTTTTTGGTAGCTTTCTTTGTATAGGTCCTTTATGTCCTTGGTTAAATTTGTTCCTAAATATTTTCTACTGAAAGGGCATTTTTTCTTGATTACCTCCTCATATTGCTCATTACTAGTATATGGAAACAATAATGAACTTTGCATGTTGATTTATCCTGCCACTTTGCAGAATTTCTTTGTTCCATTTATTTGTGAATTTTCTCACCTTCCAGCTGTTATTGACATCTAATTTCATTCCATTAAGATCAGAGAAAGTGTTTTGTATAATTGTTGCTCTTTTTAAATTTATTGAGACTTGCTTTGTGACTCAATATATGGTCTATCCTGGAGAATAATCTATGAGGACTTGAGAAAAATGTGTATTCTACTATTGTATAAATAATAATAATGTATAAATATTTATGATTGTCATGTCTTCTTGAGTAATTGTTCCTTATATTAATACATAATGTCCTTCTTTGTCTTTTTAATTTTTTACATTTGAAGTCTAATTTCCTGGATATTCGTATAATTACCTCCACTCTTTTCTGGTTGTTGCTTTGTGTGAAACATCTTTTTCCAACCTTTTTCTTTCAACATATTTTTGTTGTTTGATCTAAAGTGAGTCTCCTGTAGAAAGCATACAGATGGCTCCTGTTTTTTTTTTTTTAATCCATTCTGCCAGTCTATATCTTTTGATTGGGGTGTTTAATTCATTAACATTGAGTGTTATTACTGTAAAATTATTTTCTTCTACCATTTTGTTTTTTGGAGTTCATATGTCATTTTTCTCTCTTTTAACTCTTACTGATATTATCATTTCTACACTATTCTATAAACCTTTCTCTTCTGTCTTTTCCTACTTGCCTATAACATTCCTTTAGTATTTCTTGTAAAGCAGGACTCTTGTTCACAAACTTTCTGTGTCTGTTTGAAAATATTTTAAACTCCCCCTCAATTTGCCAGACAGAGAGTTCTTGGTTAGCAGTTTTTCTCTTTCAGTATCTTAAATGTATTGTACCATTTTCTTCTTGCCTCCCTGGTTCCTGCACATAGTCTTATTGAGCTTCCCTTGTATGTGATGGATTGCTTTTCTCTTGCTGCCTTCAGAATTCTCTTTTTTTTATTTTTGACATTTGACAATCTAATTAATACATGTCTTGCAGTAGTTTTGTTTGGATCTATTTCTGTTTGAGGTATGCTGCTCTTCTTGTATGTATAACTTTATGTCTTTCATAAGAGTTGGGAAATTTTCAGTGATTATTTCCTTGATTATTCTTTCTGCCCCTATCCCCTAGTATTCTCCATTTGGGACACCCATAACATGGGGTATCCATGAGCTTCATATTATCATTCTGTTCTCTGAAATGCTGCCTATATTTTCCCATTCTTTTTCCTATCTGTTCTTTTGTGTGTAGGATTTCAGATGTCCTGTCCTCTAGTTCTCTAATCCTTTCTTTTTCCTCTTCAAATCCATTATTGCATCCATTATTGTTTTTCTTATCTTCTATTATGCCTTTCATTCTCATAAATTCTTCCATTTGTTTTTACAAGCTTACAAGTTCTTCTGTATCATCACCCAGTTTCTTCTTTGTATACTTCAGCTTTTTTGTAACAGTTTACTTCAACTCATTGATTTGATTTAGAAAATTTGTATGAACATCTTTAAGTTGTTGTTTCATCTCCTGTACCTTATTTGAAGATACTACAAGAACATAAAATTACAAACCAGTTTCTTTAATGTGTATGGATGTAAAATCCTCAGCAAAATACTTTCAAATAGAATCTGGAAGAACATTAAAAGAATTATACACCACAACCAAGTGGGTTTTATTCCAGGTATGCAAGGCTGTTTCAACACAAGAAAATCAACTAATGTAATACACCAGATCAATAAATCAAAGGGGAAAAACAGATGATCATCTTGAATGATGCACAAAAAAGCTTTTGACAAAATTCAGCCTCCTTTCTTACAAATACTTCAAAGGAAACTTACTCAATATGATAAAGGAATACAAACCAAAGTTTGTTCCTTTGACAGGGCCATATCTTCATTTTTCCTAGTGTGACTCATGATTTTTTGCTTATGTCTGTACATCTGATTACTTTGATTAGCTTATTCTGGAATTTGTTTTCTCTCATTTACCTAGTGTTTTCTTGTTGATTGGCTTTATTCTTTGTTCTTTGACAGTCAGTGAAATTTATTCTGACAGCTAGCATAGCGCTTGTTTAATTAATCACAATTTTTTAGCTCTTGTTTTTCTGTTCCTTTCCCTACCAGATATGATCAACCCCAATCAAATTTTCCCAGACAAGACAGTCCCAAGAGTCTGGAAGAGGGTGTACACAATATCAAGGATCCCTGGGTATGAGACCCAACAGTTTTTGCTTTGAAACTTCTTGATTCTATGCTTTTCCTATCCTGCCCAGCCATTGGTCAGCCTAAAGCTCCCCATCAGCATTAAGTGGTATGGTGCCTTTAATTCTCAACAGACCCTGTCCTTGCTAAAGACATGTTTGAGATAGAGGCTGAGGCAGAAGGTGGGATTAAACTGTTTCTGTTTTCCAGCTCCTGGGGTCTGAATTCTCTGAATGAGAGCCCCCACTTTTGCTGAGCCTGGCCCCCCTCTTCTTTGTGAAGATGCATGCTTTAGGGAGTGTTCTAGTCTGCTAGCTGCTGGAATGCAACACACAAGAGATGGGTTGGTTTTTAATAAAAGGGTATTTATTTCATTAGTTCTTCAGAGGAAAGGCAGCTAACGTTCAACTGAGGTTCTTTCTTATGCAGGAAGGCACAGGGTGATCCCTGCTAGCCTTCTCTCCAGGTCTCTGGGTTCCAACAACTTTCCCTGGGGTGATTTCTTTCTCCATCTCCAAAGATCTGAGCTGAGCTGCGAGTACTGAGATGAAGTGTGCTGAGCTGCTTGGGTTGTGCTACATTGAGCTCTCTCATTTAAGCACCAGCCAGTTAAATCAAGCATCATTCATTGCTGCAGGCACACCTCCTAGCCGACTGCAGATGTAATAAGCAATAGATGAGGTTCACATACCATTGGCTCATGTCCACAGCAACAGAACTAGGCACCTTCACCTAGCCAAGTTGACACCTGAACCTAACTACCACAGGGAGTTATCTCCTTCATATGACTAGTTACTTTGCTTCTCAGACATAACTCAACTCCACCCTTGACTGGGGCAGTGCTGATAACTGAAAATCCCTGAGGCTTTCTTTAATGCTGAAGAAGTTATGAGAGTGAGAAAGACTAATGAGGCTAAAAGTCTTTTTTTTTTTTTAAGGAAATAAAAGGGAAAAAAAAAGCTTCAAAGCTGGTCCTTAGATCCTCAGGTTTTGCCAACCAAGTGTTGGAATTTGTACCTGGCTCCATGTGCCCCTTTGTTGGGGCACAGCTCTTTTCCAGTATTATGAGCTCAGCTGACTCCAAAAGCCCCTGTTTTTTTTGTTTCTATTTCTCATCAGTCCTGCCTCCTCTCTTCTAGGGAGAGATCTTTGGGTTCCTTACATCCTTGCTCTAGGTTTATGGATTTATCTGAACTTGGAGCTTGTGTTCAGCAGTCCAAATCTGTTCATTAAATTTACAATTGGTGCTAGGTTGAGCTACCTTTCTTTGCTCCTAGTAAATACTAATTCTGTTTCCCATGATGGAGTGACTCCAAAACAGTCTTCCATGTCAGTGGAGAGGGGGTGCCAGCCTCCACAGTTTGGAAAACTTTACAAGAGTTCTGCTCCCTGATCTCCATCCTTTCACCCATTCCAGACTGGTGTACAATGTGTGTCTGGTCATGGAAGTTCCCCAAACAGCTGTTTCAGACAATTTCTGGCTATTTACTAGCTGCCTTAGAGGACAAAGTAAATTCTATACTTCCCTATGCTGCCATCTCGCTCTACCACTCTATCAGTATTCCATTTCTTTTTCTTTCTTTCTTTTTTTTTTTTTTTGCATGGGCAGGCACCAAGGATTGAACCTGGATCTCCAGCATGGTAAGTGAGAATTCTGCCACTGAGCCACCATCGCACTGCCCTCCATTTCTTTTTATAGATTGCTAAATAAAATTCCATTTTATGGAAATGCCATATTTTGCTTACTCATTTATATGTTGATGGACACTTTGATTGTTTCCACCTTTTGGCTATTATGAAATGCTGCTAAGAACATCTATGTGCAAGTTTTATGTACTCGTATGTTTTCTTATTGATATAACTGGGAGTAGAAATGCTTCCTCCTAAGGTAACTCTGTTTATCATTTTGAGGAAATACAAAACTCTTTTCATAGATCCATTGTATTTTAAATTCCTACCAACAAGTCATGAGAGTTTCAATTTCTCCATATCCTGTAAATGTTTGTCTTTTTGATTATAGCTATTCTAATACATGTGACATAGCATCTCCTAATGGTCTTGATTTATATTTTCATAATAACTAATGATGTTGAACAGCTTTTCATGTGCTAATTGGCTATTCATCTACATGCCTTTGACATGTGTCTATTCAAGTCATTTACCTTTTTTCTATATACAAGGTCATATACCTAGAGATATAGAGAGATTTACTTCTTTCTTTCAAATATGGATGACTTTTATTTATTTATTTATTTTTTATTATTGCCCTGTTAGAACCTCTAGTTTAGGTTGAATACAAGTGTCAAGAGTGAGGTCATGCTTCCCATTTAAGGAGGAAGAATTCAGTCTTTTATCTTAAGAATGATAGTTTTTTATATGAACACCCTTTATCAGTTTGAATAAATTCCCTTCAATTCCCTTCTATTTCTAGTTTTTCTTGAGTTGTATCTATCAGGAAAAGTTGTTGGATTTTGTTAAATACTTTTTCTGCTTCTATTTAAATGATCATGTGGTTTTTCCTTTATTCTATTAATATGATGTATAACATCAATTGACATTTGGATGTCAAATCAACCTTGTATTTCTGAGATAACTCCCACTTGATCGTGGAGTATAATCATTTCTATATGTTGATGAATTTGGTTTGCTAATATTCTGTTGAAGATTTTTGTATCTATTTCATAAAGAGTCTTGGTCTATTGTTTTCATTTTCTGTGATGTCTTCATCCAGTTTTGGCATCACCATAATGTTGGCTTCATAGAATGTATTTGTAATTGTTTCCTCCTGTCCCATTTTATGGAAGTATTTGGAAAGTATTGTGTTTACTCTTCTTTGAATATTTGATAGAATTTATGAGTGGATTCTTTGTTGGAAGCTTTTATATTACTAATTCAAATTTTTTATTATTTATAATTGTATTCAGGTTTCCTATTCTTTCTTGAACCAGCTTTGTTAATTTGAATCATTCTAGTAATTTGTCCATTTTAGCAAAGATATTTAATGTGTTGGCATATGATTATTTACAGAATTCACTTATTTCTGTAAGGTTATGTGCTGCTCTGAAACTGCTATATGCCCCAGAAAAGCTATGTTCTTTTAATCCAATCTTGTGAGGGCAGACTTGCTGTTGGGTGGGACCATTTGATCAGATTGTTTCCATGGAGACTTTTATATGGTGCTTTGGACTTTTCTATGGACATTTTGATTAAGTTGCTTCCATGGAGACCTGCCAATTCAAAGTGAGTCTTAATCTACTTGCTAGAGTCCTCTGAAGAGAGGGACATTTTGGAGAGGACACAGGTGTTTGGAGATGCAGATGGGAAGTGCCGCAGGAGACACCAGAAGTTGAGAGACCTATCTGAAACCAGAATCCAGGAGAAAAGGGGCACAGACACCACCATGTACTTCCCATGTGACAGAGGAACCCAGCTGCCAGCTGCCTTTCCTCCAAGAAAGTATCTTCTTTCTGGTGTCTTAATTTGGATATTTTCACAACTTTAGAACTGTAATATATAACTTAATAAAAACCCTTTATAAAAGTCAATCCATTTCTGGTATATTGCACTCTGGTAGCATTAGCAAACTGAAACAGGTTGGTTGTGTTCTCCTTCTTTTATTCCTGATTTTAATGCATTGAGTCTTCTTTCTTTTTTTTGGTCAGCATAACTATTTATCCATTTTTTTTATCTTTCCAAAGTATCAACTTTCAGTTTTGTTGATATTGTCTACTGTTTTTCTCTTTTATATTTTATTGGGGTGTTTTTTGGCTCCTATTCTCATTATTTCCTTTCTTTGGCTTGTTTTGTTTTTAATTTGCTAATTTTTTTCTGATTTTCTAAGATGGAAGTTATTGATTGTGATCTTTTTAAAAAATAGTTGCTTACAATTTTTAATTTCCCTTTGTGTATGCTTTATTTGTATCCCGTAAGTTTCAGTATACTGTTTTTCATTTTTACTTAACTGAATGTAATTCTCATTTCCTTTGCAAGTTATTCTTTGATCCTTTGCTTATTTAGGAGCACGTTCTTGTATTTCTACTTATTTGTCTGTGCCATTGATTTTGACTTTAAATCCACTGTGGCAGAAGACCACAATTTGTATACTTTAAGTCCTTTTAAATATACTGAGAGTTTTATATGGTCTGGAATATCATTGTTTTAGTTCACCAATGCTGCTGGAATACAGTATACCGAAAATGGTTTGGCTTTTATAAAGGGGATTTAAGTTACAAATTTACAATTCTAAGGCCATAAAAATGTCCAAACTAAGGCATTCAGAGAAAGATACCATGATTCAAGAAAGACCAGGGCTGTCTGGAGTTCTTCTGTCAGCTGGAAAGGCATGTGGCTGGCATCTGTTGGTCCTTTGGCTTCTGGTTTCAAATGGCTTCCCTGAGGGCATTTTCTTTCTGCATCTCCAAATGTCTCTAAGTTGGCTCTTTGCTTTTTCCAAAATGACTGCCTCTTAAGGGACTCCAGTAAGTAGTTAAGACCCACCTTGAATGGGGAGAGACACCTCTCCATGGAAACCACCTAATTAAAAGGCACCACCCACAATTGAGTGGGTCACATCTCCACAGAAATACCTTGATCAAAAAGATCTCACCCAAACAATAGGTCTTCTCTCACAAGATTTGATTAGAATAAAACACATGACTTTTCTGGGGTACATAAGAATTTCAGACCAGCACAGTTGTCTAGCTTGGAGAATGCACCATGTGTTGCTCTTGAGATGAATCTACATTCTGCTGATGCTGGGTGGAGTGTTCTATAGAGGTCTGTTAGATCTAGTTGTTTCATAGTATTGTTAAATTGTTCTATATCCTTGTTGATCCTGTACTTATTCTATTCATTATGGAAAGTGATGTATTGAAGTCTCCACCTATTATTGTTGAATTGCCCTTTCCTCCATTCAAATTAGTCAGTTCTCATTTCATGTATTTGGCGCTGTCTTGATAGGTACAAATTTATAAAGTTTATATCTTCTTTGATGATTTATTACTTTGATCATTATAAAATGTCCTTCTTTATCTGTGGTAACAGGCTTTGTTTTATAGTCTATTTTGTCTGATATTAGTTTATTGACTTCATTTCTTTTATGATTGCAATTTACATGGTAAATCTTTTTCCATCTTTTTACTTTCAACCTATTTATATATTGAATTGAAAATGTGTCTCTTTTAGATGGCATATCACTGTTATAGTTTATCCAACCTGACAACTGCTGCCTTTTGAATGAGTGAATTATTAATCTATCCACTTTTAATGTTATGCAGTTATAAATAATACAGTTGGATTTACATCTATAATTTTCCTATTTTTTTCCATATCTCTTATGAATATTTTCCTTTTGTATGTAGTGGGTGATTTCTAGTGTGCCATTGTGATAACTTTGTACATATATATTGGATGTAGTGTACTATCATGATAGTTTGGAGGTATGCACCCCAGATAAACATTTTCTTAAACTTAATTCTTTCATGTGGGTGTGAACTCATTCTAAATAGGAACTTTTGTTGGGTTTATTTTAGTTAAGGTGTGGCCCAGTTCAATCAGGATGTGCCTAAATCATATTACTGGAGTCCTTTATAAGTAGAATGAGATTCAGATATAGATAGAGAGAAACCACAGCAAATGAATAAATTGAGTGAATGAGACCTGGAAGAGAAAGAAGATGCCACCAGGTGCTTTGCCATTTGACAGAAAAGCCAAGGATGAGGGATCACCAGTAGACCCCAGAGTACCAGTCCTTAGGAAGAAAGAATCAACTTAGTGATGCATCATTATGGGCTTCTCCCAGCCTGAAACCATGAATGAATAAATTCCCATTATTTAGGTCAGCCTGTTACATTGTATTTGCTTTATTAATGAGGAAACCAAAACAACCATTTTAATTCCTTTAGTGATATTTTAATTCTAATTTTAAGTTATTTTCTTAGTGATTTCTCTGTGGCTTACAACATACATATTAAATTTTCAGTATCTACTTCAGATTTATTTATACATTTCTTCCTCATAGCCCTTTTCTTCCCCTTTGGTTTCTGTGATGTTTATACATATTATGCCTATGCACAATGGTATAACTATTGCTTTATATAATCTTTTAAAGAAATTAAGAGAAGAAAGGAGAGAAATGTATATTCATAGTCTCATTTTCATCTGTCCATTATCTATGCATCAATGTATCTACCTATGTATCTATTTATCTATATCTATCATCTGTCTGTCATCTATCTGTCTAATCAACTTTCTTAATTTCTAGTTCTCTTTATTTCTTCCTGTAGATTCTTTTAATCATCTTGTGTCATTTCTTTATTACAATATAACTTCATTCCTATCCTCTCCTTTATTCCATTTTTGGAAGGCATATTGCTTTTTTATATGTTATAAGTTCAACAATACAATTTTGTAATCAATGTTTTAAGCAATTGCTTTTTGAATCAATTTAAGAGAATAAAGGAGACAATATAGAGTTTTATTTTACTTTCATTTTTCATTATATCCATAATTACTCTTACTCATCCTCTTGTTTTTTTCATGGATTCAGATTATCTTCTCATGTTACTTCCTTTCTGTCTGAAGAACTTCCTTTGGCATTATGATGGTATGAATATTTCCTCCTTGTTTTGTTGTGATTATGTTTTTATTTGTACATAAGAAAATATCTTGTTTTCTTCTTATCATACGATGTAAGTTTTATTATTCATGTGATAATACTTAAGTGAATGTTCAAACTTAAAATTGAAATCAAGACTGAATGTTACTTAAGAACTTGCATCCTATTCTGGAGAGATTTAGTGCATTTCTGGTTGTATGTAGGACAGTTGAGTATTATTAGGCAAAACATATGTTTATGATTATATTCTATTTAGAGATTAAACAAGGTTTAAAATGAAGTGTAAAGCTGCCAAGCTGATGAGGGGTTGACTGTGATGGTTAGGTTCAAGTGTGAACTTGGCCAGGTGATGGTATCCAGTTGTCTGGTCAGGAAAGCACTAGCCGAACCATTACTGCAAGCGTATTTTATGGCTGGTTGATAAACTAAAAGGCTGCTGTATTAAATCATCAGTCAGTGGATTGCATCTGTGGCTGATTGCATCTGTGGCTGACTACATCTATGATTAACTAAGGATGTGTCTTTTACAACAAGATAATCCAGTCAGGTAGATTTAATGCAATCATTTGATTACTTTTAAGGGAGAAGAAATAATTTTCATTTTTTCTTCAGCCACCCAGCCTTTCCTACGGAGTTCATCAAGGACTGTTACCAGAGTTGCCAGCTTCACAGCCTGCTCCATTGATCTTGGGCTCTTGTATCCTTATGGTTCTCTGAGTCACTTTTAAAAGTTTCATAGTTACAAATATCTCCTAATTGGTTTGGTTTCTCTAGAGAGCCTTGACTAATTCAGGGTATTTTAGGTCTGCTAGAAGAAATTTCTCTAAGTTTAGTTATCTAGGAATGTCATTATTTTACCTTTATTTTTGAAATATACTTTTGTTGGGTATAAGGTTACTGGTTGGCTTGGCCCTCCCCTCTTTGTATTTGTCATTCCGGTACTTTCTAACGTTCATTGTTTTTATGAGAAGGCAGCTGTTAATTTTATCAGTATTTGCTTGTACATGATGAGTCATTTCTTATTGCTTTCAGGGGTTTCTGTTTTTCTTTGTCTTTCAGCATTTTGCCTATGCTGTGTCATAGTGTGGATCTCTGTGATTATTCAGCTTAGAATTCATTAATTTTCTTGCATGTCAATTTATTTTTTTCATCAAATTTAGAAAATTTTTAGCTATTACCTTAAAAAATTTTTTTTCTTATCACTGTTATCTCCCCTGGCACTCTACTCTCATTTAGTGTTTACTGATGTGCTTAATAGGACCCCACATTTTTCTGTGGCTTTATTCATTTTTCTTCATTCTTTTTCTCTTTGTTGTTTATATTGCATGGTCTTTGTTGATTTATCCTCAGGTTGGCTGATCCTTTCTTTTGACAACTCAAATCTGTCAACTGAGCCCTCAGTGAATTTTCCATTTCAGTTATTGCGCTTTTTTCAACTCTTACATCTCCATTTTGCTCATAGTTGCTACATCTTTTTTAATATTATCTATTTGTGCTTTCTTCTTTGCTCTTCTTATTGGAATAACTCTTATTTCATAGGCCAGACAGCCAGCATGGGGACTCTTCCAAATGCTGAGTATGGCTATTCCATTTATACAATTAGGAATTAGAAAAATAATACCAGTTATGTCTTGACTGGTATTATACAATAAACCCTCTGAGATCATTGTATAACATAGTTGTACCAGGGCTCAATTTATCTTCTGACCTCAGTAAGCCTTTACTCTTTGCCACAGTGGTTTTTGGGGTTTTCAGATATTATCATCAGCTCAGTATGTTGTAATCCCTAGAATGTTTGAAGTTTTCCTTTTTTGCTAGTGTACATTCTCCTTAGTAAAATGTCACAGGTCCATTGAGGGGAGGCTTGGAGGAAAATTTACACTGTATACTTGTGGCAGTGTTTCAGGGTTCTTTCTCAAGTGGAACTATCCTCCATTGACATAATGTACACTGAATTCAACCTATGTTGTAATTATGTAACTTACACAGTCAAATTTTAGGAATAAGTTCTAACCATCCTTACTCTGTGGTTACCAAAAAAAGAGTACTTTAAGATGTCCTTGATTATTACTTGAGCTAAAAATGTAAAGCCCCAAGATTTTCATTTTCATTTTCATTCTGTAAATTCTCCAGTGTAAACATCAACATGAATGCCACCCCTACCCATTCTCTGTAGCACTTAATAATCTCTAAATGTTACATATAGCAGCCATATGATCTCCCAAAGACCTAGTGTCAATAAACCTTCATCCCAAGTAAGAATAGATTGTAATTTAACTAATCATGATGACACTGCATGCCATTGACTACTAACACCCCAGTTTCCATCAGCTGGAAATTCAAATGGTGTTCAAGACCAAAGATATATTCAAACCAAACCAGAATCTTCTGTAACCATTCCTCATACTAAGTGTTGTATAACGGAGGTCCATTTAGGAACATATTAGCTACACTAGATATTTCAGGCAGAAGAAATTTTGGCTACATAAGTGGTAGAAATCTATAAGAGCTAAAATGTGGTGTTGAAGTAATCCAGAGATTAATATCTGCAGGAAGCAGTTGCAATCTGTAGGGCTGGGGTAACAAATGGAAAGAGAAGATATTGCTAGACTCTGGGAGCTCAGATGAGGGACCTAAGTTTTCTGGTGCTTGGGCATCTGAGAAGGTGTTGTAGCACTTCAGGTGAAGGAATGTGTTATAAACTGATTGTTGAAGCAATACAGTTGCTATTGGTGCATGGCAAACCTAGCATTGAGGGTGTTGAAAGAACCTAAAGATAGAAGTCAACTGTATGTTGCTGTTAGAATGTTACTGGTCAGAATGTTTCTCCTTATGCATTACATTTCCCTTGTAGTGCTTCACATTACAGACTGTAACAGACAGCTGGGCAATAAGGAAGATGGGAGAATGTATTTCACAAAGTCCCAGCCCTGGTATCACAGAGAAGAATATTCTTCTTGGTGATGATAAATAATCAGAAAATAATCAGCTGGCATACTCTGAAACTGAAATGATAGAATATGTGAAGAACTTTAATCTTCACTACACCTTGCATCAGATTTCATTCATTTATTCATTCATATAATGATTATTTAATTAATCCAGGCCTAGTAAATTCAATTCATCATCTAATAAATCCATGTTGTTTTAGTTTGCAAAAGCTGCTGGAATGTGATATACCAGAAATGAAATGGCTTTTATAAAGCGAAATTTATTAAGTTGCAAGTTTACTGTTCTAAGGCTGTGAAAATGTCTAAATTACGACATCAAGAAGTTACCTTCACTCAAGAAAGGCTGATGAAGTTTTGGGTTTCTCTCTTAACTGGGAGGGTACATGGTGATTTCTGTTAGCTTTGTCTCTCAGCTTCTTGTTTCATGAAGTGCCCCCAGTGGTGTTATCCTTTTTCATCTCCAAAGATGAACCAACAGGCTCTGTTGGTTCTGGTTCCTCTAAAGCTTTTCTCAAAATGTTTCCCTCTTAAAAGACTCCAGGAAACAACCCCAAATTTAATTGGGTGGAGACACATCTCCATGGAAACTATGTAATCAAAAGTTGTGACCCACCCACCCAACTGTAGGTCACATGGAAACAATGAAAAATGTCCTACCCAGCAATATTGAATGAGAATTAAAGGACATGGTTTTTCTGGAGTACATAATATCTTCAGACCAGCACAAGTATCCTAATAAAGTTTACATTTCAACTGGAGAAATAAGCAAAAAATATAATGAATGAGTGGATTGTATAAGATTTCGGAAGGTAATAAATGCTATGAAAAATTAAAGAACATAAGGAGAGTTGAGAGAAATAGTGAGGGATGGGATTGAAGGTTTGCAATTTTTAATAAGATAATAAGGATAGGCCTCATTGATCAAATATCTGAATTAAATTAAGGAGTTTGTCAAGCAGTTGTATCAGTGATCAACATTCTAGACAGAAGGGGTAGCCGGTCTGAAAGTCCTGAAGTTGTAACATATTTGGCACAGTTGCAGAACAGTAAAGAAGGCAATTGTTTTAGTTTGCCAAAGCTACCAGAATGCAACACACCAAAGATGAATGGGCTTTTAACAAAAGGTGATTTATTTACTTAAAAATTCAAAGTTCTTCAAAGGAAAGGCAAGTAACTTTCATTTGAGAGTCTCTGTTACATGGAAAGGCACATGGCAATATCTCCTGGTCTTCTCTCCTGGCTTCTGGTTTCCATCCACCTTCCCTGGGGCGATACTTTTTGAAATCTCCAAATGTTTGGGCTGATGTGTGAGTGCTGAGATAAGGTATGCTGAGCTTCTTGGGCTGTGCTTCAGTGAACTCTCTTCTGACCGCTCTCTTTAAAGCCTCTAGCTAATTAAATTAAATATCACTCATTGTGGAAGGCACTGATGTCAGATGTAATCAGCCATAGATGAGTTTGACATGCTAACAATTCAAGAACACAGCAGCAGAACTAGGCACCATCGCCTGGCCAAATTGACACCTGAACCTAACTATTGTATCAATGTATATGAATCCATAGAAATGAATGAGCGTGCATAGCATAGCAGGAGTGAGAAGGATAAAGAGAGCCAGATCAGGAAGGTCCTCCCAGGGCATTGTAAAGATTCTGGATTTTATTCCTAGTGAAATGGGTAGCTACAAGAAAGTTTTGATAAAGAAGTAACATCTTATGGTGCTATTTTACAATAATCACTTAGGTTGTTTTATTGAGGAAAGGTGGAGGCTGTTACGACAATCCACTCAGGAGATGATGATAGCTTGGACCAGGGTTGTAGCAGTTGACATAATACAAAGTGGTAGGACATTGGCTATACTTTGAAGAGCTTGAAGGATTTTCTTATTCTTTGGATGTTGTGGTGTGCTAGTTAAGCTGAACTGCTTCTTTCTCTCTTTCTGAAACCTCTATGATGAGTTGGGATAGGGCAAAGGAAACTTAATGTTTAACTGAGTGGAGAACAGAGATTTAATTGGAGCAGATGCCCTTGTGACTGTAGGAAATAGATAGAGTGGGTCATTGTTGCCACAGAACATGGAAGTGCCGCTGGACACTCTTTCCCTGAGGAAGGGGGAGGTGGAACTGAGAGAGCAGCCAATGAAGCTGTCATTGGAAACCCCTCAAAAGAAAATTTCCTGCTTTCCTCCTTCATCAATTATCCCCAAAGTTTAATATTCTCATTCTCTAGCTAAAATGGCTGCATTTAACTGCATCATTCCAAAGAAGAGAATTGGGTTTCACATGCCCCAAAGCTACTCCCTCCCCTGTTTGATCCCAATTTTAACTCTTCACCTGTATTGCTTTACACTAGTGAGGACCCTGGGTCAGATAGAAATTTCTCAGAACACTAATACACAATCCTTGGGATCTTCTGGTGACTCTGCATATTGCGTCCGGCTAAGTGATAATTTATGAGGCTACTGATGGCCCATCAAAGAAGGGATGAAGTCAGAATGATCCAGGCAAGAAAGGGTTTCCCCAATATTCTTCTCCTTGCTTGATTCTGCCCTATTCATGTATGAGCTTTTTAAATCCTCATGAAAGTTCTCTAAAGAAATTATTATTTTCTCTTTTTATTAATGAGTTAAGTGAATCTCAGGACGCTAGGTCACTTGCCAAAGTTCCCCCAGCAAACAGTTGGTGGAGACTGAATATAAACTCCCCTGTGCCGCAGCTCTATAATACTGTTACAGACTCAACTACATGTACTTTTGGCTCCACAGTCCAATTCACCTGTTCCTCCTCTTCATACAGAATATTTTTTCACACTTTGTTTCCATTGCTCCACATAAGGGATTTTTCTGAGTAAAGGTATCTTTACTACACATTTTTATGAGGACAAACAAAAAAAGAAAGCACAATGTAATTTTGAGGGAGGGTTGGGTAAGTGGGTAAAGTCAAGATAGGACTCTTGACACCATATTTTGCTAGCTATTAGGAACGTACTATGTTGTTTTCATTTTTAATATCATTTTATTGTTTTAAAAGAAATAAAAGAGAAATAAAATCTGTCTCATATAACCATTATGTGAAGGGTTCTAATTTATTAAACATTGATAATAATTAACACAACTTCAGAAGACTTCGACTAGCTATAGACTTTATAAACATTTCTTTTTTATATACATAATTTTTTCACCGAGAAATATTACATATTACAATACATATTACAATACAAAAAATATTACAATACATAGCAAATAATTTTGTACAGCACTTTTGGACTTCATTCTCTACTACTACTTAGCATTAGGGGCAATTATTACAATTTACAATTCTACATGGCCAGAGTTGTGCTTCTTTTCCTTATCTTTTGGCACCGTTATCAATTCCAAATGGGTATTACTATTAAAAGTGTGAGAAACTGTTGTCATTCTCCTGCCTTTGTATTTGATGGGATAATTTGCCATCTCCAAATAGAGATTTTCTGAGAAAATTTGGCACTAATAAAAATTGAATATTGCTTGAGCTGGCCAGTATTGATTTTTCATGTTTATTTTTTGTTTTAAGCATTTGATCCTAAGCTTCTCAGAATTCTGTGTGCTTTGTAAGGATGGAGGTCATTTGAAGTTGGTTGTATCTCTGTGTATAACAAACTGGCAAGGTCTTGAAAGAATAAGAATTGGTGTGCTGGGTCAAAAATGTCACCATCATGAAGTTAGGGGGCAGAATAATGCAGCAGCATTGTGAGCTCGTTAAAAAAATAAAAGATGTTAGATTATATTCTACAATAATTATGCTCTTTTATTTTTTCCCATGCAAGTAATTTCAAAATCACTTAGTACAGATTAAAATAATAATTAAAAGTACTGTTGCTTATCTTTCCTCTTAATGAAAATACTTAAAATAATGCAAGACTTTTTTTTCAGACTCTTGTAAATTAGTGTGGTTTTTTGGTGCTGATCTAAATTAAAAAAATACCTAGGACAGTTTAACCATTTGTTGAATTTTCAAAGCCAGTATTTTTCTGCAAATGATGAAAAACACTCACATGAACTTTAACATCAAAGAGAGTAGAATGCATTTTGGAGGCAAAATCTTCCAAGCTCTTGCAAATGTGAAAGCACTGGCATAGCTTTATTTAAAGTGACTCACACTGAAAGTGATTTCCTTGATGTTGTAATTCCTCATGTCAAAATTCAAAGGGCTAAAATCTCTCTTCATATTGTACTCTGATTTATTATTTAAAAAAATTTTAATGTAAAATATTTCTGCTTTATAAACTTTGGTTGAGGATCCATTAGTAATGAATGAATGATCTCAGTTGTTCCTAAAAGGTAGTAAAAGGATACTATCTAGAGCTCATGTATTTCCATCACCCTAGGAATGATGATGTTCTATAAGCAAAGTAACAACAAATGTATTTTAAAAAATAATAAAAATTAAAACCCAAGCTATTAAGGCAATAGCTTTCCTTAGAATTGTCTTAGCAATTCTGCTCCATTGCCCTAATATCTCTGAAAGGCAGGAGCAGTGTTTCTCAAGTGTATGTTGGTGGTGGCTAACTGCATTAAATTTGAGGGCCAAACTTCACATTCATGTTCTACAGCTGATTATTTTCCCATTTATCTAGAACATTAATTAATGTTAGTCCCATAATCATTTATAAATTTAAGAAGAAAATAATACCTGTTTTTAAATACTAGGTTTTTTCTTGACACTCTTACAATGTATGATAAACATTTACATTTTTTGGAATGAATATTTTAAAACACTGTTATATTAAAATGATGAGATATTAAATGATAGATTTATTTATCTAAAGCATGCACACAAACTTCATAGGCTTTATTGAGCTGTTGTGGCAACTTTGTAATGACTACCCACCATTTCAGCCTTCAATTTTGATTTAACTCTTTGAAGTTATTGCATTCATTAAAATAATTGCATTTTTCCATGCACATGTGTGTGTGTGTGTGTGTGTGTGTGTGTGTGTGTGTGTGTGTGTGTCTGTTTATGTTCTGGTGTAGTCAAAAGGAGAAAATCAGTTCATACAAATATAATGAGTTGTATAGGCTTTATCACTTTGTGACAGTTAAGTATTTCTAGTTTGGGTCAAAATAGAGAGGAGGATTAGGAAATTAAATGGTGTGGTAGTAATAGACTGCTATTTACTATTGAATAATTGCTTTTATATTGTTCTTCTAAAAACAGTTGGTTCTTTGATTGAAGGAGTCTTAACAATCAAGTGAAGTGTTAGAGATAATTATTTTAGGTAGATAGATCTGAAAATCTAACTGAATATTTTAAAAGAGATGTTTCTACATTTACACCCACAATCTCATAAGTGTTCTCTTTTCTTGAACAGAATAGACAGTAGCTCTAACTCAAGGAAATATGATTTATAAGCACTGAGGTCTGGATGATAAATCTTACACTTAAAAGTGTGCCCTGTTTTGTGATGGCTCTCAGAAATGTATTGGTATATTTTTTTCCTGTAGTAACCCAGTACTTCTTTAGGACTAATAGCTCATTTCTTTCTTGAGAAACTTATGATTATCTAAGAGGGTGAAAAAAAAAGCTGTTTCTGTTGTTTTATACTCTTTTGCCTGACATTAGTTCACATGTTTCCAAACTATTTAACCTTTTCTGACTGTTGACTCCTCTCTCTACATCTTGTCTGCTTTTTCTATACACATATCATCATTTTTCAACCCCATTTTCCTTTGTTGCATGTATAGTTTTTTTTAGAAAGGATTTGTATTCAGATATATTTGCTGGTAGTTCCCCCTAGTCCTATTTTTTCAACAGGAAAAGGGGGACACTATAAAGTTCATTGTATCTGAAATTATTTCCAGGGGAAAAACACATCTTCTATTGACACTAGTATATGCTCCTGTCTGCCTTTATTACCACGAGTACTATCTTTAGTTCTTGCCTAAAAACTGGCAGTCAAATTTAGAGATAAACGGGACACTTTTCTTCTTCATTAGAAGGCATTATTTTAGTGTTTTATGATCTACCAATTTAAATAAAAAATATATCTTTGAAAAAAAAGAAAGAAAAAGTAAGAGTTTTCTTTATCCTTTTAAGGTTCCAATTTCAACCATTTGTTAGCTTGCCATTTAAAAAAAGTAACGGTCAAAAAATAAATGATTTTTTCCTTTTGAAATCACTTTCTTTGAGAAAACAATTAAGAAAGTGATATGTACATTTGTCTAGTAGTTTGATCAGATTTCCGTTTTTAGTTAAATTACATGGAGGGAATCTTTGAAAGTTTTCCATTCTACAAAATGAATTTTTGTGAACAAAAATTTTCATATAATTTCTACATTTTGAGGTTAATTTTCCATCACTATTGTGGAAAAAGGAGTCATTTAACTTTTATTTTCAGTTTTAATTATAGGTTAATAAGTTATATTTATCATTTCTATTCAATTACAATGTTGTATTTTAAAGATTACTTAATTTTTTTGAAAAACTACATGCCATTTTAGTGACCCAAATATATGTTGCAATATTTAAATGAAGAAAACTGCACACTTTATAAGATATATCTTTCAATTGGTTACATATAGTTATTTAGAGTTTTCAGTGAATACATTTAAAGTTCATTTATTTTTTCAGTGGTGGAAAATATTTTAATAGTATCTTTTCACATTTTTATGTCACCTTTCTCAATTGAAGCATAGCTGCCCTTTTGTTTACAGAGAGTATGTAGAATATGGAACAGGACTGATGAATGGAGGATGGGAAGCCTCACTCTAAACCTCCGTCTCAGAAAATGGATTTAGGCATATTCATCCACAGAGGTACAGGGGGAACTTATGAAACTTGATGTGGTGGAGACAGATTTGGAATTCCTGCCTGAGCAGCCATTGATGCGTGGGTCTTTTGGCGTCGCTCTTTTCTTCCGACTCGATCTGGAGTTCTCCGCGTCCCTGGGATCCAACGCCACTGTCATGGACTCCATTCTGGTCACAGTGTACAGGCTGCTTTGCCGAGTCGGGTGGAACCGGGTGGTCTTGAGTTCCAGCTCATCGTAGCTAGAAACCTCAATAAATGGGCACCAGCGAAATGCTCTCTTGAAGCCGGCTCGGAATCTGAGAACAGGTGACACGAAAAGTCATCTTTTCAAGTGGAAATTTCTTTCAACTGTCATAGAAAAACCCACTGTAGTCAGTAATGCCCGCTCAGGTTTTAAATTTGATTTTCTAGTTAAACTCTTAGAATTTATGCTATTGTTGGTATGTTGGTTTGTCTTTTAAGTTCTTGTTTGAATTGAAACTTAATTTCCTGTCAATAGGAAATGACTCAACAAACAGTAAAGGTGCAGTATCAGGTAATAAATATGCCAAAATTACTGCACATTTCTGCAGTAATTTCATACATTTACATACGTATAAATGAATCTGGTTTACTGGGTAAGGTGCTTAAACATGACATTTCAAAACAGCTTCTTTCAGAAATAATTACATTATTAATCAGTCTTATTTAATGTTGGTATTAATTGCTAAACTGGATGGTTTATATATCATCATATGTAAAAGTACAAAATCCTTGGCTTTGTAAGCCATTTTAAATGAAGTTCATTAAAAGCAGATGTATTGCCAGTGGGGTGACTGGAATTGAGACATGGCTCATGCAATTAATGAAAAAAAGTGAAAGTTAAATATTTATTTAATAAATTGTAACATGGAGCAGTATACGACCAATGGAGAAGAGCACTTAGGACTCAGCTCATACAGTTTCTTACATGAAGTTAAGTTTCTGCTCCTGCACTAGACCACCTTAGTCTCATTAAGGTGATTACCAACCTTTTGAAGTTTAACCTTAACCCTTCATGTGCTGACCATACATACAGCCAAAGTGTATTTATCTAGAAACTATATTTTACCTTTCTCCTAGTTTAAAATTTGTCTTTCAATACAATGACTTTTGTTTTTTAACCTTTTAAAGCCAGGTTTCCCTTTACATCCCTGATTTCTTCATGACCCTTTCCCATGTAGGCTGTGCTCTCTCTTTCTTGCCTCACCTCACTGTGCAGAGAGGGGCTTCTTCTTACATCTTCTATTGTGAAACCTGTATAAAGTATCCTTTTACAGGATACCACTCACTGATGTCATAGTCTCTCTACCTGGTAGAAATTATCTATGCATTTGAAGTGCTTTTCTTTGTTCAAGGAAGTAAGCACACTTCCATCTCAGATCCTTTGATCCTGAGGCAATTTATGCTTTTTTGGTGGATGAAATTCTGAAGGGTTTGCCAGGAGAATTTGATTTATATAAAAATTTCCCTATTAAAATCTTTAAGAACATTTTTAGAGAATTCAATTATTTTTAAGATGGGATATTTCCTAAAGTAGCAAAGTTCTAAAAAAAAATAAATAAACAAATAAATAAAGACCCTGTGCAACTCTCCTTGAATTTTTAAATTTCCCCTTCCTTTTGTATTTTGAATGTACCCCTAAAATCTGGAACATTATATGCTTCCACTGAGAGCAGGGTGACAAGAAACTTGCATTTTGTAATTTTGTTTACCTCTTATTCAGACAACAGTAGATGATGGGGTTGTACATGGTTGAGCTCATTGCCAGCCAAAAGCTAGCCAGGTAGACCTGCTGGATGTATTTCCACCTATTTAATTGTTGATAGATTGCAGTGAGGATGAAATAAATATGATAGGGCAGCCAGCAGATGGCAAATGTCACCACAACAATAATCATCATTTTTACAACCTAGGAAGAAAGAAAGAGACATTTTTTGGCAAATTTAAAGGTCATTAAATTTAATAATTTCAATAACTTACTGCAAATCATATTTTTCTGCCAATGCAGTAAATATAGAGCATGCCTAAAGAAGAGTTGATATATTAAAACTTGGTGCGATGATTACAACAGTTGCCTACAATGAATTTCAAGAAAGCATGTATCTCTATTTCACCTCTATCTAACCCTGGTGACTTTGGGATGTTTCTGGGCCCCCCAAATTGGCTTTAAACATGCCTACCTTTTTTTTTTAACCTATTTAAAACTGGCTCTCCCAGTCATAAACACATATATTTTAGCTGGTCTGAAGAAAGTCAGTATTTACGAAAAACCCAAAGAGTCTAGGGAAGAGAGAAGCAGAAACTAGGATTTGGCCATTCTGTCCTGCAAACTGCAATAAGGGAATCATACCTAAGGAAACCCACTGTCGAATTAAAATGGAGGTATATTACTCTGTAAGGGCTGGGCTGGGCTGATTCCTTAGTATTTATTGTAGACTGAAGCCTATACAGATTTCTTTACTCTGACACCATGCTCACTAGGCAACTTTCTGAATGTTAATTTGGTTCTTACTGTAACCTAATAGTTGGGAAAGGTTTCCCTGAATAGTGATTATGTATATTCACTTAGTCTGGGAAATGTTATTATCTTTAAATTTATAAGTAGGTAATCATATTATACAACTGATTTATATATCAACTTTTATGAATTTGGCAAACATGGGTCATTTTTTCTGATTTTATATTTTTGGACAATAATATCCTGGGAAGCCCTAGCCGAAGCAGAATGCCAACTTTCTGTCTCCTCCAGTAGCCCTTACCCCCTACAGGGCAGGGAGAATGTCTTAATTATCTTGCTTTTCCCAGTACTTAGCAAATCCCTGATATACAGGTGGATAATGGTTTTAAAATGAATGAATGATAATTGACAAAGTACAGTTTGTAATGAGAGAGGTTGAATGAGAAGATATTTTGTGTGTTCATAAATGAAATGAAATTTGTTCAATTATCTTTGTAGAATGATAGGTTCAAACTTTCTGAACACAGAGCAGCTGGACTTTGTGTACAAGTGGGAATGAAAATAGTATTCTCTGATCACCTCATTTAATATTTGTCATTAATAATCTGAAATGTATTCAAACCTTTCTGGGAGTTTAGACCTAGTTAAAAGATTAAAATAATATATGTTGTACAAATAATTTTGAGCCTTACTTGCCATCAGAGTAAAATATAATTCAGAAAAAGTCCTGACATAAATAGTCTATGAGGAATCTTATAATTACAAAAACATGTTATTTATGTAGTGGAGTTGCCGTGACAGTAGTTGGGTATTCAGATGAAATTTGGCAAGGTTAAGAGTCATAAGAGATGTGATTCTAGAAATAGACAAAGCATGAAAAAATGATCAATATGGAAGGCAAAGCTTCCCCAAGGGCCTAATCACTGCAACATCCAGGTGACCAGTATTGAGCTGATGGAAAATTGAGCATCAGAGCTGAAAATGCAGGTCAATAGCTCACAGAATGTCGTCTTTGGCCACAATCTAAAATCTTTCTCAGTATTCCTCGAATTGTATTCATTTTCTAAAGAACTTCATTCAGATTTGGTCATGGGTTTTTCACATTTCTCAATCACATATTTGTGAAATAAAAATAACCATATTTAATGTAACTTATTCTTATGCAATATTTCACATACTCAATCACTTATTAACTGTCTTTCAGGATATGACCACTGTGATTTCATGAAACTGAGTTGAAGATTTTAAAACTCAGATTCCTAAGTCTTTTTTTTTAATTTTATACTTTTTTAAACTTTTTTTATTCTATAGTATAACATATATACAAAGCAAAGAAATAAAAAAGCAACAGTTTTCAAAGCATTCTTCAACAAGTAGTTACAGGACAAATCCCAGAGTTTTTCATGGACTGCCATATGATCCTCTCATATTTTTCCTCCTGGCTGCTCCAGAATACTGGAGGCTAGAAGGCTTAAATACTTTTTTATCATCACTATCAACTTTCCTTCCTTCTTTTTTGTGAAAAATAACATATATACAAAAAAGCTATAAATTTCAAAGCACAGCACCACAAATAGTTGTAGAACATATTTCAGACTTTGTCATGGTTTACAATTTCACAGTTTTAGGTTTTTGCTTTTAGCTGCCCTAAAATACTGGAGACTAAAAGAAATAGCAATGTAATGATTCAGCATTCATATTCATTTGTTAAGTCCTATCTTCTATGTATAGTTCCATTATCACTCTTGATCTTTCAGTAACTCTCTTTAGGGTTGTTTGGGCTATGGAAATTCTAAATTTTTTATATTGGAATGGTCTGTCACTAATATGGGGTGGGAAGATGGAACTATCTGATGTTCTGGAGAGGCTGGGCTAAGTTTCAGGACTCACCTGGACCAGAGACCCATCTGGAAGTTGTAGGTTTCTGGCAAGTTATTCTACTGCCTGGATCCCTTGTAGAATCTTATATATTGCCCTAGGTGTTCTTTAGGATTGGTTGGAATGGTCCTGGTTGGGGGTTGGCAGGTAATGATAGGTAGCAAGGTCTACCTGAAGCTTGTGTGAGAGCAACCTCCAGGGTAGCCTCTTGACTCTATTTGAACTCTCTGCCACTGATATTTTATTAATTACACTTCTTTTCCCCCTTTTAGTCAGGATGTAATTGTTGATCCCACAGTGCCAGGTCTGGATTCATCCCTGGGAGTCATCTCACCAGGGAGACATTTATCCCTGGGTGTCATGTTTCACACAGGGGGGAGGGCAATGATTTCACTTGCAGAGTTGGGCTTAGAGAGACTGAGGCCACATTTGAACAACAAAAGGGGTCTTCCAGAAGTAACTCTTAGGCATGTCTATAGGTAGTCTAAGCTTCTCTGCTACCTACATAAGCTTCACAAGAGTAAGCCTCATGATTGAGGGCATGGCCTATTGATTTGGGTGTCCCTAAAGTCTGACACAGTATCAGGGAATTCCTTGATGGTAAAGTTTAATAGTTCCATATTCTCCTAAGACTTATGTTTTCTGCTTTCAGTTAATTACATTTACTGAATGGGTATTGAGTCTAGAAAACAGTATTGGAGAAAATAATGAATAGAGAACCAATTTCTTATCCTGAAGAAATTTAAAATATGCTAAAAAAAATGAAAGTACAAAAATTGTATAAAAATGCACAGTAGTGCAGTGAATGTGAACAAATGCTGATAAAATTGAAAATAATAGTTTATTGTAAGCAATTACTCAATGAATGCCTGCTACATTGAGTATCAGGGGATATTAGACTGAATGAAATAGATTTTATTGACTGTTTCATTCTTGAACATCTGAACCTCACACTATTTCTTGAACACAGTTGGCAAGCCCTTTTCCTGGATACTTTACCATGGCCCTTCCATCTAGAAGACTTTCCCTCTGGTTTTTCCCTCTCTTAACTCTCTCATCTCCTTTAAGCCTTTGTACAAATGTCACCTTTTCTGTGAATCGTCTTCTGACCAACTTATTTGAAATTGCAAGCTGCCTTTTCAGCACTCCCCAAACCCCTTTGTTTTCTCTTTATTTTGTGTTTATTTGTTATGGCTATTTTTTACTTTGCGTCTCCTCATGCTGGAATGAGAAAGACCAAGAATTTTTGGCTTGTTTTGCTCTCTGATGTATTTTAGGTATCTGTATCGGTATTCACACATAATGGGTGCTCAAAATTACAAAAAATAAGTAAATATGAAAGTGAATACAAAAATAAATAAACTGAAAGACATATAGTTTGTTAAGAGATGCCCATGGTTTTACTAGTCATTAATTACTGGTATTGTTTGTTCTGCAAGTTTACAATGGGCATGTACACATAAAGAAAAGCCTGCCACTTACTATTCCTATTTTCAAGGCCAGAAGTAAAATAAAATAAAATCTGGTATAGAGCATGAGTACACAAACAAGCTAACCATGTTTATCTGGTGTGCATGAAAGCACTAAATTTCACTTGGAATAAATATTAAGGGCCAGAAAAATATCTATGGCAATGTGAATTGTAAAGCTGGCAATGTTATATATAGAATCAGAAAATTTAGATAAAATTTCAATGTTTTTGTACAGACTGGCCACATGAAATTGTTTTCCAACAATAGCTGGTGACCTACAAAGATTATTTGAGTATTTTTATGTGACTTCCAACTATTAACATGGAGGAAGTTTAGAAAAACATGGAAAAAATTAAAATTCATTTGGAGAATGGAACAGGCTTCAGATAAATCTAACTTGCATGTATAGGGTCTTTAGGACCTTGTTGCAAAGCATTTATAAACCTATTTGAAGATTTTTAGGAAATTGTTTCCTTTAAAGTGAAAAAATCTGCTCTAATGTATTTTATTTATTTCTATAAACTATGTTTTAACTGTCACCTTAATTCACAAAGCCTTGGAGAGTTACTTCAGGTATCAAACTCTCAGGACCCAGTCTGGGTATAACTGCATAAGTAAGCACTTGGGTGGAAGAAATGCCTTGCTTCATGGAGTGTGAAACTCATGGCATAGTAATCTTTCTCTTCATAAAATGCTAAAGAAAAGAGCAGGAAGAATCACAAACTTTGAGCAATGAGAGATGTGCAAATTCTGTGAATATTACACTATTTTGTCATGACTGAACAGTGGCAATAGCACAGACAGGCTATGAAAGCTAGGTGGGAAAAATAATCAGTTGCTAAACTTCCTGAAACTGCTGAGATAGAGATGGGATAGAGATGATTCAAGACTTTCAGCTTATCTTCAACTTTATTGTAGCTTAATATAGGGGTTGATTGTTATTGCTATTTCAAGAAGCTGAATGACATATCCTGCTTCGAAGCAATGAGGGTTATTTTCCATGGCAACACATACAGTTGTGGTGCCCCATTGTCCTTGCCATGGTACTAACTAGGAGAAGGAGAAAGAGGTGGGGACAAGTGATGTGGTTGTCTTTTGGTAGTTAAGGATCCACTTTAACCACATAGGCAGGATTGAATAGCATGTCACATTTTAGCAAGGATAAGCATTGGGCATCTTTATTTCATGGATCAAAAGGAAAAACAGTCTGATTTTTCTATCCTGTACAGGTTAGAATAGAATGTTTGCAGCTGTTCTTTTCTGTCATATTAAATTAATGTAGGATGGATACTTTTGAGATTTAGGTTATAAATGAAAAAAATCAATCTAGGAAATAAAATAATGCCAACCACAAAAACAAATCTGTGGGTCATTTTCATTAGGATAGGATATATTCTTTTTAAATGTCTGAGCTGTAAATGGTCAACTCTGTGTAACAGGAAATTCTTGTTTTGATTAGAAACTCCTCAGGATATATTTTTAGGACCATACTATTGGACATACCTTACTATGTCTCCTTTCAGTTCATGAACACTCATGCATCTATCAGCGCTATATATTCATATCCTTTGACTTACTGAATGGCTTGTATACTGTCTTGGAATTTCATACAACATTGCCAAGAAACTGACTAAGAAATTCTTCTTTTTAGTAAAATAAACGAGGCAGTGACCTTATGTCCATTGGTTTTACTGCTTTTATGATGTAAGAGCATCCACAATGATCTGGACATGTACAAAATTAAGTACTGAAAATGTACCTATGGCTGGAGTATGCCTTTGAAGGCTATGATATATGTTTAGAATCAGTGACCAGTGTAGATGCTTGATACAGCCACAGTACATGGACTCAGGAACTTGTAAAGAAGGGAGGGCTGGAGGCTTTTATTCTTAAACTTCCAAACCAGTTTCCATATCTTTGCTTCTTTTCCTCATAAACCTCAAAGGAATGTTGGTGGGAAGGAGACTAGCTGCAAGTGGGTATGTCCTCTTGCTTCCATGGATTCTTCCCCCATGTGAAAGAATGTCTTTGGAGCTAGATCAGAGTAGGAACATCTAGAGCACAGTATCCAGGATGCTGGTCCCTCTTTCCTGCATCATGGGTAGTTGGTGGTGGTTAAATCTACCAAATACTAAGATAAGGTCTTAAGAGAATGAGAGGAGGAAGGCATGTGGTCTAAGAAGTGTAAACTCCCAGATGAGTGGTCCTTTTGGAGTGACTCAGATCTTCTCAAATTGAGAAGGGACAAGTAAATTTGTGAATGGAATGGAATTTCTGGGTCATTTAAAACAGGCATCTTTGGAATCATACTGATGGAAGCCAGGTTGATTGGTGAGGCAAGTGTGGAATATAATAAGAACTTCATGCATACATCTTTTCCTGAAAATTACCTTTTATTCTCAATCTTTCTGCATCACTATCAGGATGGGCTCATGTCATAATTATATGACATGACCTCACCAACTTCTGTCCATGGTTGCTAAGACTAGAGGTGAATAACTGACCCAAGGTGAGCCAATCAGTTTTCACTTTGCTGGGAATTTGGGATATATAGACTTAGTCATTCAGCTGCAGTGGTATACTCTGAGAGATTATGTAAACATAAGCATAGAGGAGGCTACTTTGGTGGCTGTGATGATGTGGTAAATCTATGATGAAGTAGAGGGGGAAAGGTGGGCTTCAGGGGAAAAGAAAAAGAGTTGCAGAGATCACAAAGCCCCAGAGAGGGCAAGAAAGAGAATGTCACTGTAAGGCCTGGTTTGTGTTTTACAATTACATTTCATAAGATCCCCCTGTATTCTTACAATGCATCTTCTCATTATTTGAACTAACAGATCATGCTTCCATTTGTCAGTAAGGCAGAGAATAAATGGAATATATATATATGCTAGTCATAAAGTAAAAACATGAACAAGAGAGAAGGAATGGAAAGGCCACTTCATAAAATATTGTTCATGTTACTTCTAGAAGATAGTTTTGTCATCCTTAAATTAGTCACTCCTTGATGAAATTTGTTATGTTCCCATTCTGACCCCACCTGTGCTCTGACCAAAATCTTATCTTAACACAGATAAGCTTTATAGCTGCTCAGCAGGCTAATTGTTAAGCTACAGGTATGGCCAGGAATACTTGCCCCAGATTCTCACCACGAGAGTGATCATGTGTTAGCTCCAGGCATTTTCTGTCTGCTGAGCTTCCTGGCTTATCCCCAGCTCTGATCATCAAAGCCTCACCATCAGCCAGGAAAGCCAATAAGGCAGAGTGAAAAAGAGAGAGAGAGAGAGAGAGGACTTAAAGCCTTGCAGGATTCATGGAGTATGCTCTTTCTACCCTGCTCATACTTTAAGTGTGTTAACCTGCTCCATGTGGTTTATTTGGCTTCTTGCTACATATTTTTCATTGATTTAATAATCTGCATGAGTCAAGGATCTTAATTTGATCTGTGAGTCTTTATGTTCCATATTTTTTCCCCATAACTTCTCAGATAGCTTGTCTGGTAGGGTACTTGGAGGTTAGCTTTGCATCAAGGTTATTTCCCATGCTACTTCATTGCAGTCAATGATCCCTGCAGAAATGTACCACAGACTTAGTGAGCTCTCTAGATTTATCAGCAGAATTGAAATTACTTTAACATAAGGTAAGGCACTTTCCATAAGGTAGGGACAAAATACTGTGGGAGTTCAGGAAGGGGGGGGGGAATCTGCAAACATATTTGAGCTGGTGTTTAAAGAATGGATGGCATATCAACTGGTGAAGATGGACATTATTCTAAAGTGTCACCGTGATCTTTCACTCCAAGTGACTTTACTGAAATATTTTACGGAGGCTTAGGACACAACATTCCAAACCTTTCCTCCTTAAAATTGTTCTCAAATGGACCACCATATTTCTTTAAATAAAAGTATATAAGCCCACTTACTCCTAGCACACATTAGCAAATTACAATAATATTCTCAAGAGTAAGCTATGGAAAAAAAACTTTCCATTTAAAACATCAAAATTGCACATAAAACACAATGGAATATTATTCACCCCTAGGAAAAAATAAAGTTATAAGACATACTGCAACATGGGAAATTCTTATAAACATTAGCTGAGTGAAACAAACATGACAACATAAGGACAAAAATGGTATAACATCACTTGTAATTATGGGATGCCTAGAAACAACAAATTTGCATAGATAGAAAGCAGATTCGAGGCTACAGGTGGGGAGAATGAGAGGCAGGGGAAAGGGGAAGCGTTTGTGAGAAAAAAAAGATCAGTGGTTGCCACAAGTTGGAGGTGTTGCGGTGTAGAGAAGAGATAAATAGATGGAGCACAGGGCCTTTTTATGGCAGTGAAACTATTTCGTATGATACCATAATGGAGGATACATGACATTACATATTTATCAAAGCCCATGAAACTGTATACAAAAAGAATGAACCCTAATGTAAACTATGGATTTTAGTTATTACTGTTATATCACTATTGGTCCTTCATACCAAGAGTATCACACTAATAATGCAAGCTGTTAATGACAGGGAAATATGTCTAGGGGGCGGTATATGGGACCTCTCTGTATTGTTTGCGCAGTTTTTCTGTAAGCCTAAAAGTGTCCTAAAAATAAAGTCTATTCAAAACAAAACAAAAACACCAAAATGTTGACAAGGATTTGCTGCAGCGGAGGCGGCAGCATCACAAATCAAGGGAGGCTCTTTCTGTAACTCAGAATGGCCGGTGAGGGAGACGAGTTTGTGCAGTGCAGCTCTAAAGCCATAGGGGGCCCTACAAGCCACTCTCTCTACTCTGGCAGTCTGAGGCCACAGAAGTCCAATGTGTTTGAGGGATAGTAAATCATTTAGTCACCACAACAGCCCTAAATCCAAGAAGAGGAGGAAAAGAAAAGCATCAAAACTTAATGTACTGCCTCTTCACGGACTATTTATGTCTGGCTGCTGCTTCAGTTTCAACGCCTATGCTGGAGAATTTCAGTCTCAAGTGAAAAAATAAGAACTTAGTAATGCCATGGATAAGTGCTCAATGGCCCAGAAGATGAGTTGAATTATGCCAGGATTTTCGGAATTAGACGATCTTTTAGGCATATAGTGTTGTTGTCATCCAAGTAATTGGACACTGTCGCCAAATTCAACTAATAAGTGCACCCAATTAACAAATGCCTACACTGGTGCCTAGAATAAATGATGCTAAGATGAAAAAAAGAAAAACCCTATGTTTATCTGCATGCAAATATGGAAAATGTTTTTATACATGACAGCATTGTTACATGTGTTGAACAAGTTTTGTCGTGTTTGTACTCTGCTTCCTGCTATTTCTTTGGTCATGTCTTATTTTTAATGGAATTTTATTTTGTTGGAAATTTGGTCATTGTGAGGTTTCAGGACTGCAATGATCTGAAGCCAAAGAAAGGAATGCGGGAGAGAAGGAGAAGGAATAAAGACCAACATTTTTGAATCATAATCAGAGATAAAAACTTATAGAGGCTTAGGACACCTCTTTCTCTGAGATTTAAGGAAGCCAGAAAGGATGGGAAAATTAAAAAGAGTTTGAGAGCTGAGGATAATATAGAACATGGCTTCACTCCAGTAAATTAGGAGGCAAACTATTGTGCAAGATTCCAGTGAAAATGGAGATCTTTAGAATGGTTCTATTGCCTGCAGAATTCTTTCAGAAGCTGTGTAAGAGGTAGACCAGAAATGTATCCTGAATAATCTCATTTCCATCATTGAGCCTCTATTAGGTTAAATACGGTCCTCTTCACGAATACTGCTAATTCCCTCTCAGTAGAAGGAATGTCAAGGACTGGGAAAGCTTGCTTGCTGAGTGAAGTGATAGATTCTTCTTGGTTGTTAGAAGACTCAAAATTCAATTTAATCTGTCACTTGAACTTAGATTGAAGAGCAACCCCTTTGATTAAAGCAAAAAGCTTCTATGTTATCACGCTTTGTTATCACACCACTAAAAGAGCAGAGCTGGTGTGATTTGTTTATTTTAAGAAGACAAGATAGAAAGAGCTAAAAAAGAGCTTCTGCAGTTTACAAAAACAGAATTATTTACCAGTATTTCAGGTATTCAAATGAACGAGCCAAATTCCAACGAAGAATGCTTTTCTAAGAAACTCTCAGATATTTTGAATATTGGCTTAAAATTATTATTAAAATGAATAATTCTTATTAAGGTAAATTTATAACTTTCAGAACCTCTGTGACATGAGACATGGGGGCACCAAGCTTCTGAGGTTCTTATGTTAGAAAAGGAAAGAATGTCCAAATATGATTACAAAATATGGTCTCTTTTAAAAGTTTGTATCTGGTGAATTAATACAAAAATATAATAAAAGTGTGCTATTCACAGCATATGGATAAAATATATAAAAGTCCAAATTCCTAATTGCAGGAAGGTAGTCTGATAATGAGAATCACATTTGAAATGTTTTGATTCCTGTTTTGTGCTGTTACCCGTGGTGATGAGCTGAGTTGTTATGTTGTAGCTTGATAGCCCAGATTCCATTCCTGCCTCTGATTTTCAAGTTTCTGTCTCATAAACTCTAGAAGGTAAAGCAGTGTTTTCAAACTTTTCCTCCTGTGCTCTGCTTAAGTACTTCCTCATCTTATCTATCAAAATTCCTATTTCTTTATCTTTCCCTTAGTGACATTCCTGTGACAAATTTGTATTGTTATAGATTATGTACTAGAGGAGGCCATGCTCAGAGCTTTGGGGTGCTGTGCTCCCTGACTTATTTAGCATTCTGTAAATCCACCAAGTGTTCCGACACTCATTTGAAGAAAGGAATAATAGTGGCAACTGTAATGTCCTTTGAGGGGTGCAAATGCAGAGGGCCCCATGTAAGGACAAGCACTGATAGGTCAGTCAGTAGAGTTGTATCCACTTTAATTTAAGTAAAATGGGCTACACTTAGTGCTTTTGATATTGATTAAAATAAACTTTCCAAAACATTAGCATATTTAATTTTTGATTTTCATGACAAACCTTGACTAGAGATTTAAATTCTCCTTTTTATGGATGAGAGACATTAAACCAAGGAGATACAGTGATTTATCAAAATCTCAACGGTTGTTTCAGAACTAGAATTAATGGTTGTGGTGGTTTGAAGTTGTATGTACCCCCAGAAAAGCAAGTTCTTAAACCCAATCCTTTC
This sequence comes from Tamandua tetradactyla, assembly GCF_023851605.1. Lineage (NCBI taxonomy): Eukaryota > Metazoa > Chordata > Mammalia > Pilosa > Myrmecophagidae > Tamandua > Tamandua tetradactyla. Next base: position 20,340,285 of record NC_135350.1, on the reverse strand, counting down.
CTGTGGGTGTGCACACATTATTTGCGGGTTATTTCAGTTAAGAAGGTATAGCCCACCTAAATCAGGATGAGTCCTAATCCTATTACTTGAGTACTTTATAAGCGGAGTGAAATTCAGACAGATAGAGAAAAAAGCCAGATGGAAAAAAACCAGAGGGAGAAGTTAGAAGCTGAAACCAGCCTCTCAGAAGAGACCGGAGAGGCTGGAAGAAGTCGCTCTGTGCTTTGCTAGGTGCAGAGGAGCCAATGATCTCTTGTCCCCAGAACCCCAGTCTTCTGGTGGAAAAAAGCACCCATGATGACAACTTGATTTGGGCTTTCTTTCATCTTCAAAACTGTAAGCTATTGAATTCCCATTGTTTAACCTGACCCATTTCATGGTATTTGCTTGAGCAGCCTAGGAAACTAGAACAGAGAGTCTCTTAATCTCTCCCTATCTAGGGCTCTTGTTATCTTCTCACTTTGCTTCTCAAGACCCATAGAAATAACCTTTGCTTCCTTCCTCATTTAGCACACTTGTGGGGTGCATAGGTGGAAAAGTAATCACAGAATCTTATTCTGCCAATGGACAAACCATTTGAGATGGGGTATTTTTCCTCAGGAAGACTAGGAAAAGAATGAGAAAAGACGTTGGGATGGTGGAGAGGGCATGGGAATTAGAGGTTAGAGACTGGTTAATCTGACTCTAATGAGAAGATGTACAGATTTCTCTAAACTAAAAAAATGTAAGGACTCAGTTACCTTAAACATTTTATGTGTCTGGAAGGCTCAACCTACTTTCATAATCTTCATTTATGTAGAGCAATTAAAGACAAAAGGATGAGAAGCATAAATCCTTAGCAATCTGCTATCTTCATTATACATCAAAGCCATATAGTAGGAATGCTGAAAGGACTATTTCAGTACCAAATAAATAATTATTGTTAGAATTTAAGATTGTTGACATTCATGGAGGGGGCCAGTTAGGGGGTTTTCTGTCTCAGTTTCTGGGGAAGAGGGTATAAAAGATCAAAAGCTGCAATCAATGGTCAGGCTGCAGACCTCATGACATATGGCTGTATCATCTCTTTCTGTACCAGGAGTTGCAAGGAGAGATCTGGTATCCTGAGACTGTGGCTAGCCAGGTGGGAAGTTCTAGGCTGACATGATCTGTCAGACCAACAGACTATATGTTTTTCGTAGGTTGACGTAACCTGTTGTTTTAAAAATACAAAGTTGTTAATAGTCTGTGGTCTGAGATTTTGAGTCAGCCTATGTCTTAAAATGCTTTTACTCTTAGCTTTTTCTCCTGAAGGTGGTCTCTGAAACAGCATAAATCTAGAATGCTTGAAATTATTCTTTCTGGATTGACTCTTATAGAATACAAGACCATTTGCTAAAAATTAATATATTTCCTTATGATATTTGACAAACTAAGAAAGCATAATGTATAAATAATGCTATTGTCCTTATTTCATATTTGCCTTGAAATAAATCTTTGTGATTTGCACATGCTCTCCCTCTACTTAGAATGCCCTGGCCCCATTTCTTTTCCTATAAAATACCCTATCCATCCTTTGGGTGACTATCTCAAAGTCACCTTTCTGAGTAACTTCCTTTAATTTTTCCAGGCAGATAGTGTTAGATGCCTCCTAATTAAACCCAGCATGCTATACTTACGTCTTATAACACAGGACCTGCATATTTTTACTTACTTCAAGCTAGAATAGGGCACATGATTAATCTTTGTATGCCAGTACTAAGTATAGTTTTTGATATTTTATCAATATCTGCTAACTGAGGGCATCTGATTTTTCCATTAATTTCATGAACACTTTGATTGAAGGAAAAATTATTTACCTTCATCTTACCAGATTTTAGCCCTATTTTGCACATAATAGTAATACAAAAATATTTTTTAAATGAATAAAAAACTTGAAGACATTTTACACCAAAGTTAACATAATTTTTACTGCCCTGGGCTCTTGTATTTAGCAAGATATTTGAAAAGAATAGTTGTCTGAGTCATGTTATGGCACCACCCTAAGAAAGAAATGCATTTATTTTTGCTTACTTAATCTTTTGTACAGTTAGATTACCACTGCTTGCCAGTAATGCCAGCTTTCCACAGAAACCAAGGGTGTAGGCTCTACGGCACAACACTGAATAAAAACCGGCAATATCTACTTTCACAAAACTTACATCATAGTAAAGAGACAGTCATTAAAAGACAAAAAAAAAAAAAACACATATGCAATTACAAAATATGGTAAGTTCTGTAGGGAAAAATAATCGTCTAGATTTGTGGAGTGGCAGAGAAGATCTTGTTGAGGAAATAATATTTATAAGCTGAGCTCTAGAGGACGTATGGCAGAAGAAGGAAGAAGATATCATTCCAGGTTCTGATAATAGTGCGAGTGAAGGCTCAGAAGTGGGAGAAAGTTTGATATGTTCAAGAAACTGAAAGCAAGAGTCACCAACAAAGTGCAGAATTAGGCTGGCAGAGTACATTGCAGTAAGATTATATAGAGCCTTGTGTGTCAGTTTCAGGGTTTGCAATTTCTTATGTGTTTGTTTTCTTAAACACGCTGAGAAACATTGGAAAAATTGTAAGCAGACTGTATGGCGTGATTTACTGTTAACAACATCATCTTAACTGCTGTGTGGAGAATGACTTCAAGAAGTGTGGGCCTGGGGAGACCACTTGGGGAGGCTGTTGTTGTGGACTGATGATCAGTGATGTATCTTGGAAAATTCTTGTGGTGGAGAGATATTTTTAGGGAGGAGACTCAATGATTAGGGCTTATTGATGAATCAGATGAGGGTGAGAGACAGGGATATTCAAAAGTGATTTTTTTTGAATTGATTATCTGGGTGAATGGAAATGACATTTACTGATATTTGGAAGACTGTAAGGAAACCAATTTGCATGCCAGAAGTAGAGACGTAAACTCATCATTCAATTTTGTATATTATAACTTTAAAATACCTGAGAAATAGTCAAAGTAATAATGGTAAGAATGCAGCTGATTATATAAACTTAGAGCTTATAGAGGAAGTATTTTAGTGAAAGATACATTTCAGAGCCAGAAATCTAAAGCTAATAAGTCAATGCCAAGACAGTGAATGAAATTACTCAGATTGAAGAGTGAGAAGTAGCCCAGGCCAAGACCCAAGTAACTCAGATATTTCAAGATTAGAGTCAAAGAGCTGGAAATGAAAAGAAGGAGCAGAAATCAGAGATTTGGCAAGAAAACTATAAGAATGTGATATCATGTGGCCTCTCTCTAATCAACTAGGCAGGTGAACTCACAGCTCTCCCCCTGCCCCCCCCAATGGGACATGACTCCCAGGCCAGGGGTGTAGATCTCCCTAATTAAGTGGGACAGGACTCCTGGTATACGCCAGAACCTGGCATCATGGGATTGAGGAAGCCTTCTTGATCAAAAGGGGGAAGAAAGAAATGAGACAAAATAAAGTTCTGCTCCTCTATTAAGAGGAAGGATTGCTGATCCTGCAGACCGATGCCCAAAGTTTTAGTAAGATAAATTCCAGTTTCCATGGTGACTAGTAATATACTGAACAAGAATAGTTTTGAGGGAGTTTTAGAGATAAAATCCAAATTGGAGAGGTTTAACTTATGAATGGGAAGTGGAGAAAGCATGAATAAATAGTTCTTTTGCAAAGGAGTTTCTCTTTTGATTCTTTCTATAGTGAAAAAAGTAATTAATAATATGTACATAGCTCTGCATGGTGTAAAATTGCCTATAACATTAGTCATATGTTTCACAGTCATAGGTAGTGCTGTTGATAATGATTCAGTACATGGGCAAAGTATATTTTCAATATTGTGATAGAAGAAAAGCTTAAAAGTCAAGAGATATGGCTGGTAAATATCTGTGGGGGATCTTATACAAGTTATTTACTGTCACTAAGTCTGAGATTCCGCATATATAATATAAGGCAAATCTCATAAGACTATGGTAAACGTCATTTAAAATAGTGTTTTTACAGACTCACATGGGGGAAATTGTCAAAAATATCTCTATATTTTAGTAACTAATAATGCATGGAATATATTCTGAAATATATTAAAGCCTTTAGGTTTATTCTTTTCTATGTTTTCCTATTTAGTTGTTAATTGCCTACTGGTATTTGTTAGAAAGTAAGGTTTTTCCTTTGATAATTCATTTTAATATTTATATTAATATATTATAATTCATTATTTGGCCTGGGAAGGCTGAGTTTCAAATTGGGAGAGACACAAAATAACACAACTTATTTAAGGAGCTTCTGAGAGTCGTTATTTCCTGATATTTTTAGGTATAGGTGATAAAATTGTACAGATATAGCCTTGGGGACCACTCAATAATAAAAAATATATGCCCTCCTTCTTCTTTGAATTTCCTCTTGAGCTTCCTTTTGATGTCTTTTGAAATTTGACATTATCACCAAAGCAGTTGATCTAAATAGCCAATCAAGCCCATGGTTCATTACCTCTGACCTAATACAAAATAAATCCCACCTACCCTAAGCTTGTCCCAATAAGATGGACAAAACCTAGTCCAATCAGTAGTAGCCAAGCTAATTTCCTTTCCTTTTTATATCTATAAAAATTGCTTGTCATCCCTTGAACTCCAAAGCTACTTTTGGTTCTTGCAAGTGATCTGTTTTCCTTTGCTGTGGCAAAACTTTGGTGTCACAAATGAAATATTGTAGTCTGTAAACTAAACTCTGATTTTGGTTCTACTTAGTCTTGAGGCAAAGAGTTCCAATAGATCATCAGATGGTTTATACTATAGGGTGGTAGTGAGTGTATGTGTGAGTGCCCATGTGCGTTAAGGCACATGCTCTTTATGGAATGGTTATAAGCAAACCTTGATGTTTTCATTGCATAGTAGTGCATAATGTAGTGCACTATTAAGAGTGCTAGAGCTAAAGACTTGGTATAAGTACTACTAGTAAATAGCTCTGCTATTTACTACAAGTAAATAGCTTGGGAAAATTACTAAATCTTACAGAACGTCAATAATCTTATTGGTAAAGAAGATACAAGAACAATCACTACTTAGGGGATTGTGAGTATTAAATGGGAATGAGAGAACCAGGCTCATAAAAGATACTAAGGGCATGCTAATTATATTCATTTTCACTTCATTCCCAAGTTCCCAGTAATTTATAAGCATATTTTAGATTATTATTGCTGCCTAAGTTGATTATGAACTTGCTTCTGTTTCCAAAATAAGGAATTCATGGGTTCTGGCACCCAGTAAAGGCAAAGTAGCTTGCCTTGGACTACGATTTCTGCAAAGAATGATAAACTCTGGAAAAATATTTAAAAAAAAATAACAGCAATAAAAATTGAAGGCACTGGAGAGTGATGAAAAGGAGGCTGAATCTGGAGACAATTTAACCTGGGTGAGATTCACATTTAGACAAACTTCTCTTAAATCCTTGGCTGACCCTGAATTGCACATGCTGTTTTCAGTCTTCCTTCAAGGGCATTTGGCCATTGAGAGAAAATCCTAGAAAACAGACATGTTCATTGATTTTATAAGCATTTGTAGAATTCCTGAATTATGCCAAGCACTCTCTGAGTTGTTGAGAATCTAAAGGTAAGTTAGACATAAACTATGCCTTTCAGTTATGTAAAGTCTATTGGAAAGACAATTAAGCAAATGGACATCATTTCCTATTACGTTGTAAATCATGTGCTAGAGCTCGTTATGCGGTATTACAGGAGCATGTTGTAAAGCACTAAACCTAGACTGCAGGTCTAGGGAAGCAGCATCTGAGAAGTATATTGAAAGAAAATAGGGAATATTTAAAATATGGAATATAGAGGAGTTGAAAAGGAGTGTGTGTGTCTGGAGAGGTATCCTGCTCACAGAAAATAAAATATGTGAAGTTCATGTCTCATTCTGGTACTGCAGATAGTTTGATTGGCTGGGATATACAGTGAAATGTAGAATATGATGATGGAGCAGCTGGAGAAAAGGTAGACGAAGCTGGGAATAAGGAGGGACAATATGTGTTTACAGGTCACAGGAGCCATTAAATGATCTTAAAGAGGGCATTAATACATTCAGATTTGGGGAGCTCAATCTGGAGGCAGTGTAAATTGATGTCATTTGAGTGGTATAGGTTGGAGGCAAGAGACTACTTCTTAGTAGATTAGTGTGTTAATATAGGCAAGGAATTATGTAGGTTTATACCATAGTAGAGCAGGAATTTAGGAAAGAAAAGAATCTCTTTGAGTGCCTTTAGAGATAAACTGAAAGGCTTTACCACTAATTGGATATGGATTGAAGAAAAGGAGAATTCATAGGTTATTTCTAGGTGTTTTCTTTTTCCTAGACTGCTGAATGGATAATAGTAACATTCTATGAAATGAGAAGACTAATTTCAGAGATGAGGATGATTTTTATTTTGACCAGTTGGTTTTGAGGTGTCTATTACACGTAGAGATGGGGTGAGAAATATTTAATAGAATTTTAATTTTGAGCACCAGGCCTGGACTTCAGAAGAGAAATATAGATATGGCTGTAATATAAATGCATAATTAGAATTAATTTTCAAGGGTGTAGTGGTTGATTCCCTGGAAGTAGATGAAGTTATCCAAATAAAGCTCCTTAGGAAAGCTATAAAAATATGAAAAAATGATTTACTGGGGTAGAGAGTATCATTTGCATGGTAGTTAGGGGGAAGAAAAGCCAGAAAGCAATACTGAAAAGAAATAAGAAGAGCAAGGAGGCAAAAAACCATAGACAGGATGAACTTCTCAAATGGGAAGAGATCAAATCATTTCTATTGCTTTAACCTGGAAGCAATGACTGAATGTATGCAATGTCAGTGATAACCTAGGAAAGTGCAGTCTCAGTAGTAAAATGTGTTGAAAGCCATGATGCAGTAACCACAGGAGTAAAATATTGGTGAGTAAGAAGAGAAAGCAAATGCAAACAACACAAGATGGAAGAGATGTAGGCTCATACTTTGAAGGTGGATATAGTGAATGGAAAGTGATTTGGGTTCAGAAGAGAGAGTTTTACCAATAGTGGCTGAATCTTGAGCAGAAAGTGCCAAGGACTTAGAACACATATAGGGATGAAGAATGTAAGATGGCAGAGACCAGAGGAAAATGACAGAAGAAGATGATGAAGCTTGATGAGGTGTGCAGACAGTGAGCCTCGTCAACAATCTGTGGCCACTTGGACCCCCAAGCCCCAGTTAGGAGTGGATCCAAATACATTTCTGGTAATTGTTCAAGTGTCACAGAAGAGCTGTGTTGCTGCAGAGCTGTGGGAGCTCAGAAGCAAGGAGCACCCCGACCCAAAAAAGGTCAATGTCTTGGTGGATGAGGAGGGGCATTTACCAACTTTGAGGAACCATACTTCCAAAAATTAAATGAATTGCATGTTTAAGTTCTAATTTTAGAACTTCAGGCTCAGCAGGCAATGTGTTCACCTGCCATGCCTGAAACCTGGGTTCGATTCCTGGTACCTGCCTGTTCTAGTTTGCTAGCTGCCGGAATGCAACACACCAGAGACGGATTGGCTTTTAATAAAAGGGGATTTATTTTGTTGGTTCTTCAGAGGAAAGGCAGCTAACTTTCCACTGAGGTTCTTTCTTACATGGAAGCCACAGGATGGTCTCTGCTGGTTTTCTCTCCAGGCCCCTGGGTTCCAACAACTTTCCCCGGGGTGACTTCTTTCTGTATCTCCAAAGGCCTGGGCTGAGCTGCAAGTGCTGAGATGAGGAATGCTGAGCTGCTTGCAGTGCTACATTGCAATCTCTCATTTAAGCACCAGCCAATTAAGTCAAACATCACTCATTGCAGCAGACACGCCTCCTAGTTGACTGCAGATGTAATTGGCAACAGATGAGGTTCACGTACTGTTGGCTCATGTCCGCAGCAACAAGACTAGGTATGCTCACCTGGCCAAGTTGACAACTGAATCTAACTAACACACTGCCCATGCCAAAAAAAAAAAAAAAAAAAAAAAGAAATGGAAGGCAATTATTATTAATGAAAATGCTCTGAGGTCATTTGCTGGATCAGTCCTTCAAAATTGGAGTATACCTGAGCCTTTCTTAGAAAAAGCATTCAAAATGAATAGAGAAAGCCTTTCTCTCTGTGTTGAAAATTATCCACTAATATAAAGAGGTATTTTAATTGGATGGAAAAAGATGATTGTTTTCAAAGCTATAGTTCATTTCAAAGAGGTGAGAATCTTATTTGTGCTATGAAGTCACTCAAAGTGGGAAACTGTGACTCTACTCCAAAACTTAAAACATGTTAGTGATCTCATTCATGTGCTAGAAAATCCTTCTTTTGCTAATTTTATGTACAAGTTTTTTCCCACTCATTACAGAGTATAAATGTACAGCCATTTTTGTGGCTTATATATATTGAAAAATTTGAATTACTAAAATCATGAAAATTATATTAAAAGAGAATACTTAGAGGTGGAGACTCACTTCTATGTGTGTTTTTTTAGACACGATAGAACACAAGTTTTCATAAATTCTTGAAATTTCCTGAACTCTGCTTTCCATCTTAGGCTATGCAACTTAAAGAAGGTATGAGTAAAAACATTCATTTTTCAATCTTTTGTTCAAAGCTGTTCACATCTTAGGATGTGTTTTAGGATGACAGGAGAGCAATACAAACTGAATTATAAGATACAGTTTCCCATTCAAAGTATTACAGGTGATCCCTAAATACATGTAAGTTGATTTATTTATTGCCTTACAGCATTGGATTTAGAGCTCATGTGTAGAGTCCTTGCTAGAAGAACTCTCTGGTCTGGTAATGAAATGATCTAGTAGGTATTCCATGAAATTTATGGCTAGAAAGCAGATTGCCATTGAGATGATGGAGGCATGGCTGGTATTCTTAGTTATGAGAAGAAAGAGTGAGCAGTATCTTCTCATTCTCCATTAATCTTGTGCGCTGGGTTTAAACTGGTGTGTACTCCCAAAAAGCCACATTCTTTAATCCTCATTAAAAATTGTTGCATGGGATCTTTTTAATGAAGTTGTTTCTGTGGAGATGTGCCTCCACCCATTCAAGGTGAGGTTGCTTACTGGAGTCCGATTCAAAGGAAACATTTCTGGGAAAAGCTTCAGAGCCCACACTGCCAGAGACTTCTGCAGATGCAGAAAGAACATGCCCCCGGGGATGCCGTTTAAAAGGAGAAGCTAGGAGAGAAAGTCAGCAGATATTGCCATGTGCCGTCCCAACTCTCAGAGAAACCCTAAATGTCATTGGCTTTTTCTTGAGTCAAGGTATCAAGGTATCTTTCTCTGGGTGCCTTAGGTTGATTACTTTTTTATGGCCTTAGAACTGTAAAACTTACTTCATAAATTCCCTTTATAAAAGTCTTTCCATTTCAGGTATATTGTGTTCTGGCAGCTTTAGCAAACCAAAAACCTTGTTTTAAAGTAAAACACTGTATGCTGTCCAAGCTGGATCAACTGTGACAATAGGCTTACGACCATCAGTCATCAGTTTTTCATTTGTGGTGAAGCATTGCTTATATGAAAAGAATGATCTTGTACTTGATCTTCTGCCTTTTAATCTCCATGGGGGGCATTTGAAGGGCCTGTCGTTTATTTTAATTAATATTGGGGTTCCTCTTCTTATTTGGTGTGTTACTATGGTCCGGTCTGTTGTCATCAGTTCTGTTAAGATGCTCTTCTTCTCTGCAGAATGCATAGGTGAAGAATGCATGTGTTTCTTTAGGGTGTCAGTGAAAATCATTCTTCTCATCTGGGTTTAGATGCCTGCGGCAGAAGGCTTTAGAAATTCCTATTTCAGAGATTTATATAATACTGCCTCATCTTGTTGGAGAATGATGAAATAATGAGGCAGAAATAATCTGAGGATAAAACCTGAGAATCAGAAGGTACAAAGAATTCACAAGGAATTATTCCACTGGTTCTAAATATTTCCAAACAAAAACAGACTGAAGACAGATTTGGGAGGTAACACATGATTTGACACAGCCACAAATTTGGAAATACGCTGAGCAAAACGTACTGAAATACAGAGAATCCCAGCCTGTTATGGACCTGCTGCCTAAACAAAACAGCAGAGAAAAGTTTCTCTGAAATCTTTTCTGAAATGAAATAAAACTGAAAATAGGAGCAGAAAGACATCTAAGAAGACTTAGAACAAGTAACTGAAATCATATATAAAATGACTGTGTAACATGTATGACAGAAACACACACACACACAAACACACATATACATACATGATTTTTGTATTTATAATTCTCACCTGACATGGAAGAGAGTGAAATTGGGTATATGGAAGATATTTTGTTTGCTGAACAAGATAATGAACATAGATGTGGAATACAAGTTTGGAAGAATAGAAACAGTACTAAATTTGTCTTTTAAAATTGTGGCTGAATAGTAATTCTGGAGAAAAGAAATGGGTTAAAGAGGGGCTAAGAAGGCAGGGTGGAGGAAGAGAGGGAGAGGGCAAAGAGAGACACCTTTGGCTGGGGGCTAGTTTGGGAAGATATGTCAAAAGGAGTTTTAAATTTGCTGTAAGAGGTCAATTCTCCCTTTGGACTAACCTGCAAAAATTCCACAGTAAAATTTATATTTTTCATTAAGGACACATGAAGGTGAAAATAGGTGATTTATATGAAGTCAGTTAAATCTGGGTTACATAAGTAATGGTAAATGGTAAATAAAACCAGCAGATTTCTGGGATTTGTATATTACATAAAAAACTAAGAGGGCAAGAGCCACTTAAAGAATGAATGCCTTTTGGGGGGGAGGGCAGGTATCATAACAGACAGTTTAAAAGACTGTGATTTGTCCTCCTTTACATAGATCATTGAAAGATGGAAAGGTGAGATAATTTCTAGAAAATGAATTGCTTCTTCTAAGGCAGGAAAGGAGGAAAAAGGATGGGGGAGTTGGGAGACATGAGGAGGGCTCTAAAAAGCAAACCGTGCCAACTAGGGATGAGAGAAAGGAGTAAAATGTTCAAGTCAAACAAAAAATCATTTCCTCAATTTTCTTCAGTTTAAGGGTAAGCCTTTAACTGAATGAGATGGGGAGGAACTCTGTCTACCACACTGCCTTATTTGGTAGCATTGTCACTTCTGAGAGACAAGGGCAGAATTTCTCCTTGGTACCAGAAATCTGCCATTACATATGCAGTGACAGTGAACTGTGGGATCCATTTCTAATCTTTCCACCTTTCCCTTCTCCATCACCTCACCTACCCACTGCATCATACAAGGCAGATATCGTGAAATGTAACTGATCTTTGTTTTCTCGAACTGCATCAAGGTCGACCCTTAGTGAGCCAGGTAATTATACACACCTAATTTACATTCCTGTGACTGCAATAGCTAACTTATTCTGGTACTTTTTACAGGTTGCCTCCAGCAGAGAGGCTTAGCCTGAATCCTAGCTATCAACCAAAGGGACACTAAGAAAGAAAACCGCTTTCTCTATGTACTCCTTGTTTTAAGTTTGCTTTTAAGGATTTTTTGTTTTTTTTTAAAAAATATTTATAATTGATATTACCAGCTGAGGGGTGCAACAGCAAGCCTGTGGAAATTTCTACTAGGCTAGTAAATATATCATGGAGATTTGCAGCACTTAAGCCTACCAGTATACTATCCTCGGCTATCCATTATTTTGTTAACTGGAAACTCTCTATTAATTATTCTATTTGGCCAGGTGATTAATATTTGATGTGGATAAAGAGGTTCCTGCCAAACATTGAAGTGGTTTACTCCACTGTGAAAGAAAGCAGGCACTATTTTTTAGTATAGCTTAATGTTAGGGAATTTGGGGGTTAATTTTATAATGAGTAATATATGTATAATATAAACTCTTTTTGCTGACTAGACGATTTGGTTTACTGGGATACTATATCAAGAATCTAAATAATAGGGAAATTCCTATAGATTATCTTACTTATGGCAGAGCTAAGAAATATTTTTTGTTTAACAAAGTATTTAATGAAATATGGAAACCCTTAAAGAACAATTTAATTCATTTAGCAATAAGATATGTAAAATTCATTTTTAACCCTATGGTTAGGAATATAGTCCTAAAGGCATACAAATTGTCCTGAAGATTCACACTAAAATTTTTCCTGTGTTTGTTGGGACCAGGGGCAGAGAACCAGAACTCAATTCCTAAATTCCAGAAATGTTCTTTTCTTTTAGCAATTTTGACCTTGAGCAAGTCACAGCTTGTGACTGTACATTTCCTCATCTATAAAGCAATAAGATAGCTGATTCACAAACCCCTTCATCCATCCATCCATCCATCCATCCATCCATCCATCCATCCATCCTTCCATCAGACACTGTGTTAGGCACTGAGGATACAGTGACGAGTAAGAACAGCTCTGGCTTAGAACCCTTCCATAGATCTGAGGATTTACTTGTCATGAAATGCCTCATTTCTCTTAGGGATACTATCAAGCAGGATTTTAATTTCAAGTAGTTTTATTCCACCTTATTGTTTCTTCCGTTATTTCTTAGTCCCTTCTAATAGCCCCCTGAACTTATTTTTAAATGGGGTTTCATTGTAAACTAAAGAATTGTAAGTGGCTACTAAACAATACATCATTTTTGGCAAAAAGGAATATTTCAAGGATTTCCACATATCCTAATTAAAACTAATTAAGTTTGCATTTAAAAACTACAGTTAGCAAAGTAAAATAGAAGAACATGGAAAGCATTTAGAAATGGACATTAGTCTTAAGGGAGGGAAGATACAGTAATGCTTGTGCAGATTTATTTCATCAAATAAGATGCAGAAAACATTAAAGCACATTCTAACAAGAATCTTGTCAGCTTAATAGCTGCACTGAAAGTTGGATGAAAGCTTATGAATAAAGAAGAAAATAATACATTCATGAACAGGCACCAATTTGTTTCCAGATAAGAACTTTCATACAAAAAAGTGGAAGATCATTTAGGATTAAATTTTTAAAAAAAATCTAATCTAACAATGGTCTGTGAATGTAGCCACAGTTATTCATAGATAAATAAAGAAAGTAAAGATGTAATATGCGTTTTATAGACAATAGAATCAGAGGGATTTTGTTTATAAGAAAATTTATTTTCTTAAAATCTGTGTATTGAATATATATTGAACAAAAGACTAGAGAGTATTAGAATGGTGATATTATAAATTATTTTCCCCTGGTTTACCTCTTTTATTGACACTATCTATAAGACACTTTTTATAAAAGGAGGTAGAAAGACAATGGGTTATTTCTTTAACCTTAGTGTTAGATCAGGATTCAAACCAGATTCCTCCACTTATTTGACAAATAACTTTAATCAAGTTAAACCCTCTAAGCCTTGGTTATATCATTAGTTAATTAAAGTTAATAATGCCTTATAGTGTTATGAGGACAGTAAATGTGATAATATGTGTGACTAAAAGACATATAGATACTCATAAATGGAATTTTCTTGTTATAATAAAATGATTATATACATGAAGAAATATTGAAGTTATCTGTAGAGAAATATATTTAGATTTTATAGTCCGAATGGTCACCTGCTTCTAAATGGATAAAATAACAGAGATCCAAGGGATAGCTTATTTACTGTGAATTTAAATGAAATGATTTTTGTCTTAGGTTGAGTTATTTAAAAAAAAACAAACTGATGGTTTCTTGAGCTCATTGTCTTAGAGTTTAATTCTCCTAGAGGTTAACTGTATTTTCTCTTACCATAAATTTTCCTAAATCTAGTCAGTTCTTTTTCAAACAAATATGGTCTTTCAAAATACAGGCTAAAAAGAGTATATAACATGAGTTAGTACCTGTCACTCTACCAACAGCGCTGAAGAAAGAGCTATGAATGCATCTTCTGCTGACAAAGAGTGAGAAGCTAAAAGACTATGTACTATTAACATGTCATGTAATTATGATGCAAAATTAAATTGGAATAGAAGAAAAGAAAGCAGATGGACCAGCTTTCTTTTGAGAGTGCACAAATAGCTGCATGAACTGATATTTTATTAACCTGTGGTGAACAGTATTAAGAGATTTTCTGTACTGATTGAAAATCTTATTTTTACTTAGAAATATAAAATAGAAATAATAAAATAAACATGAATAGAAGCTGGCTGTTCTGGCAGTAGGGTTTTCTTTACTCCTCTTTGGGCTCCAGGAAGTAGGGAGTGTGAAGATTTGGAACTCGAGAGGTGAGCAGAAGAATTTGTGCTCATGGTACTCAGTAGTGTTGTCCCTAGACTCATGATTTTTCTGTAGTGCAGAGGGTGTTGTAGAATATGCTTATGAAAATTATTGATCAGAATATGGAATGGGCTGATATGAATCTGTTCAGAGTGTACAGCAGTGTGAAACTACTTCTACAGTATTAATACAGGTGCCATATTCAGTAGCTTTAAGTCTTCTCTCTGGCTGCAAATGGACCATTTCCACCTTGCTGGATACTCTTAAAATGAAGTTGTCTTCTTTGTCCAAAAAGTGCTGGATTTTCTCACAGCCTATTTTCGATCAATAGTGTCCTCAGTTTCTCAACGATTGAATCTTTAAATAGAATTTCTTCATTTCCTCTCTCTAAGACTTCATATCTAATCAGTCACCAAGCTCTGATGATCATGTTAAAAGTTTTTCACATTGATCTCTTTCTATTTCAGCTTTATCTTTTCCAGCTCCAACTTTCTTACTTGTTTATCTCTCAGGTAAAGGTAATAATACTTTTTCTATTTTTTCCCATTGCATTATTGTGAGTGTCAAATAAAATAATATATATGACCATTAAGTATGCTATACAGACTATAGAGTTGGGAATATTTTTTCATTATAACCAAAAGTGCAGTGCTGTGTTGTGCACATAATTATATATTGCGATCATATATATTCACACACATGTATATATACACAAATGTATGCACATACATGTACACACACATATATATATGCACACATACACATATATATATTTAGTGGGAAAAGAATTAAAATATAAATAACACGACATTGCACTGTAAGTATGAATTGATACTTAACATGTCAGTGTTTCTAGTACTTTCCCTTTTTTCCTGTTTTCTTTCCCATTATTACTCCAATGATACACTTGCTGCAATACAAATCAAAGTTCTTATATTGTCTTTTCCGCAGCTAAATAAGATTAAGGTTAGGGGCTGAAAAAGGAGAGAGAGGAACAGCTGCGACTGAAACAAAAGAAGTGTAGGTACTGGAGTCTTCCAAGTTGGAAGAAGGATAACTTTCCTTTTTGTGTTGAGGAGGCCCCATGCCAAGCTGCCCTTAAGTGCATGTCTTCCTGTTCCCACTCCTGCCCAATACATCACTGGGAGAAACGTTATAAACTTTATGTATCTATCTGTGAAGGATTCTTCTAAGCCTCCCTGCACTGTATCAACTGTGGATGATTTTGGCTACTTAAATGGGGCCAAAAATATGAGGGAAAACCTTGGCTTTAAGCAAAATAAACTGCACAGAGTCCATTGGTAAGTTCTCTATGAGCTTGGCATTTTCTATAGGATTTTTGTAACGTTTAAATGAAAGCACTGGTGCACAATGCCTGGAACAAATTGCATGTTGAATAAATATTTGATGAATCTCGGTCATGGATATTTATCATTGGAAAGGACCTTAGAGGTCATCTATTTCAAATTTCTTACTTCACAAATAAGACTGTGAGCCCAGAGATAAATGGTGATTTGACCAATATTACAATACCAGGCCTAGCACTCATCAGTCCTGAGTCCCAGGGCTCCTTCCACTCTATTATAAAACCTTTTGTTTTGCGTAATTATATCACTCTCCTAAGTAACCTTCTCGCTCTCTCTCCTCCTTTGGGCTCACACTACACACACTATTTTGTGCTTTTTTTTCCCAAGAATAAGAAGCGATTATATTTATATCTATCTACTGTAATTTGGCAATGTAACTATTGTGGAATCATTTTAGTTTCAGCAAATACTAACACCAGTATGCTTTAGGGTGTTGTCTTTACTGAGGAGAATTTGTTAAGGAGGTGTGTATTTATTTAGTTGGTGTTAAAAGGAGTTTTAGAATGTTCAAAAAAACAACTAACTCGTTTGAATCGAAAACAAAAAAATACTATGTATGGAGTTAATTTAACATTTTTAGCAATCACAAAACAGTTTTTACATCCGTGTATATTTGTATGTAGCTAAGATGGATGCCCCTCACTGCATACGTACATGCGGTACTTGTCTACTGCTAAGTTGTTTTCTAGGAATTAATTTTCATTTGACTGCTGCTACTGGAAAAGGGGCTTTTCCCTAGAAACAATGTTATGAGTCTTGGTTATTTTAACTTACGTGTATGATCTCACTGATATGAAATAATTAGAATAAGCAAAGTCACTGGGTCAAAATCTAGAATAAAGGTTACCAGAGGATGGGGTAGGGATAGGAAATGTTGAGTTAAGGCTTAAAATGTACATAGTTTCTATTTAGGAGGATGGACAAGTTTTGACAATAGATGCTAGTGTTGGTAGTGCAACATTGTGAAAATAATTAACAGCATTGAATTATACATTTGAATGTGGTTAAAAGGGGAAATTTTAGGTTGTATATATGTTACAAAAGTAAAAAAATCTGTATAACTGCACAATGCAAATCATGATTACAGTTAACAGTAAAGTGATAAAAATGTGCTTTATCAGTTAATAATTGGTGTTAATAGTAGGGTGGTATATGGGAACCCTGTATTTGATGTATGATTTTTCTCTAATTAAAAAAGACAATAATTTCCAGGTAAAATTAATATTCTTTCTGATTATAAAATTAATCAGAATAATTTATTTATTTGAATAATTTATTTGAAATATATTTGAATAATAAATTCAAAAGTAATTTATAAAAATTTGTGAAAAAATTATAGAAAATTGGAAATGTTTAAAAATAATAGAAGAAAATAGAAATCATCTGTAATACTACTGTTAAAAAAGGAAAGGACATTATTGGAAATTATGAAAAACATTCAAATATAGACTAAGCTTTATATCAATGATCAAGTTGTTAAAATTTATAACTGTACTTAAGATGGTTATGTAATGGATATCCTTGTTCTTATGAAATATACATGGAAATATTAAGTATCCAAGGAGTATGATGTATGTACCTTGCTTTCAAATGTTCAGAAAATAGATGGATAGATAGATGATGGATGAATGAGTGAGAGAGAGAAAGAGGGAGAGAGAATGATACAGAAAACATAGCAGAATGTTAAAATTAATGGATTTGGTTATCTGGGGGGTGGGGGTATGTTGGATTCTCCATGTGGCTTTTGTATTATTTTTTTGCAGCTGTCCTGTATTTATTTTATTTCAAAATAAAAATTGTAAGAAAAAATACTAGTGTTTAAGAACAAGGGTTACAAATGAGATGCCTTTTGGGACTAGACATAAAATATGTGACATAGCCAGGTGGAGTTAACCTGGAGTTAACTTGGAGACTGCTCACCTTAGCTAAAAGTGTTTATATCAAATTCTTTAAAGTGCTGTGTAAATTAAAAACAGACAATAACAGCAAAACAGAACTGTAGGCCAATTTGACCTGGGCCTCTAATTTTCAGTCCAGTTTAGAATATTGTACAGGTGTGGTAGTTAGATTCAGGTGTCAACTTGGCCAGGTGATGGTATCTATTCTGTTGCTGTGGACATGAGCCAATGGTACGTGAATCTGATCTGTTGCTGATTACATCTGCAGTTGGCTAGGAGGTGTGCCTGCTGCAATGAATGATCTTTGATTTAATTGGCTGGTGCTTAAATGAGAGAGCTCAATGTAGCACAGCCCAAGCAGCTCAGCATACCTCATTTTAGCACTCGCAGCTCAGCCAGGCCTTTGGAGATGCAGAAAGGAATCACTTCAGGGAAAGTTGTTGGAACCCAAGGCCTGGAGAGAAGGCCAGCAGAGATCACCCTGTGCCTTCCCATGTAAGAAAAAACCTCAGTTGAAAGTTAGCTGCCTTTCTTCTGAAGAACTATACGTTAACTAAATAAATCCCCTTTTACTGAAAGCCAATCCATCTCTGATGTGTTGCATTCCAGCAGCTAGCAAACTAGAACAAATTTGGTAACAAGAGTGGGGTGCTACTGCTATGGTTTGCAGATACCAAACATGTTGGAATGGCTTTTTAAATGGATAAGGGGAAGATTCTGGAAGAGTTGTGAGAAGCTTAATAGAGAAGGCCTAGAATGCTTTGAAGAGACTTTGAAGTAGAAATGCTTTGAAGTAGAAATGTGGACTCTAAAGACACTACTGATGAAGACTTAGAAATGAAGCACGTGTTATGATAGACTGGAAGGAAAGCAAGCCGTGTTTTAAAATTGCAGACAATCTGGCAAAGTTGACTAGTGGCTTTGGCTGGAAGGCTGAACTTGGATATTTAGCAGAAGAGATCTCCAAATTAAATGTCGAAAGTTCAGCCTGGTTTCTCCTCACAGCTTATAGTGAAATGCAACAGGAAAGAGATAAGCTGAAAACTGAACTCTTGGGTACAAAGAAACCAGAAATTGAAGCTCTGGAAAATTCTGGGCCTCCAGAAAGAGAGACCCCAGAGAATACTGCCCTGTGTGAGGATTAACCAAGTGTGGAACTAGCCAGCCATTTCAGAAAAAGCCAGGCTCACACATGGAGTTACCCAGGAAGGATTTGTGGAAATTCCTTATGTCTGATGGGCATGATCCAAGGCTACTGCATAGAAAGCCAATGAGAGTGCTGTGGGACCTGTATGAACAGAACCACTGCCAGTCTAGACTGGGGGGGGTGGTGTTCAGAGAAGGGACACATTGGAGGAAAAATAACTTCAGAGGCAAAACCATGGAGGCCAGGGTCTGAAGTCAAGAAGACGGGCCAGGAAAGGGGACCCACTCAAGCCCATGGAGAGGGTGAGTTTGCCCCAAAGGCAGAGGATGGGCCTTCCACCTCATTGCAGTGGAAGAGTCATGCTGCCTCAGGCCTTGGACGGGGTGTGGCACATTCCTTGGGGAGTGGGGAGAGCCTGGATGTCATCACATGGAGGGGTTGAGTGTGTGCCCCAGAGATGGCAGAGAGCCCGGGTGTACCCCTGATCCTTGGAGAGGGTCGAGCCAAGAAAAAGGTGGTCTCTTCAATATCCCCCAAGGTTGTGTTTGGAGAGAGGCAAGCATCTGCGTAGGCTCTTGGAAAGGGGGGACTGTCACTTTCAGAGGCCCCAAAGATAAATGACTCTTAGACTTTCAAATTTAATGGAGTTTGCCCTGCAGGTTTTCAAGACTGCTTGGGTCTAGTGACCCCTGTGTTCCTTCCTCCCTATGGAAATGGGAATATGTACCTATGACTGTCCCTCCTTTGTATGTTGGCAGCAAATAACTTGTTCTGAATTTCACAGGTCCAGGGCCAGAGGGTAATTTTGCCTTAGAACAGACCATGCCTGTAACTAACTTTGATAGGAGTTTGTACTGTTTCTAACTTTGAATTTCATTTGTATTGCTACTGAAATGGTTTAAGGATTTCTTTCTTAGTTTTTTTTTTTGGTTTAAGGATTTCTGATATTGTTATGAAATTAATGTATTTTGTATATGGGGAAAACATGTCTTTTTAGGGTCCAGAGGGTGGAATGTGTTGGTTTGAAATGATGTATGTACCCTAGAAAAACCATGTTTTAATCCTAATCCCATTTTGTAAAGGCAGCCGTTTCTTCTAATCCCTATTCAGCATTATATGTTTGAAACTGTAATTAGATCATCTCCTTGGAGATGTAATTTAATCAAGAGTGGTTGTTAAACTGGATTAGATGGAGGGGTGTCTCCACCCATTTGGGTGGGTCTTGATTAGTTTCTGAAGTTCTATAAAAGAGGAAACATTTTGGAGAATGAGAGAGATTTGGAGAGAGCAGAGAATGACACAGGCACAATAAACAGAGTCTACCAGACAGCAACCTTTGGAGATGAAGAAGAAAACTACCTCCTGGGGAGCTTCATGAAACAGGAAGCCAGGAGAGTAAGCTAGCAGATGACGCTGTGTTTGCAATGTGCCCTCCCAGCTGAGAGAGGAACCCTGACTGTGTTCACCATGTGCTTTCTCACTTGAGTAAGAAACCCTGAACTTCATCGGCCTTCTTGAACCAAGGTATCTTTCCCTGGATGCCTTTGATTGGACATTTCTATAGACTTGTTTTAATTGGGACATTTTCTTGGCCTTAGAACCATAAACTAGCAACTTATCCAGTTACCAGAAAATAATTTCCAGTAGTAAAACAAGCCTGTTTATAGCTAATTGTTACCAAGGGAGCGAATGAAGAATTTACTTAATAGCCTGGCATAACCTTAGCTCTGGAACCTCTATACTAGAATTTTCATATTGTCTTTTATGTATCATGTCAGAGGTGAAATAATACGAATCTACTGTTGTGGTAATATAAACATTGCAATAAATTTGAGGTGTCAATACATTTTGGTCTGTGCCATCATCACTTTAAAAAGAAAACAACTCTTACTCAAAAACTATCTTAATTTAAGACAAAAATATTTTACTGCCTGGAAACCATTTAGCCACCTTTACTTCCATGCACTCCATACGCAGGCAGAAATACAAGTAAATTCTTCTACTTATTTCAGAATCATAATCGATTCTTAGTTGCAGCCTAGATTAATCAGTAAGAGCAAGGATTCTTTTCTCAGACTAGTCTTGTTTGACCCTTGCTTTATAGTGATCATCAGGAGGTTTAAATGTGGTAATATGTACAGGGCACTAAGTATACTACCTGGCCCAATACAAGCACTCAAAAATATTAACAATTTTTATAGCAAGACACAGTAATGCAAATTTCTTACATGTTTCCTATTTTTGAAAATTAATAAAATTTTAATGAATTCATACCTACTGTATTAGACTAAGCTTCTAAGTACTCCTAAATAAATGATTTACAAATGTAAAGTAGTGGTTTATACCATGGGAAAGTATTTTCATTTTTGTTAAACAATCTGTTGCATATGTTAATACATACATATCATAGTAATTTGACAACAAGACTTTTTAACAGATGCTTCTACAAATAAATCTGTATATGTATCTTCTACTATGTGATAAACTTTCAACTTAGTTTTACATTATTTAACTTTGATGAACACTTGCAAATTCAAAACAAACCAGATAGCTTTCTTCTTGCTTAAAATTTATATCTGGATCTTATACTTACCTTTTAAAATGAAAAATATGATAAAGGTAAGATATCTTGGCATTTAGGGGAAGATTTATAGAATTATTGCGCAGGAAGGAAATCAGTTGTACAACTTCAATTACAGTGAGTGGAGAGTGTGTGGCTACCTCATACACTAGGCAGAAAATATGACTGCTGATGCTATTGATATTAGGGTTACATTAAGCCAATAACTCATGCCAGATTTTTGAAATCTTCTATTTGGCTCTGATTTCTATAGTCTAAATATGTTATTCATTAGCAAGAAAGAATGCTCCCACGTAGGGTAATATCTTATGTAATATAATTTTATCACGATTGACTAATCAAAATCGTAAATGGTCACTAGTTTTTTTTCTTTCTTAAAGGAAGCCTAGCTCACAATATAGCAACACGTAAAACAATGGTATGATTCAAATGCACTATTAGTAATTAAATAGAAAAAATGTAAAGAACTACTTATCTGCTTTACTTTTTTCCCACTTGAACTTAGTGCCAAAATAATCAATATTATATAGAGGTTAAGAACACATTCTTTAGAAGCAGGCTTCCTGGGTCCAAATCCTGATTCTGTCATTGAATGGACTGGGAAGGTTACTTAGCCCATCTAAAAGCTGTTTATTCCTCTATAAAATGAAAATAGCAATAGTGTCTTCCTCATTTGGTTGTCAGGATTGAATTTGCTGATCTATTTAAAGCATCTAAATCAAGCATCTGGTACATAGTAATCACCAATAAATGCTAGTTGCGTTTATGGCATTATCATGAGCATTGTTCTTTTTATTGATGAGCATAATTAGGTGTATTTTTGTCTCACAAGCAGACCAAAATAAGGGCAGATTGGCATCACACGTTTATGAGCGTCTATTATGTTTAGACACTTCAACATATACTTTATCTTGATTAACCTTCACCAAAATATTGCAAGCAAAGAAATATTATCTCAGAACTTCAAACATAAGGAAATAAAAGCTGAGCAATCAAGAGTCAGGGAGCCTATAGCTGAAAATCCATGAATCGAGCCAGACTGTCTGGTCTACAGTTCATCTCTTCTCCAGTATATAATGCTGCAAAGATATGTGTGCATTTGTGTTAGATATTAATGCCAAGAAGTCATGGTGCCTTTCTCCTTGCAAGGGCAAGCTTTACTTGTGGCTAAAGAAACTTAACAAAAATAGGAATATATGTGACACAATTCGGCAGACATACATATAACACACAATGAGAGTCAAGAATAGAGAAAAATGTCTCAAACACCAGAATTCTAGGAAGAAAATGTTAAAATAAATGAATCTCAACCTTTGTCAAAACTTAATCGAAGACAGGAAATTTTCTTCAATTCCTACTATATTATCAAAATAAATGACCTACTATATTATCAAAATAAATGAAAGTAAATGCTGATTGTATAATAATTACTGACTTGGCTTGTTCTTATGTCTTTTAGGAGCAGCACTAACCAATGCAGCTATTTAAATTTACATTTAAATTAGCTAAAATAAAATAAGAAAAGTTCAGTTCCTTATTTGCAATAACCATGTTTCAAGTACTCAATAGCCACATGTGGCAAATGGCTTCTGTATTGGACAGTCTAGATAAAAATATTTTCACCATCACAGAAATTTCTATTGAGCAGCACTGTTTGAGAGTATGTCAGGATGTATAGTGGGTTGATGGGGGTGGGGATTTCAACGGGCAAGAGATTGGCTAGGGTTAGCCACCAATTATTCGCACCTTAGTAGTGGAAAGAATGGTGATCTTGCGTTCTGATGGACTGAACTGACTCCACTTGTGTGAGTACTAGCTGTATGAGTTTTGGTGTTTCATTTTCTTATTTGTTTTCTTGAATTATTAAATGGAAAAGACAATTTCTGCTAAGTTTACCTTCTAGGGTTACTGTGAGGATTAGTACAGACAATAAATGAGAAAGTTCCTTGTGTACTAGAAATAATATTCAGACATAAGGTATGATTTGGAAACCTGTTCTCTGAATTATTTCTCTAAAAGACCGCAACCCTAAAAACTCCTATCCAGGATTCAAGTCCATGTTCTGTTTCTCATTAATTCTGTAAATTTGAGACATTTTCTGTTTTGTATGAAACACAAAAAAATGCACATTGATACCATGAGAATTAAACTATATATATAGTTTATATATATATGAGATTTTTAAATATATAAGAGTATATATTTTTATATATGAGTGTATATATATATATATATAAGAGATTTTTATTAACTATGATGCTATAAAATGAAGGCCATTTTGTGTTTAAAAAGATAAATGGCCAGTCTTAAATCCCTATTTTTCTACCACATGATGGTTTCTGATGCTCACAAAACTTGTATATATATATATTCACAGCAAAGTACCTAAAATAATATGTGGTATTTGTTGGGATTATTTCTGTATGCTAGGCACTGTTCTAAGTACTTAACCTATATTCCCTTATTTAATTTCTACAAATACACGAGTATACCTTATTTTCATTTCCATTTTACAGTGAATGTAACTTTTCCGGGCTCAACTAGGTTATATTTCCCAATATATGTGCAAGAGCCAGCATTTAAATTTGATACACTGAGTCTGTTGCTTCTATTCCCAGTCACTAACTCTACTGCCTAAGAGTAACACAAAAGAACACCATTCACTTATCCACTCATTAATCCATTCCAAATTTCCACTACTAAATATTTATTGTTCAATTTTCTCAATGTTAGTAAATATAATCCAATTCCCAGAATAAAAATTATTTTTAACTATAGAAGATGATTACAAATTTTATATTTATATATAAAAGTAAACAAGCAAGAATAGCTAAGAAAATTATGGAAAAAAGAAGACTAATTGGGTTAGAAGGTTTCTATATCAGATATTTAAAAAATGTTTAAAAATATTATAAAGCTTCATTAATTCAGCTAGCATAGTTCTAATGCATGTATAGAGAGACAGATCAAAGGAACAGAATAGAAAATGCTGACAGAACATATTTAGGAATATCGAATATGATAAATGTGATACTTTATATTAGCTTAGAGAGCATGGACTGTTCAAGAAATGGTGATGGAGATAACAGGAAAGTATTGAGAAAAAGTAAAATTGCTCTTCATCCCACAACTTGTATAAATGAATTTCAAATGGATTTAAGTTTTAAGCAACAAACACATACTCCATAAAATTCCTAGAACAGTTTGATTAAATCTAATCTATCCATATAGACAGTGATTTTATAAAATCTACAACTACTACAATTCTCAAATGCAAATTTTTATAATATATATGTGTGTGTATATATATATACATATATATATGAGAATTATAGCAACTGTTATTAGATATTATATGAAAAACCTCATTTTCCTGCCAGAAATCCATGATGCCTGAATCTGTCCCCAATTTTCTCTGCTCCTGTCATTGCACAATAAGAATTATTCATGGGTATTCCACAGAGAAACTTTTCCGAGGTTTAGTAAGCACTAAAATGTTGTATATATTGCCACCTAAGGTGATTATCTCATCTTTTTTAAAAGGAATAACCCTTCTACTTCTCAAGTAATACTGGTAAAGAAACACCGAAACATTTCTAGGTGTTTTTTTTTTTTTCAAACTGATTCCCAGCCACTGCCACCATAGAGAATAGGGAGAGCTTTTTATGGAAACGTTTGAAGGAAGTGACAATCACTGCAAAATTCAGGTGTAGAAGACTCTCCCGATTGCAGATTGTAGCACAGCGTCAGGTGGCCAATATTAAGTAAGGTGAACAAACTGCTATAAATTACCTTTAAGCATCCTGTTTTGATTAGAAGCATTTCATGGTAATATTAGTCACATCTATTTTAGGTTTGTACTGTTTTTTGTTTGTTTTCTTTGGCTTTTAGTTCCTCTCTCAATATAGAGAGGCTTTCAAAGATCTAATTAGATACTTTTTTTTGTCATAGCATGCTGGGTTGATTATATATATATTTCAGAAAGATAAAAGGCAGATAGGTTGTAATACTGTTCATTGTTTCATCAGCCAAAACAAAAATGTAAAATACCTGAATGAAAAATAGTTGGTAAAAAATCATGGACTTCTATATAAAAAATGCTTGCAATGCCTTTTATTTTCTTTATTAGAGAGACATTTTATAATACATGACAGAATTTTAGGAAAGACATTTTCGAACTCTTAATTAGTTCCCTAAGAAAATCTGTTATGAAAATGTTGGTTTTATGGCTGTGTGACAATATATGTTTTAAAAAGTAGAAGTAAAATACATGAGTTTTGAAAAGAGACATAGTTTTATGACTGATAGTAATATTATCAATAAAAATGATATCATTATGACAAATATTGGAGGGAAGATGTGTGGAAGTGAGTCATGGAGGCATAGAAATGAGAGTGGGAAACAAAGATAGGAAGATCAAAGTTATTCATTATGGGTTTGAATAACCACATTAGATATTGATATTTGAAGTCTAATTCATATGGATAACATCAAGTATTTTTCAAATTGTAACAAACAATTTTGTTTTAAATTGTAACAAAAAACAAGCTTGTTATGGGGCAAAGAGTCACAGAGCAATTTTAATCTTTTCACAAATCTGGCAGAAAGAGAAATGCATTTCAGGAGATTCTGATACTCTCTGAACAGTTACATTGTTGCTCACTGCATGGTGATCTCTCTTTTCGGAATATATATATATATATATATATATACACACACACATATATACATATTATGTTACTTTGCTGTAGCTATGTGGCTAACAGGGACTGACTGTTAAGCAATTCAAGTTAACAGCATCAAACATATTAATATTAAAACACAGAGGAGGAAACAAATATAGTATCAAATTCTTCATTCAATTTGTAGGCTAAACCTAAAAATTTGAAGATAAGTTTTTTGGGGCGTGAATGTTGCTGTTGTCATTACTATGGCTAAATGTAGCTGCAGGCAATGTGTCCTTTATCTTTGTTGTTACAATTAAATACACAGAGAACCAAGAAACCTTACGGCACATGGAAACTGATTTTATCCTAAGGTACTGTATCTTGACAAAAATCTTGATTAAATTCTACAGCCATCCTGAGTATAAGCTCTTAATTAAAAGGTAGAGATATCAATGTCTGGATCAAATTTCAAGTTCAAATTCATCAAGTTCTGCATCAAATTTTAAGGTCTTCATATATTGAAAAGGTACAAAATGGGATAAGTTAAACTAAATATCAACATAGATTGTGCCTGCTATGTAAAACACACAGTACTAGGCATGAGAATCTTCCATTTCCAAGCTTTGCAATTGCAACTCCAAAATGCCTTTCTGTATAACCTTCTTCACAATTTTTGGTAAACAGCCAAGGAAAGTTAAAGTGATGTGTCTAAGATCACACCTACATAGGGCAAGAGCTGGACTACCAGTCCTCACCCTCCAAGACCCTGTTCTTCCAGTGGCCATGGCACCAAGATTCTATGGCATGTACAATCCACCATGCATGTGGCCCTGTGCTCTTGACTCTCTCCAAGAAAATTGCTACCTCCTAATCCAGTCACCTCATATTCCAACTCTGTATTTAATTATCATGAAGACAATGTCTGAATTCCTGTAATTGATGAATTTTGAACATGGCAAGATGTATGGTAGAGCTCTGTGGCATAGCTTTAGAAATCTCCTTCCAGATAGATAACCTTCTTTTCATCAGCATACTTGGAGTCTGTGCATTCTACCAGTATTAATACAACTGGCAAACAGTCCATCTCTATTTACCTGATTTACAAGGATATCAGAAATATGAACAAAGTTTTTGTGAATTCAGGTAATAAGAATTATTTATTAATAAATGAATGAAATGATTGATCTAACATAACTGCTCTCATTATTTTCATTCTCTATGTCACAACCACTTCTTTCTCTTATAAGTGTACATAATTATAATAATTTGAAGTATTACTGGTATTTTGCCCAGTTTAAATATCTGTTAATTAGTATAATTTTTCTTCCAATCTCGCTAATCACTAGTCTATTAGTTTTTATATTCTACGTAGGTATGCCAAAATTCCAATAGACATTCATCTGTACCACTCACATGGATAATTTTGGGATATATTGGGATATACTTTTTCCTTGTCAGGAGACTGAATTTTTAGAATTTGAGTTTTCATATGCCCACATATGATGTATTAAATGGAGAGATAGGCTTCAAGTTTTTTAAGTATAGAATTTTTAATAGTAATGTTCATATTGGGAATTTTAGACAAGATTTTAATAGGCAGGTAAAATCTTTGACTATATTTACAAATAAGTTGAAAAAAGTAGACAAAGATGATCAGCTTCTTTATCTAGACAATGAATTCTCTCACACTAGAATTGAAGCATTAATATAATGTGCTTGGCAACCAAGATAATAGTCAAAAAGCATTCTCTTAAAAATTTATAAAATATTGTAATTACAGCTTCCAATTTTAAGCTTATAGCAATGCGCTATAAAGTATACATTTCTGAAGGGTAGATTTGATATGAATATTAATTAATTGCCACTAAAAAATAGAAATAAACTTAGCCTAGGCTTTAGAATTTATGTGATATTAAATAATACTTTATATTTTGCAACTAACTACTTGGAGATAGTTACTTTTATTTAGAGTGCAAAAATTCTTAAGTTAATCACTTTTGTTACATGAAAGAAACAAATGATGTTTCAATATACATACTAGACAGTCTAATACTTAAAGCTGATGGTAAATAACATACAGCCTTTTAAAACCCAGAACATTTAGTACAAATTAAGGATAACTTTGGTTGGCTGGTAAGGTTTATAAAGTGCTTTGAAACTGTAAAATACATTATGTGAGAAAGAGTTTATTATTATACTTAGAAACAGTTTTTCTTTCTAGAAAGACCCAGTTCTATATACATGGTTTAAATGTTGGAATAATCCTTATAGATTGCTCTCGATTTTATTAAGCCTCTTGTAGCCATATAATTTTAATAATGATGTTAAGGTTCATCCTTCTAATTTTAATGAGGAAATGTTTTTAAAGACATTAACTTATTTTTCAAGACTAATATTTACTTTTTTTTTTTTTAACCTGGTACTGGCTAGAACCAGTGGCATTATTTTCAAACTATATATATGTAGTAAATACATAGAGCTCTAACAGAGATGTTTAATCCTAAATTATCTGAAAGTTTTATATGAATTCAACTTTTAGGCACATTAGGATCTATTATAATGTAAAAATGTAATATATTCTACTGGCCAGTCTTCAAAGAATTTGCTCTTCAAGGCTTGAAATTTAGCACACTTCCTAAAATGTGAGAGAGTGAGAGAGAAAGAAATCAAAGTTTCCTCAGTAGTTACATAGATCTTCTCTTCATGACTTGACTAATATTTTGTAAGCTTTTATTTGTTTTGCAAATGTGTATTTGGGAGTTCAATCAACATCCACTGTTCTTTTATTACTAAGGTACTCAGAGTTGTTTGTTCCAATAGTCATAATGAATTCACACTATTGTAGTCATTCTCGATTACTCTATCTTTCAAATCTAGTCTGTAATTTCAAAGACATAGTCTCTAGGTATGAGAGCATAATTGACCTATTTCACAGATGTAAGGGTAGGACTTACATCTGTGATCGAACTGGTCATAAAGAAAAATAGGAAAATAATATAATTGCTAGAAATAAATGCATTCCAAACTATATCAGAAGAATATTTTAATTTAGGTGAAAGGAAATAAAAGAAGAGCTAGAAATATGTTGAATTTTAAAAATTTTGGACAAAATGGGTATTATTGCCTAGATATGGATGGTCACACCAATAAGCAAATGCAAAAGGAATCCAAGGGCAAGGTGATATATGAATGTCCTTTTGCTTTGGATAAGTTCATAGCACACTCTGAAAGAAAGGCACGTGGACTGGGATTTTAAAATGCTCTTATTTTTTTTAATATCCTAGAAGAAAGATACTCTAAGTTCAAGTTGATATTTTTACTTTGAAATTCTAGAGTAATTAAATCAAAATGAATTCTTATGCCTTACTCTCATCAGTTAGAGAGGGGTATAGGCAAAAATATTCTCTCTTGCAATTCTTCATAATGGGTCTCAAAACTCAACAATAAATTTTCATTTCTTTCTAGAAGAATATTATATATATATATGAAGGTAAAGAATGATTATCTATAATTATGGGTTTATTTAAATTTTATTTAGGAGTGAAAGTGGTAAAACTATAAAAGGATACTTAAATCAGTAAGAAAGAAATGAAATAAAGACAGGAAACTAAGTGGGTAATTCAAAGACAAGACGTCTTTGACAGACGTCAAGCCAATTATGTAATATGATGATGCCAAAAACAGAGCTATAAGAAAATATCCATAAAAAATATCTTGCAATATGAGCTAGGAATTAGAAAATGAGGGTTGAAATTGGAAAAGAGAGATATATACTGTTCAGAGATGACCATGTTATTGAAGTTTCTCTAGTTAGTTTTAGGATTCTTTTTTAAAAATATGCCAAAGGTAAGCTTCATTGCTGTCCACATCAATTTTAAGATACCTTTCTTGCAAGATAAATGAAATAATATATATTATAGGCTAAAATAAATAAATTATGGAAAATTGCATGCTTACCTTTTCTTTTTTAAATATTAGCAATCATGATAAATGTTCAATGAATATAAATCTCATGTACAAATTATTTGTCAATACCAAAACAGTAAAACATGAGTATTGAAATGGGATAAATTTTCTACATTAGATTTTCAAAACATGACTGTTTATTAAGTGAATGTTTGTAGTTAAATATTTTCAAGATTGTTGAGTGTACTTTAAGAAAAGGGTTCATGTGGTTACTACTAGTTCTATATAAACAAATAAATTGTAAGTGGAATAAATAATAATTGACCTTTTCAGTACGTTGCACTCATCCTTGGAAAAATCTCTTATCTGCTTTAGGCACACATCAACTGTAAAGAGGTAGATGGAACAGATGACTTTCAGATTCCTTTCAACTACATGAATTTATGTAAACTCTCACTCATTGAGTCATATAATGATAGAAAATAATCTTTATGAAAAAATTCATCCTAGCAAAATGATGTTAGAATAATTTTTGGTGATTTCTTGGTTGATGTGAATAAGTCAAAAATAGGTGTATTTCATATCACTCAATAAATTGTTAAATAATATTCATGCAGTTCTCATCTCTCAATCTGATATACATGATGCTGTGAAGAAACCAGATCAGGAAGAGATAAGGAGAGGGGTGAGGGAGAGAGAAAGCGAAAAAGAGAGCTATTAGGAAATTGCAGCACATACCATTCCCAGGGTAAATCAAGCTTTGGGCTGTTTATAGAGAACAACAGAGGCAGAGAGAGAGCTCCTTAAATTCTGTTCAATAAAGGGCAAATATAGCTAGAGGCACAGAAATAGAATCAACTGAGACCTGGTTTAAAGTGAAATTTCAGCAGTTTCAGGTGGAGCAATGGGGAATTCTCTGCTAAAGTGATAAAATGTCCTGCTGTAAGGAAGAATCTATTCTATCATAGATACTGGATGAGGACACTGGTTATGGAAGACAAAAAGGAAGGAAGGATAAAAAGGAGGGAAGGAAGGACTAACATTGTAAAAAAAAGGAAGAAAAGCCAAAAAAAAGTGGAAGTGAAGCATCAAAGTACATCGTATTAAAATGTTGCAAGTAGGGCGGGCCATGGTGGCTTAGCAGGCTGAGTTCTCCCGTGCCATGCCGGAGACCCGGGTTTGATTCCCGGTGCCTGGCCATGCATGCAAAAAAAAAAAAAAAAAAAAAAAAAGAAGTTGCAAGTAGCTTTTTTCCTATCTGATATGCCACAATTTACACAAATGCTAGGTAATTTGTATGGAACAGTACCTTTCTTTTCGCCTTTAGCTGCTCATGGTACTTGTCACAGGTGTCTCCTGGTATCTCCCCTCCCCAGAGAGTAATCCCGACGATAGTGTATGTAATACCCATGATGAGCAGTGGGAAACAGTACACAAGTATAATGACAATAATATGGTACCTGCAAGAAATAATAATAAAAAAAAGATATGGACTGAAGAGCATATTGAGATGAACTATTTGAGACTTTGAATTTGTTCAATTTTAAATCCTAATTTTAAATGCCATCAAATTATTTGGCATATTATCTCTGTGTCCTCATTTTAAAAATCCGTCAAAATATCATGCTGTGGTAACCGACAGTCATGTTCCAAAGAGTGTTAGTTGACCTTGTCAATCTTTGCTTCGCATATGGAAACAACAGCTGAAACAAGATATTCATTTACATCGCACATATTCCCCTTACCTAGAGGTCCAAGATGAGTACTTTTACTCTGCTTGCTAGTTGTTGAGCTAAAAGAATTTTATTTATTATCAGAGGAAAAGTGGAGGGACAGAATGATAGAATTAGCTTAAAGATATTTTTTCACGTTTTTTTCTTGTAAATGAAAAATATAACTAGATGCTTTGAGACATGATGATTCCACATTATTGGGCTGTGATTTAAAAATCAGATAAATGAATATTTCTTATTTACTTTGGTAAATAAAATTCAGACATAATAGCTATACCAAAGCCATGATAACTACATACTATTAAATGAAATTCTGGGCTTTCACACTTTCAATCAAAATTACAAAATTACAAAATTTTGTAATTACGAAATTACAAAAGGATGCAGTTAAGGAGGTATAAGAGGGCACCTATAATGTTACAGCCCAACCAGAATATTTACAAACATCTGTGTGGCTCCTGATGTCATAGGAAGGCTTAAAGCAATGAAAGAGTTTGTTATAACAGTCCTCAATACTTGATTTGTTTTGTAAAGGAAATATTAAACTTCCTTGTCTTCCAGTTCCTGGAAATTTATATATTAAATATTGATTTGAAGTCAATGAAGAAGTAATTCAGTCAACAAATAATATAGTTTTAAAGATGAGAATATTATCATAAAACTGAGAGTTATTGCCATGATGGATTGTATACAGCCCTCAGCTTAACAACTGATGCTTGCTTTTCCTTGAATAAGTGCTTCCTAATATTAAAAAATAACTGGATTCTACCGAGAACAGAGTTAAATAAAACAGCACCTTTAAAAGAGGGAAGTGTGTTTATTTCTTATTTACAAAATTGTTGCTTCCAACCTCTAGTTTTCTAAATGCTTGATAAATTGAATTGAGAAGCATAAAAGAAAATTAACTTACGTGAAATGCTGTCTGGGACCTTCTGGCCACTGCACATAACAAAGAGTTCGGCCGGGCATGACTTTGGTTTTGGAGTAAAGACACTGAGGGAAGGCAAGTAGAAAGGCTAGAATCCAAATACTTCCAATGACAATCTTGGTAGCTGTGGCAGACAATCTGGGCTTCAAGGGATCAATGATGGCCATATATCTATATAAAAGCAAAACCGTTTTGTCAGTAGTTGTCCTGTTAAAAGATCTAAAATGTAGTTTCAATGGCCAGGGCTGTCTCTCTCCCAGTAAACAAGACAGTAAGGATTTTGCTTGTGTAGGAGCAGCAGAGAATGATAAAAGTGGCCTAGTCCTAGCAACTAGGCAAATTTAGTTCCTATTCTGTCATTCACTTAAATTCATTATTCATTATTTTTGATTCATTACTGAGCCTCAGATTTTATTATTTTTTAAATATAAAAAAGAAAACCCACCTTTTAAGGATCAAGTGAGGAGCAGTATAGATAATATAATATAAATAATGTAAGTGGAAGTTTTTGATTGTTTGGTATTGTGTCCAGCACATTATCAGAATTCATAGATGTCTGCTGAATTGATTTAGAAAGGTATATAATAAGTGTTTAAAATACTAATTCCCACCTTCCTTTTTCTTCCCTATGTTTAAATTCTGAAAAGAAAATGCTGTATTTTATGCATGATTGTTCTGCAAACCCACAGCTTTTCTAATAAAAAAAAGAAAGAAAATGCTAGAGAAAGAATATGAGTAAAAATTATTAAGTATGAGGAACTCCTATGAGGATATCATCATCATATACATTTAAATGCAGCAAAGGACAAGTTCAGTATCCAGGTAAGGATGATTACATCAAATTTGATTGAGGATATGCTTTCCTATAACTTACAAAATTGAATTCATAATATGTCATGAAAATCTTCATGATGCCTACATATGAAACCATGTATGACACAGTTATTATGTGAAAATTACACCAGAGACTCATACTTACATATCTCTCTCAGAGTGCAACATTTTGGGAATTAGGGAACTCTCTGAATACAGTAATAAAAGTCAAACTTTATTCACTAGTCTTCAGAGCAGAAAATAATTTACACCAAATTAATTATTGTTTTGTAGTCTTAAAAATAAAACACATTATTAAATTGTTTCGTTTTTGTCATTGGTCATTTTGTGCTTCTTAAACATAGTTTTATTTCTGCAAAACTTTCAAAGGCAGTGCTTTCATCAAAGAATGAGCTACTTAAGCCAAAAACATGTTAACTTTGAGAATATAATTCAAAATAGACACAATTCATCAATTTGCTTATTGCTCTTTACATTTATAACTACTAGTCAGAATTATGTCTTTGGTAGATATGATCTCATCATATAGTATTCTTAATGTGAATTTATCACAATTTAATTAGCAGAAGTTTTTTTAACTCATTATGTATGATAGTTAATAGGTAAATGCATGAATCTGAGAAATGAAAAGATAACTAAAAAAGCAGTCCCATGGCTTGTGAAAATAAAGTGAACTTTACAAGAAAAATAAAATGTGCATATTTGGAACAGAAGACTCTAAATCTTCACATACTTACCTTGTTAGTGAATAATAATGATAATAGCAACATTTATTGATTGCTAAGCATGTGCCAGTCACTTTAATGCATACATTATATAGATTTATGATCAAAGTAATCCACTAAAGGGGATATATTATTATCCCTATTTTATAGAAAAGGGAACTGGGGCTAAAGACAAAAATAAATTGTCCAAAATGATCCATATTTTTAAGAAGATGATTTGGAACTCTAAACCTATTCACTCATTCTTTCAGAGTTTATAGATACAGATTTTTACTTTTGACTTTAACCAAAATAATGTAAGGAATTGTGGAAAAGAAAGAAAAATAGATAAGGTAGATGCCTCCCAAATAATCAGAAGTATCACATTCCCTTGTGACTGTAAAAGCATTTATGTGTAATATTAAAAAAAGAGTCAAACATTTAAAGGCAAGAATGATAAGTGTGCATTTCTGTTCCCATTGTTGTTTATTATAGGTTAGCATAGCATTTATCACAATATATTGAATTATCATTATATGGTATCTCCAGAGCCTAGTACAACCACTGTCAATGAATTTTCTTGTACTGGATTGAATATTCTTCAACTCCATCATAACTTTTTTCTTTTTTTGCTTTCTTTGGGATTTTATGAGGGCAATTTGGATGTTTAAACCATATTTGAGACTTGGAAGGGTGACTAGGCAAAGTGGCAAAAGGGTAAGGGTTGTATAGAAGACTTCTGGGAGAATAAACAGAATGTGTAAAAATCCTGCATGGATGATGGATGGAGGTACAAAAAAAAGTGAGGAGAAAAGTGGTTCAAGATGAAGCTCTAATGCAGGTTAAAGATCTGGTCTTATGGGAAGTAACTGAGGTGATTTAGTGGAGCAGAATAATCAGGTTTTTCTTTTGTAATGAGCATCTAGCTGCAGTTTACAGAATGGATTGGAGGAGGGAAACTGTGGAAGATTAAGGAGATAAATTACATGGCTTTTGCTTTGCCTCCAGTGAGAGATGATTACTGCTTGCACTAGGGTGGTAATGAAGATTGAAATAAGTGAATGGATTGAGGAAAGTAAAAAATTTCAAAATGTTGTGGGAAGTAAGAGTCAGTTGTCCAAAGAAGCAGATAGGATTGAGAGGCCATAATGAAGACCAGTTTAAAATTGATGGATTAGGAATCCATTATAGCAACAATCTTCCCTATTTTTTACTTTTACCAGGAGCAATTGTTTCCTCACAGTGGGAGTGGAGAAAATGGATCATTAGGTTCACTCAGATAAATATCATCTAGACCTTGAGAAGAAAGGATCCAATACTGAGATATAATATTACCTGAATAATTGTCAGTACTTTAAATAAACATATAATGTTTATATGATTGCATTAGCTTTTCCTACTTTTTTTGGTGAAGCTTCTCACCATTGTTCTTCCCTCACCAAACAGATCCCTATAGATTCTTAAATATGTTAGAATCCCCTTACTGCGATTATTTCATAAACAACAGCGAACATTGGATTCTTCACTCTTCCAGTTAGCATTATCAATCTTAAAGTCATTTTTTATTGTCTTTTATATCTTTTATTAGATTCCCTTTGCACTCTAAGACAGGGCTACTTTACATGAAGATTAATTTTTTTCTGATATAGTTGAGGAATCTTTTCTGTTTATTTTGATGTCCTTTGCTAAATAGAAATTTTCGATGTAACTTTTTGCTTATTCTCATTAAGTAAGCTTTCTCAATTTTGTAATTGTTGTTGGTAATCTGGTATAATTCCCTTTGTTGGCATTTCTGTTAAACTCAATTTTTGGATCTTTATATATTTCAAAGTTTTCAAGTTGCTATGAAGACAAAGTACTGTTTTAAGGTGTTCACTTGATTGTACTAACCATGCAAAGAACATTTGCCTGAAATGATATGGATTTTACTGTCTTCCAGTTTACATCTTATCATAATAGAAGATATTTTGGTCTGTAAATTCTGTATAAGATGCAGTCTGGCTACTGTTAGTGCAAAATAAAGATTAGTTGTGACAGCTACTCCCAACCCATAAAATTTCAAATTCTGGTCTTTGGTGGTAGGAATTTTCTGTTTTGACAAATCATTTGAGAGATACATAAGCTTTCTCTAAATTGTATCTTTTAGAGACATTTTACTTTTTACTTTTCCATAAATATCTTAAAACAAGCTTAAAATGAAACAACTAGTCAATCATAAATATTGTCGTAATAACTTACAAAGGGAGCAAGAACTTTATAAACAAACATATAATGCCTGAGACCTGGGTTCAATTCCCGGTGCCTGCCCATGCAAAAAATAAATAAATAAACAAAATAAACATATCTACATACATGTAAATATATGCATACATTTAATAAGAACTTCAAAATATTATCCAAAAATCACTTGCTCATTTACTCAAATTCTTTGAGTTTTATAAGTAAAATTTGAACACTGATATTTTGGCATTTGAGTTTTATATGGCTACTTTAAATTAAACAATTAGATTTATCTATTCATTTGCTTATTAATTATCAACTATTTCTTGAGTGCCAACTACTATCCAAGATTGTCTTATATTATTTGGCCATATTGATGAATAAACCAGATGTGATTGCTACTCCTTTGGAGTTCAGAGTCCAATGCAGAAGAAATGTATCATTCAAATAGTTACAAAGTTTTTAATAAATTATAATCCAAATGTCTGCGGGGGCAACAGGACACTGGATCTTGGATATTTGGTTAAGCATTTCTTAAACTTTTAACCTTATGCATATGGTACATTTTGTTTCCATTCTTCATTGTGCAAAAATATATTCATGTCGTGGAGTATGGACCTGGGTTTAAAACTGTCTCATCTTATTGGTTTCCATAAGAAATCCAATTATATTAACCATGGCAGACTGTAAAATTATATTAGCTTTAGGAGTTTGGGGGAAGGAAGAATGCACTGCCGTTCTTCATCCTGCTAGTTCCAGACTTGACTTTGTTATCTGTTCTAGTCTGCTAGCTGCTGGAATGCAACACACCAGAGATGGATTGGCTTTTAATAAAAGGGGATTTATTCCATTAGTTCTTCAGAGGAAAGGTAGCTAACTTTCAACTGAGGTTCTTTCATATGCAGGAAGGCACAGGGTGATCTCTGCTGGCCTTCTCTCCAGGCCTCTGGGTTCCAACAACTTTCCCTGGGGTGATTCCTTTCTGCATCTCCAAACGCCTGGGCTGAGCTGCGAGTGCTGAGATGAGGTATCTGAGCTGCTTGGGCTGTACTATGTTGAGCTCTCTCATTTAAGCACCAGCCAATTAAATCAAACATCATTTATTACAGCAGGCACGCCTCCTAACGGACTGCAGATGTAATGAGCAACAGATGAGGTTCACGTACCATTGGCTCATACCCACAGCAACAGAACTAGGTGCCTTCACCTGGCCAAGCTGACAACTGAGTCTAACTACCACATTATCTTTGTGCTGCTCACCTCATATTTTGCAATTTTCTAAAACTCCGTGGGCATCATCGGTGACCCAGCTATTGACAACCTCTTGAGAGTTTTAACCCAGTCCCTCATTAGGCCAGTCTAATTGTGAATAAAATTCACAGTCATATACATTGTTGTGTAATGAAGATGTACTAGTAATTATGGTCCATAAAATAGGGGAATTTGATCTAGTCTGGGATAAAGGTTGAGATGGTGGTAAAGGTGTTAAATACATTGCTAGCAATGTTAAATGCTGACTGTTCACCAAACACTGTTGTTGGAGCTTCATATATAATTCTTTTAATCCTTAAATTATAGTTATTTTTAGTAATTATAAAATAATTTAGTGAATTTTAAATGAAACAATTGGTCAAAATTTCAGACAAATTTATAAATGTTTTTCTAAATTGACAATATCAGATTTACTGCTAAAGACTATTTTCTGCTATTTATACAGTCCCTGATGACGTATAATTTTGAAATCTAAAACTGATTTTTTCATGCATGAGATAATATAAAATTTGAAGTCACTTTTCTGAGGGTCAATTTACTATCATGTGCATGGTAGAAATTTGTTACCTCTATATTGCCCCCAGAAAATTAATGGGAAAATATATTATATAACCATGCACACATGTCACTTCCAAAAAGCTGCCTTCATGAAGTAACTTGTAAAAATCACACACACACAAACTTAACTTTGTTGAGAACTTAATTCCCTGTGAAACTACTTTTGAACTCTTGGCAGATTATTTTCTTATAAGCAATGCTTTCAATAAAATATATGTTAAATTTAAATATATGTTAAATACTATAAATGATACTTATAGTATTCAAAGTTTTATAGAGATAGCACAAAATACTATACATATTCAACTGAATGTGATATTTAGTTTAGATTATAAGGTAAAATGCTACCCTAAATGCATACAAAGCCTTTTTTGCAGGACAATAGAAAAACCATTCAATATAGTTTTATTTCATTTTATAAGGAGAAGAATTTTTAGATGAAGGGAGGGTGCAAAAGTTGCCAAAAAGTGGAGAAATTAGTATAAGAGCTAAAGAACTATCCAGGTTGGAGTAATGGACATGTCATAAAATAATTATTGTGAAATCAAAGTGAAACTTTTTAAGCCCAGAAAAAAAGCCAGGACACAGGCTGGCTTTAGTCAAATATATGACTTTGTGTAGAATGGATATTAGAACAGTGTTAGATCACTCTAATAAGTAGAACTAAG
Source organism: Tamandua tetradactyla (assembly GCF_023851605.1). Taxonomy (NCBI): domain Eukaryota; kingdom Metazoa; phylum Chordata; class Mammalia; order Pilosa; family Myrmecophagidae; genus Tamandua; species Tamandua tetradactyla. The sequence continues at coordinate 20,301,624 of NC_135350.1, read as the reverse complement.
ACTCTGTGGTTTCTGTGAGAAAGATCGCTCACAACTGTGTAGGGACATAATGGATTATTTCTTTACGGTGCTGTTGGTGGTGGTACTCAGGAATTCACTCCTTTACTGAGCGAATTAAAGGACTATAAACTACGAGATGCATTGTTGAAATAGATGAAAACAGCCTACCTCGCAAATTTGAGATTCTGATTCTACTTGGAATGATTCTGAAAGGTAATCATTCATTTCTTATAAGGAGAATTGTGACAGGGAGCGGATTGATGGAGACAAACTGGTATGCTGGAAAATGTATATGTTTGAATTACATGTTTAATTTGCACGTGTTATGGGTCACATATCAAATCGTATGGAACCAAAGGTTGCCTTCTGTCTACTAGCTTCCCCTTAAAATTGTTTGGAGTATAACAAGTGTCCTTTGGGTGCACTAGGAATTAATTCCCTTCACATTGGTCTAATAAGAATTTACAGAATATCAAGCTCCTTTACAGAATATGTAAATGCTAGCCTACGACAGTTCTGGTAGATTGTCCTGATGGTGCCTATCAAGCAGGAGAATTTCAAAATCTTAAGGGTATTTACGTTGTGAAGAGGTAAATGGTGAGTTAACTATGCAAGTAGAATACAACAAGCACACCACAGATAATCTCAAAAGCCATATAGTAAAGGTATAAAATATGAAAAATTATATTTTAATATATCCTATTAAAGTTAATTTGGGCATAAATTAATTAACAGTATGAAAACAAGTTTAAAAATTTCTCTCTGTTCATTCATTTGTTCATTCAATGAATACATATTGAGTACCAAGTATGTGCACGCATTATTCTAGATGCTGTGACTATATAGCAATAAAAAAAATTGTAGCAAATATTATGAAGAAAAAGGCAAAATAAGCAGAGAGAAAATGTTGGGACACTGCTCTTTTAGATGAAGGTCAGTTCATACCTGAGATATACTAAGAAAAGCAAAAGTTAGCTATTGATTTCTTTGTAAGAGCGGCTTCTCTTTCCTCTCACTCATGTCATACATACAAATATAAGATTATTTTATTTAATATCTTCTGCTCTTTGTGGACCATTAGTCTCCCAAGACTCCATGAGTTCATGGTAGATAAATAATTTAATAGCCACATAGTCTGACTTCAAAAAGCAAGTGTTTTACAGGTCTATAATTTTCATATACCTCATCAATGAAGCAAATCAAGGATGCTAGACAATTCATTTATTTATTTATTATTTGCATGGCAGGCGCCAGGGGAAACAAACCCAGGTCTCTGGCATGGCAGACAACAGTTCTCCCACTGAGCCACTGTCGTATCATTCGAGTTCACTCATTTAAAAAAAGCATTCAATATTGAATCAATCTCTGATACAATGGATTTCAGTTCCATTAAATGTAGGACATTATTGTGTTCACTTTATAATCTTCATGAAGTGGTAAATGACATCTATAATGCATTACTATGTAAAGAAAGTAAAATTTCATTCTGTAGATCCTAATGCTTTGTTTGCTTGCATTGCTTTCTGGCAGTTAAAAACCCATCCAAATCTTGCATTGGTATTCCCCTGTTCCAATGTGGAAAAATAAATTCATATTTTCTGTGGGTAAAACTGTGCTTGTGTCTTTGCCATTACAGGGTGGCCAATGGTTGCTACTATTACCTTAATAGCAGTATATTCTAAACCTTATGACTGGAAAGGGGTATCATTTTATCTGTCTTTTAATAACCAGAACCCAAAATAATTGTTTGATAGAGTAGTTACAATTTTGGTTTTCAAAATGAGTGCAAAAATTTCTCCCACCAAATCCTCTGTTTCAATTAGGCTTTAAAATGCATTAAAATGATCCTCAACCACCCTAGTGTGGGTGTACTGCGGACTATAGGAAATTGAGTGAGATGGGAATATGTGGAGCTCCACTGTTATGTAAGAATAAAATAACACTTTTTGGAACTTTAGTTTGAGGATGCAAATTTAAATTTATGCCATAGTTTATAATGTAACTTTTGAGAACTATGAGGAAAAGTAAGTAGAATGATAGATTATAATGGAAACACTGCAGTGCCGGAAAAGTAAAAGATTGAATAACAATGTTCTCTAACAAAAGACTCAGTGGAACTCCACAGAATGCAGAATTTGGGACAAACTAATACTGACAATATGGATTAGATGGGTGAGATAAATAGGACTTGTGATATCTTTATTTCATTCAACAATAAGCCATATTACCATTTTACCAACCAATTATGTTTCCTTTTAATACCCCTATATCTTTTAATTGAAAGTACTCTTTAATTCCTGTCATATTATGTTTCAGATTAGACTGTCGGACTGTTTCCAAGAAGCATGCAGTACTTGAGGATAAATAAAAGTAGGATGCTCCCCATAGTATTACAGCTGTGCTAAGAGAAGTCATTTATGTGACTAAATGAGTTAAAAAGTTTAGAAATATGTTTATTTTATTATTTTATCAGAAATCATTAAGTTCACATTTATTACTAAAAACTTGAAGAAACTAAAATCTGTCTCAAAATATCTAAGCCTTAGACTCTAAGTCATGCTTTATAAATTTTTACTACCCATTCCAGTGTATAAAATATGTGCAATATTTAGCCACTCGAAAACCTTCAGTTAGTCAATTAGCAACACAGGAGCAATTTTATAGGGTGGGTAAAAATGGTGCATAGGGCGGTGAGACGATGGTTCACCAGCTAGAATCCTCACCTGCCATGCCCGAGACCCGGGTTAGATTCCTGATGCCTGGCCATGCCAAAAAAAAAAAAAAGTGTATAACTCGGATTCAGCAACACGTCAAGTCACTAAACTGATCTCGACGTATGCATGCTGATGTGACATAGAAGCTATAGAAACAACTTATTGTTCATACCACAACTACTAATCTTTAGTACCTCACCTCAAAATGATGGTCCTTAATTCTACTGTATTTACATCTTCTAGAACATAGAATATTGCGAAGAACTCTTAACATTACATCAAGAAGCATTAGATGTTTATTACCTGTCCAGTACTCAGTGCTACTAAAACTACATGTCAAAACAAACAAACGAAAAACTACATGACAAGTGTCCACAAGGATCTTAGAACCTGTTCTTTTGAAGAACAGGGGCATGATTTTACTGGCTTCTTGTTAATATGATGGTGCTTTGAGTTAGTTTTCTAAAGTTGGAAAAATTTTCTGCTAAGGCATCTTCTCCTCCATTTTCCTTATTACTAATGTCATGCCTTCCTGGATCTAGGGGTGAAGGTGACTTTATGAAAACAAAGAAAGCTAAATAGCCCATGTGAGCCTACTTTTGCTGTTGTTAGCATGGTGAGCTAACCAATTGAAATACCGGTCATAATCCGCCCCACCAAAAAAAAAAAAGAAAATGAAACCTAATCTATGAGATTTTTATTCTATTGAGATAGGAAAATCTAAGTCAGATAAGAAGTGAAAAAATGGGACCACAATAAATAGAAAAGAAGGAACATAAATCATAATAGGAACCATTATGGAAATTTGCTCTGAACATAGTCCATTAGATGGTTGCCAGAATAATTTAAAAGACATACATCTTTCTCATCATTGCCAAGTGGAAACTTAATAACAGATATAAATATATATATTTATCTGCTTTTCATTTGAACCTTAATATGTAGCTAAGAGTGGAAATCTGTTCAGGAGGCCACTTCTCATTTGAGTATTTTTTACCTAACCCATCATATTACCTGAAATTATTTATGGCAAATAAATGCTCTGTTTTTGCTTTGTTACCATCGGAGAATCTTTTTTTGCCTTCTAAAATAAGAATCCTTATTTATGTTCTCACTTACTGGGACTATTAGGCAAGTGGAAATTATTCTGATAGCTGTGATTGTATGTCCAACTATTTGTTGTCAGTATTCAGAGATTAATTAATAAATGCTATTACTTTAACACAACAATTTTCAAAAGAAAATACCAAAACTAAGTAGTTTTATTTCTGGGTGAATTAAAATTTTCTAAATTTATCCCTTATCCCCCTTACATTTTTTATCTTTAATGGGTTAGTTTTTTCTGTTTTAAAGATAAACTACTTTATTCAAAACAGTGGGTGATATACAATCACTTATGAAATCTTACACCTTCTAAGTTGCAGCCAGGAGGTTCTCCTGCCTGTTTAGACTGCTCCAACAAGACATTTTTATATCCATTTACCAAACTCAGGAAGAAATTTCACTTCAGAGAAGATCAAACCACAAACATCATTCATACAGCAGTTTCCCCCAAAAAACCCCCCCAAATTTACCTGCTCACACTTTTCTATCCCACTCATTTTCTCCTGCTAGGGACTGCATCCTAAGATGTGGTGTATACTTCGTGTCATAAAATATATTAATAGAAATCTTTTAAACATATCATTCTTGTTCCCTGACATCATCCCTTCATTTATAATTCATTGGAATTCATTAATCATATTTAGATAATTTTATATCTAAAAGGGCCCTTATATTATGTCACAACTAGCTTAAAAGTAAAAGGTTGGAAAAGATAGACCAAGTAAGTACTAAAAAAAAAAAAGCTGAGGTGCCATATTGATATCAGACAAAATAGACTTCAGAACAAAGACAATTACCAGAGATACAGAGGGTGATTGCATAATGTTAAAAAGGTGAAGTTACTAAGAAGATATAATAGCATTAAAATGTGCCTAGTAACAGCTCCAAAATACATAAGCGAAAAAGCAAAACTGAAAGGATAGACAAAGCTACAGTTATATTCAATTTCAACAATCCTCTCTCAGCAATTGATAGAACTAGTAAGCAAAAACTCAGTAAGATCTTGAAAAGATTGAAAAACTCTACCAACAAACTGGATCTAATTGGCATTTGTAGACTATTTCATCAAACAATAGTAAAATAGGAATCACAGTCTGTTGCTTCTTTAAAGCCAGCAATGAAGAGAGAGACTCTAGAACTAACTGCTAGCAAGATGGAACTTTATATAACATAACATAATCGCTGGAGCAACATCATATTTGTTACATAAAATTGGTAATCTTCTAACAAGAATTACAAATAAGAGAAAAGACACAAATTACCAATATCCAGAATAAAATAAGTAATGCCAATTTATGTGGATGATATAACATTTGCAAATATATATGCTCCTAACAAGGGAATCCCAATATACCTGAAGGAAATCCTGTCAGAATGGCAAATACTCATGTGAAAAGATGTTCAACATAATTAACCATTAGTGAAATGCAAATTAAAACCACACTAAGATACAACTAAGATAAAAAAAAATACTGACAGTAGCAATTATTGGTAAAGTTCTAGAACAAGTGGAATGTTCATATACTTCAATTTTAATGCAAAGTGATACAGCCGCAATGGATAATGGTTTGATAGTTTCTTATAAACTTAAATATGCATTTAGCATATGACTCAGCAGTACCACTCCTAGTTATTTAGCCTAAAGAAATTAAGACTTATCTTCATAGAAAAACCTATATATGAATGTCTATAGCAGGTCTGTTCATAATTGCCATAGTGTAAACAACCCAAATGTCCTTCAAAGAGTGAATGGAAAAACTGTGTATCGTCCATACAAAGGAAAACAATCAGCAATAAAAAAGTGATGAACTATCTATACGCTCAACAACTTTCGTAAATCTCAAAAACCTTATGGTGAGTCAGTCTCAAAAATTTACACACTGTGTGATTACATTAATATGGCTAATAAGATTTTTTTCTTTTCTAAATCCTTTAGAGCATTTTCCTCTAGAATATAATAAATTAAACAGTGGAACCAAAATAGCAAATGAATGGAAAACATCGTACGAAGTGTCACTAGATATCTTCTATTGCATATCTCCAGAGACTTGCAGGAACAGATTTGCAGGATAAATGTAATGAACTTCTGTGTGAGTTCTAAGGAACTGGTTATGCAAGGACAGAGTCATTGCACAGGGAGCTTCTGTGAGTAAATCAGTAACAGAATCACACGATAATGAGAAAGCATAGGAACCTTTCAAGTCTTTGTGCAAAATGGAATTGTGGAAGAATAATCTTGTCCTGCCTTAGAGAAAAGTGCATTTTTGTTTTTTTTTCCTGATTATTAAATGCATCTTTTTGAAATATGGAAGAGTATACATAAAAAAATACAAACTCTCCACAATTCTGCTACTAAGGGAAAACAATTTTAAACATCCTGATTATCTTCCATTTACTATTTTATTTATATTTATGTGAACCATTATATTTGTATCTGTGCTTATAGTTTTCTATATTTTTAAAAATTAATATTTTGCTATATGACATATATCAATAATCTAAAACATTTTAATCATTAAAACATAAAAACATACAAGGAAGTCCATTTCAGCACTATCATTAATGTTAAAAAGTTGTCAATGCTATAAATCTTTTCTTGAAATTTTATTTTCTATGAATATGTATCTAGAGGTGGAATTGCTATGTGTGAGAGAATTAGAAATCTTAGTATATGTATTACTACACTAATTTCTCAAAAGCTTGTTCTGGTTTCTATTTCCACCAGTAGAAATTAGAAAGCATGCTTCTGTGGACTTTAAAGAGCATTATATTAACATGAAGTATGGTAGATTAAAATTGTCATGTCTTTTGCACATTTTCTTGTTGATTTATAGGAGTTCATTATTAAAGTTGTCTACCCTTGATATTGTATGTACTTAAAGCAGTTTGCTTGCCATTTCATTATGCTTTAATGTTTTAGTTTTATGGTAAAACTAACATTTTGGTTATGTAGTTTCATGTGGCCAGATCTAATGAGCTTTTTCTCCATCCTTCTGCTGCCCTTAGACTTAGAAAAATTCTCCCTAGATAAGATGGAAAATTCAATAATAATATTTTCTGTATTTTATTGTTAGGTTTTGCAATTTAAACCACCTGAAATTTATATTAGTGCATGGTATAAGGTGAGACTCCAACTCTTTTTTTTTATTCCCTTAAAAATTAGTTAAATTCCATATTTCTTATTTCAAGTAGCCTATGATTTTCTTATTGGTTTGTGATCATTTCTTTGTTAAAATATTTAGGAAGTTCTATTATATATCCTATCAATCTAGTCCTAGTACCAAACTTTATCATTTATTATAACTTTATAGTATTTTCCTAAATCAATTTCACTCGTTATTGTTATTTTTTTTCACAACTTCTGGGTTGGTCTCAGCCTCTTATTTTCAGAAAATCTTCAGATTACTTTGATCAAGTTCTATTGAACTTTCATTGTGGTTTTACTAGACTTACCTTGAACCTTAACATGACTTATATTTTTACTATTTGGTCTCTTTAGTATGTGTCTTCTAACATTTCAAGTTACAATATTTTTTGTTTTTTTTAGTTTTCTTCGTATATATTTCACATACTTTGGTGGATTGATAATGTTTATCATGCTAAGAAAGTACCCTATATTGTAGTTGATTGAGAATTGTGTCAGAACTGGGTATGGAGTTATCTCAGCCGCATTTTCAGAATCTTCTTAGATGATCATATACTTATTTTGTTAGGCATTAAAAATTTACAGTATTTAGCCATTCATTCTTTCCTGCTTGTCTTTTCTTGGAGTTTTACTTTTCACCCATTTTTCCTTTGCCTTCTATTTCTGAGGCTACATAATTCATATTTTTGATAAATATATTTTCAATATCAATTATATTTGGTGAATAGAATGGTCTAAATTAGTCAACTAGTTAAATAATGTGCAAGTGTCTAAGAGAAAAGTATCTATTTATTACCTTAGGCAAAAAGTTTGTGATAATTGAAATACAGGTAGACCCTGCTTTGTAAAGTAGTGTGGGAACATAAAAGCGATCATGCAAGCTAAAATCATGCAAAGCAAGCAGTCTTAATAATCAGGGAGAAAATTATTTTTCTGTGATCTTCAAACTTTTTTGCCCAAGCATTAAAAACCCTCTTACTGCCACTTATAAATGCATAGAGAAATAAAAAATAGTAGAACGAATTCATTTAGCACAATGCAATTTAAAACATTTGAAATTTGGGAAATTAAAGTATTCTATTTCTTTGTAAGAAAATGTACCGTGAATAGTTTGAGCTGTGTTTGACTTCTTGTGCTAGAACTCAGGATACAAAACAAACTTCTTTTCTTAGCCTTGGCGAAGTGTTATACTTCTAAGTTTGAATCAATTTCCAAAATTTTATCCTTCCCACTTTCAAAAGGGTGAAATATCCCTGAGGTTTTTTTCGTTTTTTTGTTTTTTTTGTGTGTGTGTGAAGATTTTGCTGATGTCACTTTGTCTGGGATATCTTCATCCTTACTGCACCACCACTTCTCTCATTTTGGTACACAAGTTCATCTTTACTAACTTTCTCCAGCTGCATATCTAGAGTTTCTCCTACTGCGGCAGGGGTCACATTCCTGTGGTTGGGCTAGTCTATAATTCCATTTACATCGGATTTGAATTTCCTCTCAGCGTTATTCTTTCTTTGCTACAGTTTCATCTTTGTTGGCAATTACCTCTTTGATTAGGCATTTTGTAAAATATCTTGTGGGTTTATCATGGAAAGTCAGGGGGCACCAAAACTACATGCTTTGTAATGACTGCATGAACTGAATAGATGCTCAGTATCTATAAAAAATGACAGACTTTGAAGGAAGGGATATGATTGGGCACACATCATAATGCACATCTGTTATTTAAGCAGCCTTTTGTGTGCACTTATGAAGTGGTGGGGAAGCTTGTACTTCATACAAATGCTAGCAATTAATTTCGGTGGTCACTGAAAATTGAACTTTTCGTGGAGGACTTGGTTATTTAACTAAAGCTTGAGGACTGAAATCTCTGCATATGAGGATTGTGCCAAGTGAAGTGAGAAACAGTAATCTGTATACACAAATATAAATTTCTGTTATCTTTAGCATATGTATTTTCCTTGTGAGTTGCTAAAACTTTAAAAGCTGGTATCCTTTTATTTGTTTAAAAGGAATTTTATTTCACTCATTTTATTGCAGATATTCATCAGCAAAGTTTCTACGATTGGTAAATGGGGACTGCCAGCAGTTTCTCATAGAGGAGAGCCTTGTTTTATGATCTTTTTAAAAAGATAGTATTGTATTGCACTGTTTTCCCCCTTACATACCATGGTCTTCAATATGAAATTTGATTATCTAAATCCTTCTTGAAGAGATATTGAAAATATTATGATTTGACAAGTGTGCTGGTTTGAAAGGATGTATGTCCCCTAGAAAAGCCATGCTTTGATCTAAGTCCCATTTCATAAAGGCAGAATAATCCCTATTCAATACTGTATGTTTGAAACTATAATCAGATCATTTCCCAGGAGACGTGATTTAATCAAGAGTGGTTGTTAAACTGGATTAGGTGATGACATGTCTCCACCCATTCGGGTGGGTCTTGATAAGTTTCTGGAGGCTTATAAAAGAGGAAACATTTTGGAGGATGAAAGTGATTCAGAGAGAGGAGAATGACCAAGCCGCAAGAGCAGAGTCCACCAGCGAGCGACCTTTGGAGATGAAGAAGGAAAATGCCTCCAGGGGAACTTCATGAAACAGGAAGCCAGGAGAAGAAGCTAGCAGATGACACTGTGTTCGCCATGTGCCCTTCCAGATGAGAGAGGAACCCTGACTGTGTTCACCATGTGCCTTTCTAGATGAGAGAGAAATACTGACTGTGTTCATCATATACCTTCTCACTTGAGAGAGAGGGAAACCCTGAACTTCATCAGCCTTCTTGAACCAAAGTATCTTTCCCTGGATGGATGCCTTTGATTGGACATTTTCTCAGACTTAGAACTGTAAACTAGCAACTTATTAAATTCCCCTTTTTAAAAGCCACTCCATTTCTGGTATATTGCATTCCAACAGCTAGAAAACTAGAACAACAAAGAAAATACAATTTGTAGTTTAAAAGCTTGTAGTTTAAGATGTTTAAAAACACTTCTACAATGTCTGTGTGTTTCTACACTAACTCTGTAAGTGTGAATTTTGCTGCTATGTCTCCCCAAAGTACTATGCAGTCCATTTATTATACATTCATTCAATAAAGGCACAGCTCTAGCTTTGCCCTCATAGAATTTACATTCCAGTGGAGACAGACAAAAAAATAATAATAATATGATTTACAAATAAGCATATTATGTATTATCTTAGAAGTTGATACATGTAATAATGAACAATAAATCAATTTTAAATAGACTGGTCTGAGTGCAAAAGGAGAACAAGGAGTGAGCGACATGGCTATCTGGGGGAAGAGTACTCCCTAGGCGGAACCATCCAGAGGAGTGATGGTGGAGCAACATGGTATTGTAGTGAGCATAGGAGATGAGGCCAGAGAGTAATGAAGGACCAGTCACTATAGGCCTCGTAGGCAACTAAAAGACTTTGCTTTCCAACTTGAGAGGGGAGCCAATGGGAGATTTTGTTGCGGGGGGGGGGGGGGATGCATGATCTGACTCATTTTTAGCAGGTCACTCATCACTCTGCTTCTTGAGTTGAGAACAAAGGGGAAGGGAGCAAGAGTAGGAGTAGGAAAACCAATTAAGTAATTTAGGGACAAAATAATACTGACTTGGACCAGGGTGGTAGCAATGGAGGTTCTGCACATGTTTTGAAAATAGGGATGACTAAATTTTGCTGATAGATTGGATATAACGTATGAAAGAAGAGATGAGTCAAGAATGCTTTCAAGATTTTTGAACTGAGACTTAGAATTTGACCTCAGAAAAATGCAGAAAAAATACATTTGGGGGGGCTGTCAGAAATTCAGTTTTGAACATGCAAAGTCAGAGATGAGTATTAGACATTCAAAAGTAGGTTACTGGATTTATGACTCTGGAATTCACCTGAGCATTTCAACCTAGAGATATTAATTATGGTTTTACAAGGGTGTGGGCCATATCTGTTTTTGTTTGTTTGTTTGTTTGTTTCAGTGTGCCCTGTACTACCTATATAGTGGTTAGTTCTTAGGAGATGCTTGAGATATATCTGTTGAGTGAGTGATTACAAACTGGTGAGTTGTATGCTGATACATGTATAACAACTGGCACTTGGAGAAAAAAAAAATTCTGATTTGTAAAGTTTGCAGATTTCCAGGATTTATAGCCACTGAAATAACATTGCTGAACTTGGAGCAGTGAGAAGAAACTGTACATTGGGTTCTCTCTGGCCAGTACAGACGGTTCCAGAACACAAGTGACCTTACCAATGTGTACTATTGAACCACTTAATCATTCGCCCTTATTTATAGGAGTATATAAAAGAGAATTTTAAATAACTTTGATTCTTAGGAAGGCGTAAAAAATTTCTCATACATAATATTATAAGCTGAAATAAGGGATTTGGGCCAATATTTAAAAACCTGTGTCACATATCAAATTAGAAATAATGAACTAATTTATCACTGTACCTTTAGGCATTCTTTTAAATTACTTCACATGTTAGCTATTTTTATACAATTCCTGGAGAAGAGATTTCATATCATACGAAACAAGTTATTATAAGGTCAACAGTTCTCTCTTATCAGAAATATTTCTTTGATTTCTAAATTCAGCTTAGAAAAAAAATGTGTAAAATTTTTCCTAAAACATCTACTGCAAACTATCTGGAGTCAAACTGTTCTATACTTATATCAAAGTCATTATTGGTTGTTTAGAAGTATTTATTTTAATTAATCAATATTTTAAGTTATTGCTTCATGTAATGGACTGCATTTTGCTGTAGATAATTATAAAAATAAAAGTACAAAAACTAAAGTTATCCACAATCTCACTATTAAGAGAAAATCAAATCTATATCTACTTTATTGCACATATAGAACTATATCAGGCTATTAGATCCATGGCCTAAAAATTCTTCATGTGTTAGGGATCCTGCTGAGTATAAAATGGGATTCAGTCTCTGACTGTATCTAATGAAGTGGTAGGGCTGCAAACCCCAGTTGTCTATTTTGCAGCATTTATTTATTGTATCAGTGAGGAAGCCTGAATAAAAATGATTTATGCTGAGTGATGAGGCATGGGAAAGGGGAGTTATGGACAATTCCTCATCCTGAACATTTGGTTTAAAACTGAACCCAATGGAGAGAGAGTTTCAAGTAGACGCTGAAGGAATCGTGGTTGTTAAGAAATTGGTAATACACAGAGTAAAAGATTAAGGAAAAGACCATTCTTCCATGATCTGTTTGGGATACAAATAGACTTCGTAAAAAAAGGACAGTGGTTGTAACTCATGGGTTTTGCAGATTTGGATGCTATTTACTAAAAACCAGCAACCTGGAGAAGGACTGTGGCTTCTTCCTCCAGAGAAACAGCCACCCTTCTGTACCAAAATGTTGACTTTGCTGTTTTGTTGGGTTTGAGGTGGGGAGGGTGGAATGTTTAAGAGAACTGTTGATGAATTCTTATAAGAATATTCTGGGAACTCTGAAATAATTGGGAGACTCTAGCAGGAAGATGTTTATAGGTGGAGTGTATGGACCAAAGAGGTTTGGATATCATTGCTGATGTTACCTAATTTATAAACATAGGCCTGCAGACGGGAAAGAATTTGAGGCATTCAGATATGTGATTTTTTTTTAATATATAGAATTAAATTTTATAAGATGCACATCATTTATTTGATCATTTCCTTTTGTTGGGACTTTAGTTCTATTTTTGACTTTTCGTTTGAAAAACATCTTTGAACATAAATTTTTGTTAAAATCTATTGTGATTTCTTAGGGTTAACTCTGAAGAGTAGAATAAATGACTCAGAGAAGTTGTGTTGCCAAATTGCACTCCTGAAAAATTGTTGTGAATTTACGCCCAATTACTAAAATAGTATTTGTGTGAAATAGTTAGTATTTGACAATTTCAGACTATGAAAATGACAATTTTATATTGTTCTATCTAAAAGTAGGTGTAAAAATGACCTTTTTAAGTGCATGCCTACTATCTTAATTTGCGAGGACTGCCATGATAAGTGACATAGTGGATTATCTTAAACATTAGTAATTTATTGTCTCACAGTTTCAAAAGCAAGAAGTCCAAAATTGCTTACATTTCATTTTGTTGTTTAACTTTAAAAAAAAATTTAAACTTTTTATTACAGAATACTTTCAAACTCACAGGACAGTCACATAAATAATACAAACCCCATACAGAGAACTGCAACAAACCACTATTCCCCTAAATACCCATATCTACCAATTTTAACACTGCCATATTTAACACACCATTCTATGTAAATCTATTGATCAGTTTATCAGTCCATCTATAGATCCATCTGTCTGTCTATATATTTCTCAATACATTTTCTAAACATTTGCGTATAGACTATACACATTATGCTCTTTGTGCACTTAATATTGTCATGCGTATAGCCTCAAAACAAGAATATTCACTTATGTATCCACCTACAGTTATCTGGTTCAAGAAATTCAACATTGATATAAAGCTTACAGTCTACATTCTAATTATTTCATATAATCCAATAATGTCCTTTTGAACCTTCTCTCCTCCTTTCTTAGATCCTGTCTAGGATCATATATTGCCTTTAATTATCATCGTCTCTCTAGATATTCTTTATTTTCTTTTAAAATTGATTTTGTTATTGTGGGAACATATATACAACATAAATTTACCCATCTTTATCACTCCCCAGCATATCATTCAGTAGGATTAATCACATTTCGCTATGTTGTGGTACCCTCACCACCTTCCATTACTAACAATTTCTTAGCTCCCCAAACAGAAGCCTTACACCTACTTTTCATTAACTCCTCATTTCACCTGCCTCCTACTCCTGCAGTCTATACTCTAATTTCTGTCTCTATGAGCTTGAATATTCTCTGATATTTTCTTTATAGTTCCCTGGGGTTAAATTTAATACCCTAAGTCTATAGCAATCTTGTTCACTTTGATACCAACTTAACATCAATAATGCACACAAACTATGTTTCTATATCCCTCCTTCCTTCCACCTTTATATAATTCTTGTTATGATTATATGTTTATACATTATGAGTCCCAAACCACTGATTTATCAGTGCATTTTATGCATTTGCCTTTTTGATCCCATAGTAAGTAAAAAGTTGAGTTACAAACCAAAATGCAATAGTACTGACATCTATATTTACTCATGTGATTACTCTCACTGGAGATCTTTACATCTTCATGCAGCTTTGTTCTATTGTACTTTTTTTCTTTCCTTTCAACTTGCAAAATTCTCTTTAACATCTCTTATAGAGCCAGTCTAGTGGCAACAGACTCAATTAGCTTATGGTCATCTGGAAATGTCTTAATCTCTCCCTCATTTAAAGAAAATTATTGAGAAATCTTCACACATATACAGTCCATCTGATGTATACAATAAGGGCTCACAATATCGTCATATGGTTGTGTATTCATCACCATGATCATTTTTAGAACATTTGAAACATTCCAGAAAAAGAAAAAAATGAAAAAAAAAAAACGTATACATTCCAAACCTCTAATCACTCCCACTCATTTGCCACTAGTATTTCAATTTGCCACTAGTATTTCCATCTATCCAATTTTTCTTTTACCATTTATCTGCTCTATTATGTATCTATTTATTATTATTATTTTTTGCACATATGACCATACCCTGCTTAAAAGTAGCATCAGACACAAGGTTTTCATAATCACATAATCACATTGTAAAAGCTATATAGTTATACAATCATCAAGAATCAAGGCTACTGGAACACAGTTCAACAGTTTCAGGTACTTCCCTCTAGCCACTCCAATGCACCATAAACTGAAATGGGACACATATACAATGCATAAGAGTCTCCAGGACATGTCTCCCTCATTATTTTTTTTTTGATTTTTAACTTTTTTTAATTGTATATTATAACATATACAAAGCAAAGAAATAAAAAAAAAAAAACAATAGTTTTCAAAGCACTTTTCAACAAGTGGTGACAGGACAGATCCCAGAGTTTGTCATGGGCTACCATATGATCCTCTCCTATTTTTCCTTCTAGCTGCTCCAGAATATAGAAGGCTCGAAGGCTTAAATATTTTTTTATCATCACAATCAGCTTGTTTTTCCTTCTTTTTTTGTGAACAGTAACATATATCCAAAAACCTACAAATTTCAAAGCACAGCACCACACTTAGTTGTAGAACATAGTTCAGATTTTGACATGGTTTACAATTTCAGTTTTAGGTTTTACTTCTACCTGCTCTAAAATACTATAGATTAAAAGAGATATCAATTTAATGATTCAGAATTCGTATTCATTTGTTGATTCCTATCTTGTATGTACAATTCCACCATCACCTTTGATCTTTCCATACCTGTCATTGGGGTTGTTTTGGTTATGGCAATTCTAAATTTTTTATATTGGAAGGGTTTGTCATTAACACGGGATAGGGAGATGGAACTATTTAATGTTCTGGAGAGGCTGGGCTAAGTTTCAGGACTCATCTGGACCAGGGATCCATCTGGAGGTTGTAGGTTTCTGGAAAGTTATTCCAGTGCCTAGAACCCTTGTGGAATCTTATATATTGCCCTATGTGTTCTTTAAGATTGGCGGGAATGGTCCTGGTTGGGGGATGGCAGATTATGATAGGTAGCAAGGTCTAAAGCTTGCATAAAAGCAACCTCCAGGGTAGTCTCTTGACTCTATTTGAACTCTCTGCCACTGATATTTTGTTTATTACACATCTTTTCCCCCTTTTGGTCAGGATGCAATTGTTGATTGCACAGTGCCAGGTCTGGATTCATCCCTGGTAATCATCTCCCTTGTCACCAGGGGGACTTTCATCCCTGGATGTCATGTCCCACATAGTGGGGTAGGAAATGATTTCACTTGCAGAGTAGGGCTTAGAGAAACTGAGGCCACATGTAAGCAACAAAAGAGGTCCTCCAGAAGTAATTCTTAGGCATGCCTACAGGTATTCTAAGCTTCTCCGTTACTTACATAAGCTTCACTAGAGTAAGCCTCATGATTGAGGGCATGGCCTATTGATTTGTGTGTCCCTAAAATTTGATACAGTATCAGGGGATTCTCTGATGGTAAGGTTTCAGTTGTTCAAATGAGCTATACAGAAGGGTTGAATTAGATTATGCACTACAGAAAATCTCAGTTCTAGCTACTCTAAAATTCTGGAGACTAAAAGATATATAAATTTAATGATTCAACATTCATATTCATTTGTTAAATCCTATCTTCTATGTATAAGTCTACCATCCCCTTTGATCTTTCCATCCCTCTCTTTAGGGGTGTTTAGGCTATTCCAATTCTAAATTTTTCATATTGGAAGGATCTGTCACTAATATGGGGTAGGGAGATGGAACTATCTGATGTTCTGGAGAGGCTGGGCTAGGTTTCAGGATTTATCTGGACCAGGGGCCCACCTAGAGGTTGTAGTTTCTGGAAAAGTTACTCTAGTGCATGGAACACATGTGGAATTTTATATATTTCCCTAGGTGTTCTGTAGGATTGGCTGGAATGGTCTTGGTTGGGGGTTGGCAGGTTATGATAGGTAGCAAGGTCTAACTGAAGCTTGCATAAGAGCAACCTCCAGATTAGCCTCTCGAGTTCTACTTGAACTCTCTCTGCCACTGATACTTTATTAATTACACTTCTTTCTCCCCTTTTGGTCAGGATATAACTGTTAATCCCATGGTGCCAGGTCTGTATACATCCCTAGAAGTAATCTCCAATGTTGCCAGGGAGAATTTCACCCCTGGATGTCATGTCCCACATAGCGGGGAGGGCAATGATTTCACTTGCAGAGTTGGGTTTAGAGAGACTGAGGCCACATTTGAGCAACAAAAGAGGTCCTCCAGAAGTAACTCTTAGGCATGCCTATAGGTAGTCTAATTTTCTCTGCTACCTACATAAGATTTACAAGAGTAAGCCTCATGATTGAGGGCACGACCTATTGATATGGGTGGTCCTTAAGTTTGACGCAGTATCAGGGAATCCCCTGATAATAAAGTTTTATAGTTCCATATTCTTTCTCCCATCCCTCAGGGCACTTTGCCAATACCTTCTGATTATCTGCTTAACATACTCTAGGATGTATCCAGCATTAAAATAATCTATACAGGATCAAAGGACTTCTTTCTTATTTTGTGCTCCCTGTGTTGCAATTGTTCAAATTAGCTATACAAATAGGTTGAATTAAATTATGCACTACAGAAAATTTCAGTTCCATGTCAAATAAACCTTTCTTCCAATATGTAGTTCTAAAATGGAGACACTGTCTTTCCTACCCCTATGTTCTGAATTACTTTAACTGTAACCTGTTCTGCTTTGTTCTTATCTCTAAATATCAGGTGATATATATGAGACAGCCTCTCAAAATACAGATACAATAATCACCACTCCGGATTTAATGTGTCTGCTCTAAAAGCTTACAATCTAGGTCCCTGTTTTCTTATAAGCATTTTCGAAAGGTGATCATACCATTCTTGTTCTTTTGTTTCTGGTGTGTTTTGTCTCAAATGTCCCAAATGTTCATTCACATCGTTGCATGCCTCACGACTTTGTTCCTTTTTGAAGCAGCACAACCTTTGTTTGTAAGTATACACTATTGTTTGTCAATCTACTTCTCAGTGAGTGCCTCCTTCAGCTGATGAGATGCATTCATCAGGCATCATGTATAGGGCCCAGAGTACACAGTCCATCAACATTCTCAATTTTAGATAATTTCATTGTTCCCAAGAGAGAGAAAACCAATAAACAAACCCTTGCCAAATAGGAAAGCAAACCTCCTTTTAACTCTTGACTCTCTCCCCATTAATTACCTCTGCCGTTGCTGTGGTAGTGCCGATGGCTTCCTTTTGAACATAGCTCATAGCATGCAATAGCAGTTTTTCCCCTGTACCCTGGACTTAAACACTCTTTGTACAAGAATCATATCTTTGAAGAAATTCTTGCAAGAACTAATTCATATTTCTAGTATTAATCAGTGGGACATATAGTCTATACAACCCCTTTCAATCTTGTTCATCTTCAATATGGTAGTATTACTTATAGGCTCACTAGAGAACCCCCTTCACTCTTATCTATACCCTTACATTGGAGTTCAACCTCATTAGCTAATGGTTCATCCATCTCTAGCTTCTACGTATCTCTAAGTCCCCTATATTCTGTATTATAGGCCTCTGATTATACCTTTATGCTGGTCATAAAAGTGGAATCATACAGTATCTATTCTTTTGTGTCTGCTAATTTCACTCAGCATTATGTCCTCAAGGTTAATTCATCTTGTCATGTGCTTCAGGATGTCATTTTGTCTTACTGCTGATAGTGTTCCATCACATGTACATACCACATTTTGTTGATCTACTCGTCTGTTGATGGGCATTTGGTTTGTTTCCATCTTTTGGTGATTGTGAATAATGCTGCTATGAACATCAGTGTGCAAATATCTGTTTATTTCTTTGTTTTCAGCTTGTCTGGTATATACCAAGTAGTGATATGCTGGGTCATACGGCAACTTGGTATTTGGTTTAATAAGGAACCACCAGTCTTCCATAGTGGCTGCACATTATACATTCCCACCAGCAGTGCATAAGTATCCCAATTTCTCCACATCCTCTCCAACATTTACAGTTTCCTGTTTGTTTAAAAGCAGCCATTGTTATAGGTGTGAAGTGGTACCTTATTGTAGTCTTGATCTGCATTTCCCTTATAGCCAATGGAAATGAATATCTCTTCATGTGCTTTTGAGCCATTTGTATTTGCTCTTCAGAAAAATGCCTATTCATATCTTTAGCCCATTTTATAATTGGGTTGTTTGTTCTTTCGTTTTTGAATCGTATGCTTTCTTTGTATATACAGGAAATCAAACCTTTGTCTGATGTGTGATTTCCTAATATTTTCTCCCATTGAGTTGGCTGCCTCTTCACCTTTTTGACAAAGCGGTACAGAAGCATTTGATTTTGAGGAGTTCACATTTATCTATTTTTTTCTTTTGTTGCTTGTGCTTTGGATGTAAAGTTTAGGAAGCTACCCTATATTACTAGGTCTTTGTGTTAGTTAGATTTAGTTGTCAGCTTGGCCAGGTGAGCATACCTAGTTCTGTTGCTGCAGACACAAGCCAATGGTACGTGAACCTCATCTGTTGCTAATTACATCTGCAGCTGGCTAGGAGGCGTGTCTGCTGCAATGAGTGATGTTTGACTTAATTGGCTGGTGCTTAAATGAGAGCATGCAATGTAGCACAGCCTAGCAGCTCGGCATTCCTCATCTCAGCACTTGCAGCTCAGCCAGGCCTTTGGAGATGCGGAAAGAAGTCACCCCAGGGAAAGTTGTCGGAACCCAGGGGCCTGGAGAGAAGACCAGCAGAGACCATCCTGTGCCTTCCACGTAAGAAAGAACCTCAGTGGAAAGTTAGCTGCCTTTCCTCTGAAGAACCAACAAAATAAATCCCCTTTTATTAAAAGCCAATCCGTCTCTGGTGTGTTGCATTCCGGCAGCTAGCAAACTAGAACAGATTTTGGTACAGGAGAGTGGGGTGCTGCTGTGGTTTGCAGATACCAAACATGTTGGAATGGCTTTTTAAATGGATAAGGGGAAGATTCTGGAAGAGTTGTGAGGAGCTTGATAGAGAAGGCCTAGAATGCTTTGGAGAGACTGTTGGTAGGAATGTGGACTCTAAAGATACCTCTGATGAGGCCCTAGACAGAAATGAGGCATGTGTTATTGCAAACTGGAAGGAAGGTGATCCTTGTTTTAAAATGGCAGATAATCTGGCAAAATTGACTAGTGGCTTTGGCTGGAAGGCTGATTTTAAAAGCCATGAACTTGGATACTTAGCAGAAGAGATCTCCAAGTCAAATGTGGAAAGTGCAGCCTGATTTCTCCTCACGGCTTATAGTGAAATGCGACAGGAAAGAGATAAGCTGAAAACTGAACTCTTGGGTACAAAGAAACCAGAAATTGAAGTTCTGGAAAATTCTGGGCCTCCAGAAATGGAGACCCCAGAGAATAGTGCTCCACATGAGGATTTGACCAGATGTGGAACCAGTCAGCCATCTCAGAGAAAGCCAGGATTGGACATGGAGTTATCCAGGAAGGATTTGTGGAAACTCCTTATGTCTGATGGGCATGATCCAAGGCTACTGCATAGAAAGCCAATGAGAGTGCTGTGGGACCTGTATGAACAGAGCCACTGCCAGTCTGGACTGAGGGGTTCAGAGAAGGGACACACTGGAGGAAAAATAACTTCAGAGGCAAAACCATGGAGGCTGGAATCTGAAGTCAAGAAGCCTCAGGCCAGGAGAGTGGACCCACCCAAGCCCATGGAGAGGGTGAGTTTGCCCCAAAGACAGAGGGAATGGGCCTTCCACCTCATTGCAGTAGAAGAGTCATGCCACCTCAGGCCTTGGAGAAGGTGAAGCACATTCCTTGGGGTTTGGGGGGAGCCTGGCTGCCACCACATGGAGGGGTTGAGCGTGTGCCCTGGAGATGGCAGAGAGCCCAGGTGAGGCCCCAATGCTTGGAGAGGGTGGAGCCAAGAGAAAGGTGGTCTCCCCAATATCCCCCAAGGTTGCATTCAGAGAGAGGCAGGCATAGGCATTTGGAAAGGGTAGGACTGCCACTTTCTAAAGCCCTGAGGATAAATGAGTCTCAGACTTTGAAAACTAATGGACTTTGCCCTGCAGGTTTTCGAAACTGTATGGGTCCGGTGACCCCTGTGTTCCTTCCTCCCTATGGAAATGAGTATGTGTATCCTATGAATGTTTCTCCTTTATATGTTGGAAGCAAATAACTTGTTATCAGTTTTCAAAGGTCCAGAGCAAATGGAGAAAATTTTGCCTTAGGATAGACCATGCCTGTAACTGACTTGATGAGATTTTATACTGTCTCTAATTTTGTACTTCATTGTATTGCTACTGAAAAGTTTAAGTTTCTGATACTGTTATGAAATTAATGTATTTTGTATAGGGGAAAAACATGTCTTTATTAGGGGTCAGAGGGTGGAATGTGCTGGTTTGAAAGGAAGTATGCCCCCTAAGAAAAGCCATGTTTTAATATAAATCCCATTTCTTAAAGGTAGAATAATCCCTATTCAATATTGTATATTTGAAACTGTAATGAGATCATCTCCCTGGTTGATGTGATTTAGTTAAGAATGGTTGTTAAACTGGATTAGGGGATGACATGTCTCCACCCATTTGAGTGGGCCTTGATTAGTTTCTGAAGTCCTATAAAAGAGGAAACATTTTGGAGAATGAGAGATTCAGAGAGATTCAGAGAGAGCAACACTACAAAGCAGAGAGTCCACCAGCCAGCGACCTTTGGAGATGAAGAAGGAAGATGCCTCCTGGGGAGCTTCATGAAACAGGAAGCCAGGAGAGAAAGCTAGCAGATGATGCCATGTTTGCCATGTGCCCTTCCAGCTGAGAGAGAAGTCCTGACTGTGTTCGCCATGTGCTTTCTCACTTAAGAGAGAAACCCTGAACTTCATCGGCCTTCTTGAACCAAGGTATCTTTCCCTAGATGCCTTTGATTGGACATTTCTTTAGACTTGTTTTAATTGGGACATTTTCTCAGTCTTAGAACTGTAAACTAGCAACTCATTAAATTCCCCTTTTTAAAAGCCATTCCGTTTCTGGTATATTGCATTCCAGCAGTTAGCAAATAGAACAGTCTTGAAGAAGTTTCCTTACCTTTTCTTCTAGAAGCTTTATGGTGCTAGTTCTTATATTTAGGTGTTTGATCCACTTTGAGTTAATTTTTGAGCAGGGCGTAAGATAGGCATCCTCCTTCTTTCTTTTGGCTATTGATATCCAGGTCTTCCATGCCCAATTATTGAAAAGACTATTTTGTCCCAGTTCAGAAGATTTGGGGGCCTTGTTGAAAATCAGTTGACCATAGATTTGGTGGTTTATTTCTGTACTCTTGATTAGACTCCATTGGTCCATGGTTGTATCTTTGTGCCTGTACCATGCTGTTCTGAATACTGTGGCTTTATAATAGGTTTTAAAGGCAGGAAGTGTTAATACTCCCCCTTCATTCTTCTTTTTTTAGGATGCATTTTAGCTATTTGGGATCTCTTTCCCATCCAGATGAATTTGGTAGTTAGCTTTTCCAAATCTTCAAAGTATGTTGTTGGAATTCTCACTGGCACTGTGTTGAATCTGTAGATCAATTTAGGGAGAATTGACATCTTGACTATATTTAGCCTTCCTATCCATGATCAGGGAATGTCTTTCCACTTATTTAGATTCCTTTGATTTCTTTTAGCAATGTTATGTAGTTTACCATGTACAAGTCCTTTATATCCCCAGTTAAGTTCATTCTAGTTAAGACCCTAGTTAAGTACTTGATTCTTTTAGTTGCTATTTTGAATGGAATTTTTTCCTTAACTGACTCCTTAGCTAGGTTACTGCTGTATATAGAAATGTTACTGATTTTTTGCACATTAGCTTTATATCCCACCACCTTGCTGAATTTTTTTATTAGCTCAAGTAACTTTGCTGTAGATTTCCCAGGATCTTCCAATTATAGTATCATATCATCTGCAAATAATGAGAGTTTTACTTCTTCCTTTCCAATTTGGATGCCTTTTATTTCTTTGTCCTGCCTGATTTCTTGGACAATTCCTTGTCTTCTTCCTGAACTTAGGGGGAAAGCTTTCAGTGTCTTTCCATTGTGTACAATGCTGGGTATTGGTTTTTCATATATTCCCTTTATCATATTGTGATAGTTACTTTGATGTCTATCTTTTGGAGTGTTTTTATCAGAAAAGCATGCTGAATTTTGTCAAATGCTTTTCAGCATCAATCAAGATGATCATGCAATTTTTCCCTTTCGATTTGTTTATGTGCTTTATCACATGAATTGATTTTTTTGTATTGAACCATCCTTGCATTCCTGGTATAAACTCCAGTTGGTCATGGCGTATAATTCTTTTAATGTGTTGTTGTATTCAATCTGCTAATATTTTATTGAGAATTTTTGCATCTATGTTCATTAGGAAGATTGGCCTGTGGTTTTCTTTTCTTATATCATCTTTACCCAGTTTTGGTATTAAAATGATATTAGCTTCATAAAATGAGTTAAGAAGAGTTCCTTTGTCCTCAATTTTTAAAAAAATTTTGAACAGTATTGGTCTTAGTTCTTTTTGGAATGTTTGATAAACTTCCCCTGTGAAGCCATCTGGCCCTGGGCTTTTCTTTGTAGGAAATTTTTTGATGACTGATTGAATCTCTTTACTTGTGATTGGTTTGTTGAGATCATCTATTTCTTCCTGAGTCATTGTAGCATGCTTGTGTGTCTCCAGGAACTTGTCCATTTCATCTAAGTGGTCTAGCTTGTTGGCATATAGTTGTTCATAGTATCCTCTTATGATTCCTTTAATTTCTTCAGGCTCTGTTGTAATACACCCCTTCTCATTTCTTATTTTGTTTATTTGCATCCTCTCTTTTTTTCTGTCATCTTGCTAGTAGCCCATCAACTTTATTGGTTTTCTCAAAGAACCAACTTTTGGTCTTATTGACTTTTTCTATTGTTCTTTTGTTCTCCCATTCATTGATCTCTGCTTTAATCTTTGTTATTTCTCTTCTTCTATTTGCTTCGGGGTTAGTTTGTTGTTCTTTCTCGAGTTCCTCCAGGTGTGCTGTTAAGCCCTCAATTTTCACTGTTTCTTGTTTTTTAATATAGGCTTTTAGGGCAATACATTTCCCTCTCAGCCCAGCCTTTGCCACATCTCATAAGTTTTGATAAGTTGTATTCTCATTTTCATTCATTCCATCTAGCTACTAATTTCTCCAGAAATTTCTTCTTTGACCCACTGGTTGTTTAAGAGTTAGTTATTTAACCTCCATATATTTGATAATGTTCTCATTCTTTTGTGGTTATTGAGATCCAGCTTCATCCCATTGTGATTAGAGGGAGTGATTTGAACAATTTCAATGTTTTTAAATTTATAAAAACATGTTTTGTGCCCCAGCATATGCTCTATCCTGGAGAATGTTCCATGAATGCTAGAGAAGAAAGTATATCCTTGTGCTTTAGGGTGCAATGAATATATATATATATATCTGTTAGGTCTAATTCATTTATCAAGTCATTTAAATTTTTTACTTCCTTGTTGATCTTCTGTCTGGTTGTTCTATCTATAGAGGAGAGTGGTGTATTGAAGTCTCCTACTTTTATTGTTCAAACATCTATTGCTCCCTTCAATTTTGCCAATGTCTGTCTCATGTACTTTGGATCTCCTTGAATGGGAGCATAGACATTTATGGTTGTTATATCTTTTTGGTAAATTGGCCCTTTAATTAGTGTGTAGTGTCCTTCTTTGTCTCTTCTGATGATATTACATTTAAAGGCTATTTTGTCCAGTATTCATGTAGCTACTCTTGCTTTCTTTTGGTTACAACTTGCATGGAAAATCTTTTTCCATCCTTTCACTTTCAATCTATTTGTATTCTTGTGTCTAAGATGAGTCTCTCATAAGCAGCATGTAGCTGGATTATGTTTCTTAATCCATCTTTATCTTTTACTTCATAAATTTAGTCCATTAACATTCACAGTTATTGCTGAAAAGGCATTTCTAGAATCCACCATCTTCTCTTTTTCATTTGTCAGATCTATATATTCTTTTCCCTCTTTTTCTTTGTATTATTTAAATTACTCTTAGTGGCACTCTTCAATTCTGTGCCCTCCTCCAGACTTCCCTCTCCTGTATTTTTTTTTCCAGCCAGCAGAACTCCATTTAGTATTTCTTGTAGGGCCACTCTCTGGTTGACAAATTCTTTGAGGACTTCTTTGTCTGTGAAAACTTTAATCTCTTCCTCAGTTTTGAAGGAATTTGGCTGGGTACAGAATTCTTGGCTGGAAGTCTTTCTCTTTCAGGATCTTGAATATATCATACCAATGCCTTCTCGCCTCCAGGTTGCTAGTTAAGTAGTCTGAACTCAGTCTTATATAGCTTACTTTGTATGTAGTAGAATGTTTTTCTCTTGCCACTTTCAGGATTTTCTGCTTCTCTTTAACATTTGACAGACTGATTAGCATGTGTCTTGGGGAAGGCTTATTTGGATTTATTCTGTTTGGAATTTGTTGGTCTTCTCTGATTTGTATATTTATGTCCTCTATGAGATTTGGGAAGTTTTCCCCCATTATATCCTCAATTACTTTTCCTAGCCGTTTACTCCTCTCTTCTCCTTCTGGGACACTAATGATTCTTATATTTGTGCACCTTGTTTTGTCTATCATTTCCCTAAGATCCAATTCATTTTTTTCCATCTTTTTTTTTTTTTTTGCCATTTGCTGTTTTGAGTCTTTGACGTCAGTTATCCTGTCATCCATATCACTTATTCTTTCTTCTGTCTCTTCAAATCAGGTGTTGTGTGCCTGTAGCATGTTCTTTATTTGGTCAACAGAGTCTTTAATTTCTGTTATTTTTCTATTCATTCTTTCAAATTCCTCTTTGTGCTCTTCTACTGTCTTCTTGATCTCCTTTATGTCATTTGCTATCCCACTTATTTTATTAAGTAGAGTTGTATGAGCATCTTTTATTAGTTGTTCCAATGTCTGTGTCTCTTCAGGTGTTTTAACTTGGTCATTAGTCAGGGCTATATCTGTCTGCATTGTAATATGCTTAGTAATTTTCTGCTGTCTTCGTGGCATGTAAATATTTTGATTGATTTACTTTGGGAGTTGATTTCTTTCAGTAGTCTATGGCTTTGTGTTTGCAGGATGGTTGTAGAGCAGGGAGCAGCGTATGAAGTGGAGCATTCAGTGCAGTGATTTATTTCAAAGCAGGTATAGGCACAGATTGGGGATGTTACACTGATGTTTGTGAACGTGAGTGCCTAGCAGCTAGGCAGTATGTAGGTGTGCCAGTGCACCAGTCTTTTGGGGGGCGTAACTCTTGGTGTGTGCTGCTCTAAGGCATGGGGCCCTTAGTACATGAGTGTAGAGCTGTGGCAGCTGGTTGGCATTATGCCTTCATGGATTGGGAGCAGATATGACCTGACTATGCAGGTCAGCACTTTCTCAGAGATGGGGAATATAGCTGAGGGATGTGCACATGTACGGTTCTAGGACTGCTGCAAAGTGTAGTTCCCAGAGCTGAATGACATGATTGGGGGCCCATGAGTATGTGTGGGCCTAGGAAAGCTGTAAACTGATGCACAGAGCTCAGGGGTGGTGGGGTGAGGCTGTGTGACACTATGGGTGGGGGGCAGTGGTAGCCTGTGTATGGAGGTTAGTGCCCGCAGCATTTATGCACTGACAACAGCCTGCAGAGAATGGATAGGGGAGGTAGTGCTTGTGAGGTATGAAGGGGAGGTGGGTTGGGCTGCACATGGTGTGGGGAGGTTTGAGGTAGGTATGTGCATTGAGGTCTGGTGAGGTGAGGGTGCCTGGAGTGTGGGGAATGGAAGCAGGTGACCAGGTATGGGTGCATGGAGTGTGGGGTGAGTCGCTGGTCATGGGACTGCACTGAGGAACACAGCCTGACTTACTTCCTAGTACCTGGCTCCCATCCATGCACTACCGTGTGCCTCTGTGTCAGGCTCTAGCTTTTTGCCTCTCAGTTCCTCGGCTTCTGCAACCCGGGTGCCTGTGGTAGTTAGATTCAGGTGTCAACTTGGCCAGATGAAGGTGCCTAGTTCTATTGTTGTGGACATGAGCCAATGGCATGTGAACCTCATCTGTTGCTGATTACATCTGCAGTAGGGTAGGAGGCATGCCTGCTGCAATGAATGATGTTTGATTTAATTGGCTGGTGCTTAAATGAGAGAGCTCAATATGGCATAGCCCAAGCAGCCCAACCTACCTCATCTCGGCATTCCCATCTCAGCCCGGGTCTTTGGAGATGCAGAAAGGAATCACCCTGGGGAAAGATGTTGGAACCTAGAAGCCTGGAGGGAAGGCCAGCAGAGATCACCCTGTGCCTTCCCATGTAAGAAAGAACCTCAGTTGAAAGTTAGCTGCTTTTTCTCTGAAGAACTATACGTTAACTAAATAAGTCTCCTTTTATTGAAAGCCAATCCATCTGTGGTGTGTTACATTCCAGCAGTTAGCAAACTAGAACAGTGCCCTATAAGGTGCCGAAGTTTCTCCTAAGTTGGCCGCACTCCCAAATCACCACCTCAGTTGCCCTCCTGCCCCTTCTCTAACTTTTCCATGGAACAGGGCTAATCTCGAGGTACTCTATTTAACCATCTTCTCAGAAGTCCTGTCTCCCTGCTTTTTGAAGGACAGTTTTGTTGGGCATAGAATTCTTTTGACTATTTTTGCTTTCAGCCCTTGAAACATGTCATCCCACTGCCTTCTTGCTTTGTGGTTTCGGAAGTGAAGTTGACATTTACTCTTACTGAGGCTCTCTTGTACATGACACATTGTCTATTTCACGTGGCTTTTAGAATTCTCTGTTTATTTTTTATTATTCCAACAGTTTTATTACAATATGCTGTGGTATGGGTGTATTGATGCTTATCATGTTTGGAATTTTTTGAGCATCTTGGATATATATATTCATGTTTTCCTTAAATTTGGGAAGTTTTCA
This sequence comes from Tamandua tetradactyla, assembly GCF_023851605.1. NCBI lineage: Eukaryota > Metazoa > Chordata > Mammalia > Pilosa > Myrmecophagidae > Tamandua > Tamandua tetradactyla. The sequence goes on along the minus strand of NC_135350.1, from coordinate 20,274,130 downwards.
TCAATTATTTCTCTGAATATTCTCTCTTTTTCTCTTTCTTTTCCTTCTGAGATTCCCAATATGTGTATTTTGGTTTGTTGTATGGTGTTCCAAGAATTTTCAGTCTTTGTGTACTTTTCTTCATTCTCTTTTCCTTCTGCTCCTCAGATTAGATGATTTCAATGATCTTATCTTCAATTTCATTGATTTTTTTCTTCTTTCTGATCTAATCTGCTGTTGAACGCCTCTATGGAAATTCTAATTTTTGTTTCTGTGTTCTTCAGCTTGGTTTCATTCCTTTCAATCATTTCAACCTGTTTGTTTCCTGGCTGCCAAAGCAAATACCATGCAATGGATTGGTTTAAACAATGGGAATATATTGGCTCACTGTTTTGAGGATGGAAGAGGTCCAACATCAAGACATCAATGAGGCAATGCTTTTTACCAGACAACTGTGGAATTCTGGGGCTGGCAGCCAGCTTTCCCTGGTCTTTGGCTTTTCTGTTACATAGCAATGTACACAGCAGTACTCTCCTGCCTTTTCCTTTCTTTTCCATTTTCCATTGATTTTCAGCTTCTAGCTGCTACCTCTGGCTTTCTCTTTCTGTGAATTTTCCTATAAAGCTTTCAGTAGTAATAAGATTAAGATCCAGCTTGATCCAGCTGAGCCACACCTTAACTGAGTTCACACCCACAGGAATGGATTACTTTTAAGAACATGGATTTTCTGAAGTTCATAGCTCCAAACTGCCACACGATCTCTATATTGATATTTTTGCATTCATCTACTGCTTTCCCAATTTCCTTTAGTTCTTTGTCCATGTTTTCCTTTAGCTCTTTGAGTATATTTTGGGCCAGTTTTTAAAAGTCTTTTCCTGTTATGTCCCAGGACTGGTCTTCCTCATTGATGATAAGCATACAGACACAAGGATACTTAAGAACAGACTTGAACCTATCTTTATGGTGTTTACAAGTCTATTAGAGGTAATTATTAATCAAATATTCTTAAATATAACTATAAAATAGAATCTTGAAAAATGCTATAGCATAGCATGAGAAAAATCTCATAACATGTGCTATGCAAATCTGTAAAGTGGTACCTAAATTAATTGTGAGGCCCATGGAATCTTTCCCTGAGAAAGTGACAGTTGTGCTATTATTTAAAAGAGGAACAGATTTAAATAATGAAGATCAGTAAGAAGAATATTTGGTGCAGAATACTGTGCGCTCAAATGTTCTGTAGCAAAATACAGCCTGATACATTCAGCAACTTTAAAGAGGATCTGTGTGGCAGGGTCAGTGATTAGGCCAGTTGAATAATGGTTTGAGATGAAGTTGGAAAGATCAAAGGATTAAGCTGTACAAAACCTTATAATATGGATTAAGAATATTCTTTTTCTCATAAGAACTATGGGAAAACAGTGAATAATTCTAAGCAGGGGTACAGGAAACATGTTCTCATGCATATTTCGAAAATAACACTCTTTTTTGCAATGTGAACACATTAGGGTTGGTTAAGACTGGATGTAGTGAGATTAACTATTCTAGTAAACTAGGTAAAATATGGTGGTAGTTTGGGCTAGGGAAATCATGGTAAAACAGAAAGTGATAGATTTGGGAACTACTTGAACAGTTACATAGATGTTTGTACTATTTATTGAAATGGGGAACACTTGAAGAGGAAAAGGTTTGTAAGTAGGATAAAGGGTTTGATTAAGTCTAAGGTACTTTTCAGGCATCTAAATGGAGAATTCAAGTAGACAATCGATTATCCATGTCCAGAGTTCAACTAAGGGTTAGGAGTGGGATTTTAAATTCATCAATCTTTTTCTACATACCATTTAAAAATTTTTAAACCATATATATGTATTATCTATTCAAAAATTAAACATTTTTATAGAGTAAGATAAATCTGAAAACTCTAATATCAATAAGATATCTTTCTTCAATAAATGTTTAATAACCCAGCAAGTTAAAATGATGTTATTTTTATGGTTAAATTTAAGTTTCTAACATTTATAATTTTGAATTTTTTTCTCACTCTGCATGTGCGTTTCTTGCAAGGAGCAAGAAAGAAAAATACAGTGAAATAAAAGACTAGGATGGGGGGAAGCAGGGACAGATAAGTATCAGAACCTAGGGACTGGAATGAAAATGATATGTAGTTTTTGCTACATATTTCAAATTTGAATTTTCAGCTTCTCAAGCTATATCCAAAGTCTAGGTGACAGAAATACTTCTGGAGGATTTATTCTCTATCCATTCTTGCATTTTTATCCTTATATCAAGCAAGACCATCTGAATACTGTATTTAGACAGAGATTTATTCTTCTAAGAACGTCATTCACTGGGTTATGCTTTGGCATCTTGCCTTAGGCCTATTCAGAGGCATGCTAAACAAACGCCTATAGGAAACCTGCTTTTGCATGTATGGCAGTGTATACACAGTGTTCTTTATAATCAGAGAATTTGCTCAATCTCAAATTATAGAAAATACCATTTGTATTTTCCTTTTTATATGGCTATTAAGAGACTAAGAGACATGTTTGAGGTTTACCTTCCATATGTGATTACTGCTCTGTGACCTGAAAGTCTGCATTACAACTTTACCCTGGTCATCTCATTTTCATTCTCTCTTTATTTTCCCTATTCTTAATTTTTCATTTATTTGTATCTGTGTGTTTTATTGTGTGGATTCCTACGTGCCTCCAGTGATCTATAAGAAAACAAATAATAGAAAAATATGATAAATGAAGCCATGAGTCCGGAGGAGACTATTTGGGGGAAGAGGATAAAGTAAGGAGAAAATCAGGCCCAGCATTTAACACTAAAGAATATATGTATTGAATCATCCTGTAGAGCGGAGGGTCAGAAAAGGAGACATGGGAAAGGTGAGGGAGGAGGACATCAGGAAAGCTGGATTCTAAGAGGTGAGGCATCCAGGAAACAGGCAAGTCTTCTGTGTAGAATGCTGCTGGAAGGTCAGGTGAGTTGGGAACTGAAATGTCCACCTGAGTTCACCGTATGGTTGTTTGGAAAGAACAGTGGGAAAAGGATTCAGATTTGAGTGGCTCGAATATCAAAAAGTAGATGAAGAAATGGAGACATGAAATATAAGCAATGTATATCTTTTTATGTTTATTAGAAACTTTATTTCTTTTGTGAATTTTCTGTTTGTCTTTTGCCTATTTTATACTGGTTAAATCATTTCGTAAGTATGTAAGAATGCTTTATTTACAAAGGTTTTGACACTGCTAAATATCCTGTAAATTCTTTTTTGACTTTTTTTCCTTTCTACTTTTATTAATGTGACCATGATAGCGAGAATTCTTCTAGTTACATAATAGCCACCTCTGATTACAATTAAACTCTGATGATCTTACGTTTCATCCATTTAATTAATATATATTTCTTGCTTTCTCAATGTGTTCATGGTTAATTTTATAAAAGTACATTATGATTTTAACTGTTTTGTCATAGCTTACTACACCAGTAATTCTAGTGGCTACACAATATATATTTTTTATCCTTGAAAAAGAACAACAAATAGTAGGAGTCAAATCTTTGACTATTTGCTGTGAAAATCCCTAAAATAATCTTTTCTAAAACATACTTTTAGTGATTAAAATCCCTAAAATAATTTTTTCTAAAACATACTTTTAATTAATATTTTCAAATAATTCAAAGCTATAAAGCAACTAACCTTAGCTTAAACCCATCCAGGCTAACTAACTATTCAAGCCATACTATAACACTAATTAAGAACATTATCTTGTTTTACAGCTTGGACAGTGACTTTTCCTAGAATGGACAGAAATGTGAAGATTGGCCCGGGGTAGTAAAATTAAAGACTGATAAAGGATTTTTAAAAAATCCTAATGTGTTTTATGTCTATATATTTGTAACAATGATGTATAATTTGCCACAATACATTTAGATAATTTGTTACCTAATTAGATTGAGATCTCACTATTTTTCATGACTGTGTAATTCATTTGTTCATAATAAATTTTCAAGAGCCCTCCATAGGGCTTCTATGAATAATTTGCATAACTGTTAGCTTTATGAAAAAGAGTGAAATAGAATCATCCTAAAGAAATTAAAAAATAAAGAGCAGCATGTAAGATATATTTATTTTTGGCTAAACAATATTTAGCTGTGTTAGATTAAGTATTTCTTTATGTTAGGTATGTCCCTGGGGTTGAAATAACTACAGTATTTTTGCTATCTTTGTTAATGCTTGGGCTATTAGATAAAACATAAGAAATTACTCCCTTAAGGTTTCCAGGTAAGAAACAGTGAATGTCATTTTGTAAAATTTTTAATTAAATATTCAGTTTAATACTGGATCATATGCCCTAAAGCTGTTCTTTACTATATGGTAATACAACTTCCTAGAGTTTCTAACTTAATCCCCAAAAGGTGATTAGATAATGAAAGGAGATACTTATTTAACAATTTTCTAGTATCCCCATTTATCAAATGGTATATGTTATTAAGGAATATAAATTACATTACTTGTATTGTATTAACTGATCTATTAATAATTTTCTAATTTTACATTCTCAATTAAAATATAGGTAATAAGTGATGTATATATAAGATATGGTTTAAAATATATGCATAAGATTGTATACATGTATACACACACACAAGTGCTAAATTTCAATTTGCTTGATGATAATGACCTTGTCTAATTAAACCTTATTATCAACGCAATTCCGTAGGAGGCATAATAATGTAGATGTTAAAAGGACCCAGGTCCTGAAGCTGACTGCAATGGTTTGCATCTTGGGTCTACTGTATGTTCTTGGGAATGCTTAGCATATTTTAGATATTATATCTAAATGTGTTGTATTTCATAATGGCATATTTGGGGACGATGGTAGAGGGAAAAGTAACCCTTCAATGAAAAATAATTCCACCATGTGTGTGTGTGCGCGTGCGTGGGTGCACACGCATGCATGTAGGTGTGAAGATAAGTAACCATCCAGGCAAGACAGAACTGAGCAGAACTGAAAGATGGCTTCTTGGCTAGTAAGAAAAGAGTTCTGCAAGAATTTGTAGCAAACAGAAGGTAGCCTGCTTCAAGATAAGATCAGAACCTGTCACCCCACACAAATCTTACTAGAGCTACTAATATTATGAAAAAAAAGAGTAAATATATAAAGCAAGCATTCTCCCATTACAGAATGATTACCAAACACGTTGAAGTAAACACAACAAGATGTGTAACTATTGGTTTCAGATTCGCCATTCATAAAATAAAGGTCTAAAACACAGTCTAAAATTTCTAAGTCATAGGAGGCTGAAAGCATTTTGCTGCAGCTGAAGGAATGCCATGTATGACTAAGTCAAAGCTAAAGTTGTTTTCAAGCTCAAGTGACCTTTTGATTTTAGGCAGAGGGACAAACACACTTGAATGCGTTTTCTACTAGGCTAAGAGAATAGAGTTCAGTAAATGAGGGTAGAAACCACAATTTACCAAGTGAAGTGTTCATATTACAGTCAAAATTATGTGTTCTTTTTGTCAATAAGGACTAATTAGGGTTTACTTAACATTTATGGTTATTTTAATAAAACATTAATTATACAGGAAAATTTAAATACTGTTAATATATACTGTTAACTATATTCTCAGCTGTGTGTGTCAGGAGGTCCATGCAACCACAATCAGAAACATCATAACTCACCGGAAGTTCAAGCATAAGATACTGTCTTGGAAGTGTATATAATCTTGCAAACTTTACTGTATAAAATGACTGCAAATATCACAGAACCAGTTCATCCAGCTCATCTTAGATAAGACACAAATGGGGAAAGATTCCACAGACTAGTAAACTACGGTGAACAATAACTGCTAATTTTGTGTGTTTTTTTATTCTAAAATCTACTTTAACAGGTTTTTCTCTATTTCTACACATCTTTAGCAATTATTTTCAGTATCTGAATTGAGTTTGCTTCATATTTCATTGAAAATTATATCTCCATAAGTTTTGTAGTTTTAGTGATTGAATAATGTATTCTAGAAAAGAAGTTCAACTCAACTTCAGAAGAGTGAATGTATTAAAATAGCATTGCATTTTAAGAAAATAAATTTCAAGAAAATTTCAGATATTCTATAAATGGCGGAAGGAAATTGGAAAATAGCATTTTCTCTCCTCAAAATTGAAATAGCAATTTCACAGGCACTAAAATTTTCATGGAATTTCATATTACTTCATTAACAACTCCAGCATTTTAAAACACGATGTGCTAATGCTTCTGTCCCCAATCATAACATTAAATATCACATACTTACAAGGAACAAAACAAGAAAACAGCAACTTAACAAGCAAACAAAAAAAGAAGATGCTCAAAGAAATATCACTCCAATCTTGGTGGAATAAGATTCAAGTTAATTTCACCTATTCCTCAATTTGGAAATGATTTTGTGCATTCTTTTAACTCAGTTCTATCACTAGCTATATGTGCTTGAGAACCAGAGACAAAAGGAAAAGGAAGGGAAGTTTTAAAATGTGTGATTTTATGGTGATGCATCTGTCCATCATAGTTAGTGCAACTAGCCATCAATCCTCCAATTTAGCCATCTAGGCTTGGCATGGGAAAATAATTTTTATAGATTTATGTTCTCAAAACTGCTGTCCTTACTATTTCAAACAGTAGACACAGAGGATGGATTTATGGAAAGAATTATTTTTTCTTGTTTTTCTGAGATGTCATCTGGATGCAGTAAGAATTACTATTTAGCCTTACTTTATTTTGAAGCAATTTTGTGAATGTAGAAGTGTTCTTTTTCTTTTCACAGATGAAGACATTGAGGCTTGAAGTTAAAGTGACATCACCCCATGCTTCCCCCTATGCAGTCTGCCAATCACAAAGCTGAGAGTGGACCCAAGGGGTGTAATTAGATTTTAGTATGACATTGATTTAAAGTAAAACCAGTTTTCAATAATATATAGGAATTCATCATTGTCTTTTCACAAATATGCATATTTCATAGTGTTTAATATGAGACAGATAATGCACACGCGTTTTTTTTAGACTTGACATGGGAACCCAAGTTTGAGGTTTATTCAGCCTCTTAATTGCTTGAGCATCTCAGAATTACCACTGAAGGTGAGGATACATCATTAAAAAATCTGACACAGCTATACAGTTCTAAAGGAACATGTGTGTGCCTCTCTCCCTTTCTATCTCAATCATTTCTGCCTTGGGCTTGTTAACCACCATCTGGAAGATTTGATTGCAAACTCTCCAGGTTTAGCCAGGTCAAAGTCTCCACCAATAACAGCGAGTTACACTTAATCCTGGAAATTATGGATACTGCCAGCCAAAGCAAAGCTTTTCTACCGAGCTTGTCCATGTTAGGATCATTTGTGGCTGCCAGGCCAAGCCAGTTTTGCCTTTGGGGCAAGGAAAAGGAGATGGGTATGGATGGTGGACAAGGGTCAGCATACCAGGGAGAGGTGGGGAAGGTGGAGAGTGACTCCTTATTCATTTATCTGACAGAACTGTATATGACAGAAAGAAGGAAGACCACATGTACATTTTACAGAGACGAAAAAATCTCCAGCAATTGTTCAAGTCATTTGAGGAAGTTTTGCAATATTGTTTCTGGCTGTTTTTCCTCCCTGAAATGGCAGGTTTTCCCATCTCCCTTGCCCACCTTCTTCAGCCTCCCTCCCATGACCTTCATGAGGTGCAGGGGTTTAGGACAGGAATAGCGGAGGCCAGGAAAGCAGAAACTGGTTCAGCCCTTTCTGGATTACAAATGGGCTGGTTACCCGGTTTCCCCAGGAAGTCTTTACTTTTATCAAATCTGTCCCCATTTCTTTTGTAACCTTACCCCACCGCTCTGCTCTTCTTTCCCTTTTCCCTCCTTCCTCCCTGGCTTCTCACCTGTCCACCGCGATGGCCGTCATAGAATAGATGCTGGCGAACACTGCCGTGATAGGGAAGAAGTTCTGGAAGCGGCAGTAGTTGGCACCAAAGTACCACTCGCTGTGAAGCGCGTAGATAAAATTTACCAAGGTGTTGAACGCGGCCATGGAAGCGTCTGAGAAAGCCAGGTTCACGAGGAAGTAGTTGGTGACAGTTCTCATGCGCTTGTGGGCCAGGATGATCCAGATGACGATGAGGTTCCCCAAGACAGCCACTGCCACCACCACGCCGTAAGCCAGGGACCAGAGCGCTATGCGCCAGGACGGCTGCACGAACTGGTTGGTGAGGTTGGCCCGGGGTTGGGAAGGCGCTGCGGAGGCTGCAGGCAGTCCCAGCGCCGAAGTGGGGGCAGACAAGTTGCCAGCGTGAACCAGCATTTGCAGCCCCGAGGCCGCTCCCACAGCGAGCGCGGAACTCAGGTTGCGGGTATCAGCACCCACGCCTCTTGCGCTGTGGGTCCAGCTCTCCGCGGCTGGGAAAGAGGCCATCGCTTCGGGTCTGTAACCCCCAGCCTCCTCCAGTCACTCGCCCGCAGCTGGACCTGACTCCTCGGAAGTTCTTTTGTGCCTCCTGGTCGCTGGAGCGGGTTGGTCCTAAGTCCTCCGGGAAGCCAGGTGCATGCAGAAGGCACCACAGCCCCTGGAAGTTGAGGGATGCTTTAAGTCAGCAGGTGATGGGCAGCGAGAGCAGCACTTTCTCGGAGAAGAACGTGGCTCTGGAAGCCTGAGGGGATGAGAAGTCCAGAACAAGGAAAGGGAGCCTGGTCCCTTGGGGAATTCGGGCACCGCCCAGGCGCTGAGCTCCAGGGCACCCGCTAGAGCTCTGAGTCTTGGGCTCTGAGACCCGCTTTATAGTATCGTGAAGTAGCCGGCTTTGGTGACGTGGAGGGCTACGGTGCTGACAAACCCTTAGTCTGCTAGGCTATGCTCTTTTCCTTCCTCCCGCCGGTAGGATTTCATTCATTCGCTATTTACTGCCTAGCAGCTGAGCGGGCTGACGCGCACAAGAAAGGGCTGCGCTTTCTCAGCTTTATTAAAATCTTTCCAGGGTTGTTTCCCTTCTGTTACCTTCAAGATATTTTGCTGATGTCCCTCTTCTCAGTTATTTATTATGGGCTGTTCTTTTCTGCACCAATTAAACCATTCACTGGTGAGAGAAAGTACGTACCAGGTGATTATGTTATTTTATTTTTTTTAAGAGCGTGTAAATCTTCAGCCAGCTGAGGGCTGTAATCACAGAGAGCGTCGCGCTCGCTTTGGGTTTTCCTTAGCTTTTCCAATTTCATTCAACTTTCTGCTCCTGCATTTATGTCCTTGCTTTTTAGATCCTTCTTCCTCTCGGTCCCACTTCTCAAGTTTACCCTTTTCCCCTCTTCCTTTAGTTTCTATCCCCAGAAAAATGTCCCTCGCCCTAAACCACTCACCCTCACCCTCCTCCACACTCCCTCCCCATCCCCACTCCCCACCCCACCTGTCCCGCCGCCCCCAGCCACCCGCAAAGTGTAGATTTTTTTAAAGCAAGATCAGACTTGGACTTTTTTTATTTCTTTGGAATGAGAGTACCCTGCGAAAAATTCCAAACACACTTTGGAGTTCCAGCTCTTTGATGTCTTGGTTTTCCTGGTGTGACTCAGGGTGAAGAATCGTAGAAGTAATTTTAGTTTCCCAGTAGACCAGCAGACCTAACTTCTGAGCTTTGACTGAGAACAGGTGAGCAAATTGGAAGATGTAGTCTGGGCTCAGACAGATATTTCAGTTTGCTAAAGCTGCGAAATGCATTATATCTACCAGAAATGGGTTGGCTTTTACAATGGAGATTTATCAATTTACCACATACAGTTCTTACGCCATGAAAATGTCCAATTCAAGGCATCAACAGGATGATACCTGGGCTCTGAAGACAGGCTGCTAGCCTCTGGGAAATGTATGTCACATGGGAAGGCACAGATCCAGCATCTGCTGGTCCTTTGTTCCCCTATTTCATTGCTTTTAGTTTCTGGTTCCAGTGGCTTCTTCTTTGAGCTTCTGGGGGTCCTCTCTTAGCTTCTCTAAGGCTTTTCTCCATAAGCGTCTCTTAATTTCCTCTCTTAGCTTTTCTGTGCGTCCTTTTCCTCTTATATAGGATTTCGGTATGGGGATTAAGACCCATCTTGAACAAGGTGAGTCACGTCTCATTTGAAGTAAACTAATCAAAAAGTTTCATCTACAATAGGTATGCAGCCACTGGAATGGACCAAAAGAACATGGCCACTCTGGGGTACATAACAGCTTCAAACCACCACAACCGACTTTACAGACAGTTTATTAAACTGTCCCCAGAGCAACAACTCTGTCTTCTTTGTTTCTTGGGGGCAAGGCTTAGGAACTAAAGGTTATATATTTTCAGCAATCTACTGGAAAGACATGAACTCTTTGAACCCTAGTTACCTCATGTGAAAATGCTTTTTAAATTTAATTTACATGATAATCATGAAAATTAGTATTTTCAGTATAATTTCCTTATCATCAGGCAGAAAGTAGACCTCAACAAATGTTAACATCCTTCCCTGTGGTTAATAGTGTGCATTTCATCTTAACATTTTCAGGCAAAATCAACCTGTGTATGTGTAGCAAGTTTTGTTTGCTTCCTGAGAAAGTTGTGTGTGATTTGCAGATGTTATATATTCTTAAGTTTTCCCTTTCAAAACCCTGCACTGGTTATTGCACAAATAAACATAGGGTGACTAGAATGAACAGTGTTTGTCTTCTTATAGTTATGATTAAAATAATACGGTATATAATAACTTTGAGACAACCTGATAATTATATTGATACAACCCTGCTTCAAAATAAATCCATCCTGAGAATGGCAGCTATTAAATATATTTTTTCTATTCCTTCCCAGAGAGGCCTGTGAAAATATGTGATAAATTATAAGTAAAGTTAATAGTGATTTCACACTTCCTGTTTCCAAATTCTAAATTAAACCTTTTTTTTTGAAAGGCAATGTACTTATTTGTGCTAATTCACCTTCTAGAAATTATTTGAGTTACAAATGAAAGCCTCTGTTTTTCTTTTAAATCCCTTTGTATGACACACACCATGTTCTAGTTTGCAAGCTGCTGGAATGCAATATACCAGAAATGAACTGGTTTTCAAAACGGCAATTTATTTAAGTTGCAAGTTTACATGTTCTAAGGCTGTGAAAATGTTCAAATTAAAGCAGGTCTATAGAAATGTTTAATATAAGGCATCCAGAGGAAGATACCTTGGTTCAAGAAGGCCGATGATGTTCAGGGTTTCTCTCTGATCTGGAAAGGCACATGGAGAACCTGGTTGTCTGTTAGCTTTCTCTCCAGGCTTCTTATGTCATGAAGCTCCCTGGCGGTGGGCGGGTGGGGCGAGATAGGTGTTTTTCAACTGCGTGGAATGCTAAAGCTTTTTCCAAAATGGGGCACTCTTAAAAGGCTTCAGTAAGCAACCCCATCTTAAATGGGTGGAGACAAATCTCCATGGAAACCATCAAATCAAAAGTTACCACCCCAAATTGGATGTGTCACATTACCATGAGAAGAATAAAAAAGATTCCGCCCAGCAATAGTCAATGAAGATTAAAGAACTTGGTTTTTCTAGAGTACAAAACAGATTCAAACCAGCACATTCCACACTTTGGACCCCCAAAAGGCATATTATTTCCAAACGTAAAATAGATTCATTCCATAAACAATATCAGAAAGCTTTGACCCATTTCAGTAACATTACAAATACAACACAAAGTCAGAATCAGTACAAAATCTCATCAAAGTCAGCTAAGGCATGGTCAGTCCTAAGGCAAAAGTTCTCCTCTAGGGCGGGCCGCGGTGGCTCAGCGGGCAAAGTGCTTGCCTGCTATGCCGGAGGACCTCGGTTCGATTCCCGGCCCCAGCCCATGTAACAAAAACAAAAAAACAAAATACAATAAAACAAGAAAATGTTTAAAGATGTTTCCCTTTCTTCCTTCCTTCTATCCTTCCTTCCTTCTCTCTGTCTTTCCTTTAAAAAAAAAAAAAAAAAGTTCTCCTCTAGCTTTGGACCTGGAAAACTAAGAGCAAGTTATTTGCTGCCAACATACAAAGGAGAGACAGTCATAGAATACGTTTTCATTTCCATAGGGAGAAATTGGAAGGAACACAAAGGTCACAGAGTCCAAGCAGTTTTGAGAACCTTCAGGAAAAACTCCATTAGATTTCAAAGTCTGTGAGTCACTTATCTTTAGGACTTTAGGAGGCTGCAACACCCTTTCCAAGGGCCTACACAGTGGCCTGCCACTCTCAGAAGGCAACCTTGGAAGAAATTGGGGAGATCATCTTTTTCTTGGCTCCACCCTCTCCAAGTATTGAGGCCACATGCAGACTCTCTGCCATCTCCGGGGCACACGCTCAACCCCTCCATGTTATGGCTGCCAGACTTTCCCCAATCCCAAGGAATGTGCTCCACTCTCTTCAAGGTCTGAGGTGGTATAACTCTTCCACTGAAATGAGGTGAAAGGCCCACCCTCTGCATGCAGTGCAAACTCATTCTCTTCAAGTACGTGGATAGGTCCGTTCTCCTGGCCCAAGGTTTCTTGACTTCAGATCTCACCTTCATAGTTCTGCCTCTGAAAACATTGCATCTTCATTTTTTTCCTTTTCTAAGCCTTTTAATCCAGACTGGCAACAGTTTCATTTATACAGATCCCACAACACTCTCGTTGGCTTTCTATACAATATGCTTGGTTCGTCCCCATCAGATGAAAGTAGTTTCCATGAGTCCTTCCTGGATAATTCCATCTCCAATCCTGGATTTTGCAGAAATAGCTGACTGGTTCTACAGTTGGTTAAATCCTCACATGGGGTGTTATTCTCTAGTGTCTCCCTTTCTGGAAATCTAGAATTTTCCAGACCATCAATTTCTGGGTTTTTTTATACCCAAGAATTCCGTTCTCAGTTTATCTCTTTCCTGTTGCATTTCACTATAATCTGCAAGGAGAAACCACTTTCCACATTTAATTTGGAAATCTCTTCTGGTAAATGCCCAAGTTTATGGTTTTTAAAATGGGCCTTCCAGGGCAGTGCAATGGTGACTCAGTGGCAGAATTCTTGCCTGTCATGTCAGAGACCCAAGTTCGGAACTTGCCCATGTAAAAAATAAAATAAAAATAAATAAAATGTGCCATCCAGCCAACACCGCTAGTCAATTTTGCCATATTATCTGCCATTTTTAAATAAGGATTGCCTTCTTTCCAGTTTACAATAGCACATGCCTCATTTCTGTCTAGAGTCTCATCAGAGATATCTTTAGAGTCCACATTTCTACCAACAGTCTCTTCAAAGCATTCTAGGCCTTCTCTATCAAGTTCCTCACAACTTTTCCAGAATCTTCCCCTTATCCATTTAAGATGTTGTTTCAACATGTTTGGTATTTGTAAACTGCAGCAGCACCCCACTTTTCTGGGACCAAATTCTGTTCTAGTTTGCAAGCTGCTGGAATGTGATATACCAGAAATGAAATGGCTTTTAAAAATGGGAATTTAACTTGCAAGTTTACATGTTCTAAGGCTGTGAAAATATCCAAATTAAAGCAAGGCTATAGGAATATCCAATCTAAGGCATCCAGAGAAAGATACCTTGGTTCAAGAAGGCCAATGATATTCAGGGTTCCTCTCTCAACTGGAAAGGCATGTGGAGAACCTAGTGATGTCTGCTAGCTTTCTCGCTAGACTTCCTCTTTCATGAAGCTCCCCAGGGGGGTGTTTTCCTTCTTCATCTCCAAAGGTCTCTGGCTGCATGGACTCTAAAGCTTATTCCAAAGTAGTTCCCTATTAAAGGGCTCCAGTAAGTAACCCCATCTTGAATCAGTGGAGACACATTTCCATAGAAACCATCTAATCAAAAGTTACCACCCAAAATTGGATGGGCCACATCTCCATTGGAACAATAAAAAAGATTCCACCCAGCAAAATTGAATGAGAATTAAATAACTTGGCTTTTCTGGGGTACATGAACAACAGATTTAAACCAGCACACACCACTAATTCAGGATTATGAAATTGCTTATATTAGGTGATTAATCATACTTTGATCAAGTATTTGAAGTTGTGAAATTACTTTATTGTGAAGTAATTCACTTAGTTTGTACTGTTGTTTCACTTGCCTAGATAGAATATTATGTCTGGGATTCTGTTTTCATTGGGCTTATAGAGGAGTAGAGGTAATATGACAAAAACCGTAAGTGATAATGATGGAATTAGAAATAGGTACAATGAAAGGGGTTTAAAACATTCTTTCCTTCCAGATGAAAGTTCTTTCCTTAACTTCTTCCATCCGCTTTATATAGAAAGATTCTCCCTATTTCCTATAAGGGCAGTGTCTTAGTTAGTCAGGTTGCCAGGCCATATGCCACACAATGAGTTGACATAAACAAAAATGTATTGGCTTACAGTTCCAGAGGCTAGAAGTCCAAAATCAAGATCGCAACAGACCGTGCGTTTTTTTTTTTTTTTCTTCTGGAGTCTTTAGCATTCTGGCACTGGCTTGCCACAATCATTGGGATTCTATGGCTTGCTTCTCGGCATCCCATCACATGGTGAGCTCTGTCTCTCCATGTGTTTGCTCTGTAAGTTTCACTGACTTCCTGCTTACGGCTCCTCTCTGGCCTTCTCTGACTTCTGGCTTGCAGTTTCTTCTCTTTAGAAGGCCTTCAGTAATACGGCTTACGACCCATCATGACTCAATTGGCCATACCTTAACTAAAAATAACATCTTCAAAAGTTATATTTAAGAATGGGTTCACACCCACAGGAATACAGATTAATAATATGTTTTCACTAGAGTACATAATTCAGTCTCCTCCATATAGTCATTGTTCATTCATTACCTCAATCATTCCTCAGACATGTATGGAGTTTACTTACTTCCAGGTGTTGTACTAAGTATTAGGGATGTAGCAATGAAGCAACCAGATACGAATCCTGTCCTCATACAACCTATAGTCTAGCACTATATTTTTTAAAAAATATTTTTATTGATAAATTTTCACACACATACATTCCATACATGGTATATAATCAATAGCTCACCATATCATCACATAGTTGTGAATTCATCACCATGATAATTTTTTAGAACATTTGTATCACTCCAGAAAAAGAAATAAAAATAAAAGGAAAAAATACAAACCATACCCCTTACTCCTCCCTCTCATTGACCACTAGTATTTCCAAAATAAAAAATACAATTTATTTTGCCTTTTGTTCCCCTTATTATTTATTTATTTTTATTCATTTTTTTACTCATCTGTCTATACCCATAAATAAAAGGAACAACAGACATGAGGTTTTCACAATCACACAGTCATACTGTAAATGTTATATCTTTATGCAGTCATCTTTAAGAATCAAGACTACTGGATCACAGCTCAACACTTTCAGGTACTTCCCTCCAGCGACCCCAATATACCGTAAACTAAAAAGGGATATCAATATAATGCATAAGCATAACCTCCAGGATAACCTCTTAACCCTGTTTGAAATCTCTCAGCTACTGAAACTTTATTTTGTCTCATTTGTCTTTTTCCTCTTTTGGCTAAGAAGCCTTTCTCAAACACTTTTTCATGCTGGGTGCCACCTCATCCTAGGATTTCTGTCCCACATTTCCAGGGAGATTTACACCCCTGGGACACCCCATGTCCCAAATAGTGGAGAGGACAATGAGTTCACCTGCTAAGTTGACTTAGAGAGAGAGACCATATCTGAGCAACAAAAGAGGTTCTCTGGGGGTGACTCTCAAGCCAAATTTTAAGCAGGCTTAGCTTATCCTTTGCGGGAATAAGTTTCATAGAGGTGAATCTCAAGATGAAAGGCTAGACTGATTATTCTTGCTGTCCCCACTGCTTGTGAGGATATCAGAAATTCTCCAAATGGGTAAGTTGAATATTTCTTCCTTTCTCCCAAGTGCCCTAAGAGGACACTGCAAATACTTTTTTAATTCACTGTCCAAATTACTCTAGGATATATCAGGGTATTACAGTAATCTGGACAAACCAATAAGATCTCATACCCTATTCAAGATTCCATGTACTTAGGGTGTTCAACTAAAATGACCATACAAGTTAAATTAGGAAATGCCCTACCCTAAATATCAATTTTGCACCAAATAAACATCTCTCCCTTTGGTCTTTCACAGAAGTTGAACTTTTAACATATGGATATCATCCTCTGCCCTGTATTCTGATTTACCTTAGTCCTGTCCAGAACAGCTTCATTCACATCTCTACTCAAAGTCTGATCACTTTTTCAACTTTTTAAACAGTTTCTGTATGGGACAACCATCAGTACTTTATGACATTTTAATAGATATTAAGAATAATAGAATAAGAAAGATGCAGAAAAAAAAAATGGAAGCATGTAACCAAGGAGAGGGATGCTATGCCCCTGGATTCTGCCAACTTCTCCAAGAATTTCTTTTAGAGAATAGAATGAAGTACCAAAAATTAGATGTCTTGAAAAATGGGAAGGTTTAGGTGACAATGACTAAGGACATAATTTCCTAAAATAATTTGATGAATAATCTTCTCCTTGAAGCTCCAGAGTCTGATCGCACCCTTTTCTGAGCCCACTCAGATAAGGTTCCCTATTCTTCCTCATCCTCCTTCTTTTACCATAAGAACACCAAAAAACATCAGACTTGGCCCACTGGGTAAAAGAGCAGAGGGACAGAGGAAATAGCAGTAAAGCAGAAACAAATTCTTAAAAGTAGGATCCTATATACTTGCATTTAAAACCAGGGAGCATGGGTGAGGGTGCACCTATGAAAATGTATGTGGATGCCAGGAAATATACCTAGGTGATGTTAATGTGTTTTAGATAATAGTGAACTAAAACTGGTTTAACTGTATATATATGGCAAAAATTATGATCATATATGTGAGTGCTTACTATTTATTCCTAGTGGCCAAGAATATTTATCTGATTATGAATAATAAATTATATATTTTTTCTCAAGTTTATCCGTTCTCCATATTTTTGCTTAGAATATATACTATTCCTTGTCATTTATGAGCAACTTATAAGTATAGAATAGACACTAGATGCTTATTCAATTTTTTTTCCTTTCTTACAATCCAAGGAAACACAGTATGGTATATTTCATGTTTGTATTTAACAGGCCTCCCAAAATTAGAATAATCCTGTAATGGTTAGGTCCTGGTGTCAACTTGGCCAAGTGAATATGCCCAGTTTTCTGATCAGGCAAGCCTGGCCTGACCATTGCTGCAAGGTTATTTTGTGGTTGAGGTTGATAAACCAGAAGGCTGGTATATTAAAACATCAGTCAGTTGATTGCATCTGTGGCTGATTACATCTGCTATCAACTGAGGTATGTCTCCCACAATGAGATAGTCCAATCAGTTGAAGGCTTTTAAGGAAGAACAGATATTCTTTCGCTCATTCTTCAGCCAGAGAGCCTCTCCTGTGGAATTTGTCTAGATCCTTCATTGGTGCCACCAGCTTCAGAGCCTGCTCTACGGCTTGTGGACTCTTTCATTCCCACAAATGCATGAGACACCTTCATAAATCTCATAGTTACAGATTTCTTCTGTTGGTTCTGTTTCTCTAGAGAACCCTGATGAACACAGCTTGGCACCAAGAGTGGTTCTTGAGAAACAGTAACTTAAAAATATATTTTTACAGTTGGTTTTCTACTCTGGTGAGACTCAGAGGTACTAATGCTCTGTTTTCAAAAACCAAAATGGTATTGACAGTCCATGGGGTGAGTTTGGCAAAAGAAATACTCAAAATATTACATTAGATGTTGCTAATTGTATGATTATATGAAACAAGGTTTTGGGTGAGAAAGTTTTTTATACCTTTATGGAATTTTGTAGAGTTAAGAGGTATTATGATGTTGGTTGGTTGATGTTAGATACTCTGGATACAGTGATGAGGGAAAGGGATGAGCTGAGGCCTTCAAATTTGTACCTTAAGCACCGTATGAATGATGTAAAAGTTTTCAAGTGTGCTCTGAAAGAAAATCTTGTTTCCTATGGTTGCAGAATTGAGAGCTCTGAAAACCAGGCACAAAGACTCATTGTGCAAGTAGCAGATTTACAATGTAAACTAAAATCTCAACCTTGCTGGGTATCTGCTGCTAAAGTAAGGGCTTTGACTGGAAAAGCTTGGGATCCTGAAATATTGGATGGTGATATATGGCTTGATAATGATGGCAATGGATAGACAGGTTATCTGGAATCTACTGAGCCTTTGCTAGAGAGACCTGTAACCACTCTTCTTTTCTTCATGACTCATAACCTGATTAAAGTCCCAAGAAACCCTGAATAGTAAGGTAAAATTGTGACCTATAAGTAGGTATGCTATACTCCAAAAGAACTGCATGACTTTTCCAATCTATATAGACAGAAATTAGGAGAATATGTGTGAGAATGGATATTAAAGATGTGGGATAATGGTGGAAGAAATATAAAGTTGGATCAAGGTGAATTTATTGATAAGAGCCCATTGAGCAGAGATTTTGCATTCAACATTGTGTAGCTTAAGGGGGTTAGAAAGTACATTAACAGTTTGTTTGGATGGTTGGTTAAAGCATGGATCAAAAGGTGGCTGAAATTACCTGAGGTCAAAATACCAGACCTTCCCTGGCATAACGTATATGAGGAGATCCAGAAGCTTAGAGAAATTGAAATGTTAGAGTGGATTTATCATGGAGGGCCTGCTCACATATCTTAAGAATGTCTGGAGGGCACATCTTTCACCACAACCTTGGGAAATAAATTTGTGTTTCTAGCTCCATTGTCCCTAAAGAGCTCTGTAGTCACCCTTCTTTGTAGGTCAGATATTACTGTGGGGACAGCTGTCACTGAGCTGAAATCCTTAAACACAATGGGGATGATTGGATTCTGAGTTGGCAGAAGCCATGTGGTGACAGTTAATCACTATAGACAAGGTGGCATGGCCATGATAATGGACAGCAGACAAAGTAGGAGTCAAAATATTCTGACTCACAAAAACTTGTGGCATTGACTGGTAGATCATGGGGTACGTAGAAGTAAAATAGATGGGCAGTCTACTAAATTTTTGTTTGAGATGTATAAGCAGAAGAATTTTAGGTCAAGTGAACAGAAGTCTAACTTGAATTACAAAGACAAAGCAAAAGCCCCTTAATGAATCCCCAACTTTGAGACAGTTTATAGAACCAGAGCCCCTCAAATGAGTGGAGTGCTGGGTACCCTTGGGGAAGGACTCTTATACTGCCCCAAATTTACCCTGTTTACCTTCCTCCCAGTCTTCCCCAAAGAGACCTACAGCCTCTTCTTAGGGTGACTATGCATTCAGGAAAATGAAATTATCAGATATTTTGGGGATTATTAGACACAGGCTAAAAAGTGACACTAATTTCAGGAGACCCAAAATGTCACTCTGGTCCACGAGTCAAAGTAAGGGCTTAAGGAGGTCAGGTGATTGATGGAGTTTTAGCTCAGGTACTATGGGTCTAGTGGGTTCTGAGACCCATTCTGTGGTCATTTCTTCAGTTCCAAAATGCAAAATTAGAATCAACATACTTGGTAACTGACAGAATACTCACTGGTTGGGTGTGCTACTCTGGCTCATTTACTGAGTGGTTCTCTGACTCGTGGAGTAAGGGCTATAATGGTAGGAAAAGCCAAGTGGAAGCCACCAGAACTGCCCCTGCCTAGGAAAATAGTGAATCAGAAGCAATACCATATTCCTGGAAGGATTGCAGGGATTAGTGCCATGCTTAAGGACTTGAAGGAGAAGGGGTGGTGATTCACGCCCCATTCCCATTCAAGTCTCCTATTCATCCTGGGCAGAAATCAGATGGGACTTGGAGAATGACAGTGAATTATCATAAACTTAACCAGACGGTTACTCCAATTGCAGGTGCTGTTCTAGATGTGGTAACATTGCTTGAACAAATCAACACATTGTCTGGTACCTGATATGCAGCTATTAATCTGGCAAGTGCTTTTTTTCTCAATAGCTGTCAGTAAGGACCACAAGAAACAGTTGGCATTCATTTGGCGAGGCCAGCAGTACACCTTCACTGCTCTGCTTCAAAGGTATATTAACTCTCCAGCTCTATGTCATAATCTTATCTGCAAAGAACTTGATTGTTTCTCCCTCCCACATCACACTGGTTTATTATATTGGTGATATCATGCTAATTGGACCTAGTGAGCAAGAAGTAGTAACTACTCTAGACTTATCAGTAAGGCATTTGTGTGCCAGGGAATGGGAAATAAATCCAACAAAAATACAGGGGACTTCCACTTCAGTGAAATTTCTAGTTGTCCAGTGGTGTGAGATGTGTTAAGATATCCTTTCTAAGGTGAAAGATAATCTGTTGCATCTGACTCCACCTATGACTAAAAAAGAGGCACAATGCCTACTTGGCCTTTTTGGATTTTGGGGATAACATATTCCTCATTTGGGTGTGCTACTCCGGCCCATTTACTGAGTGACCAGAAAAGCTATTAGTTTTGAGTAGGGACTAGAATAAGAGGCGGCCCTGCCACATGTCCAGGCTCATATGTAAGCTGCTCTGCCACTTGGGCCATATGATCCAGCTGATCCAATGGTGCTGGAAGTGTCACTGGCAAATAGAAATGCTCTCTGGAATCTTTTGTAGGCCCCTATAGGAGAATCACAATGCAGACCCTTAAGATTTTGGAGCAAAACCTTACTATCCGCTGCAGATAAATACTCTGCTTTTGTGAAACAGCATTCAGGCTGCTACTGGGCCTTAGTAGAGACTGAACACTTAACCATAAGCCACCAAGTTACCATGAGACCTGAGTTGCTTATCATGGGATGGGTGTTGTCTGACCCACCAAGCCATAAAGCTGGGCATGCATAGCAGCATTCCATCATAAAATGGAAATAGTATATTGCAGATAAGGCTTGATCAGGTCCTAAAGGCACAAGTAAGTTACATGATGAAGTGGTCCAAATGTCCATGGCCCCCACTCCTGCCACATTACTTTCTCTTTCCCAGACCAGAGCTATGGTGTCTTGGGGAGTTCCTTACAGTCAGTTGACTAAAGAAGAGAAAACTCAGGTCTAGTTTACAGATGGTTCTACAAGATATGCAGCTGCAGCACTGCAACTCTATTCTGGGATATCCTTAAAGGACAGTTGTGAGGGGAAATCCTTACAGTAGGTGAAACTTCAAGCAACGCGCTTGGTTGTTCATTTTGCTTGGAAGGAGAACTGGCCGAGTTGCATTTTAATACTGACTCATGGACTGTTGCTAATGGTTTGGCTGGATGGTCAGGGAATTAGAAGGAGCATGATTGGAAATTTGGTCACAGAGAGGTCTGGGAAAGGAGTATGTGGATAGACCTTTCTGAGTGGGCAAAGAACATGAAAATATTTGTGGTCCATATGAATGTTCCCCAGAGGATGACTTCAGTAGAAGATGGTTTTAATAATCAAGTAGATAAGATGACCTTTCCTGTTGATACAAGTCATCCTTTTCCTTCATCCACTCTTGCCATTGCCCAATGGGTTCATTAATGCTGTGGGCCTAGTGGTAGGGACAGAGGTTATGTATGGGCTCAGCAACATGGATTTGAATTCACCAAGGCAGACCTGTCCATGGCCACTGCTGAGTGTCCAATCTTCCAGAAGCAGAGATCCACACTCAGTCCCCAATATGGCACCATTCCTTGAGGTGATTAGGGAACCTAATGGCACGTGATTACATTGGGCCACTTCCATCATGGAAAGAATGGTGATTTGTTCTAATTGAAATAGACACCTACTCCAGAAATGGGTTTGCTTTCCCTGCAGGCAATGCTTCTGTAAGAACTACCATAAGTGGACTTATGGAATGCCTTATCCACCATCATGGTATTCCATACAGCATTGCTTCTGACTAAGGAACCCACTTCATAGCAAACGAAGTGTGGGAATGGCACATGCTCTTAGAATTTTCTGATCTTGCCATTTTCCCCATCATCCAGAGGCAGCTGGGTTCACAGAATGGTGAAATGGCCTTGGAAAACCCAATTATGGTGTCAACTAGGTGGTAATACCTTGCAGGGCTGGGGAGAATGTTCTCCAGGAAGCTGTTTATGCTCTGAATCAGCATCCACTCTATGGTGTTGTTTCTCCTATAGCCAGGATTCACAGGTTCAGGAATCAAGGGGTTGAAATGGGAGTGGTGATTTCCTAGTGATCCACTAGGAATATTTTTGCTTCCTGTCCCTGAAACCTTAAGCTCTTCTGGTCTATAGGCCTTAGTTTCAAAAGGAGAATTGCTCCTTATAGGAGACACAGTAATGATTCCAGTGTACTGGAAGTTAAAACAACCACCTGGCCATGCCACTGAGTCAACAGGCATGAAAGGGGTTTACTGTTCTGTCTGGGATGATTGATCCTGACTGTCAAGGGGAAATAGAGTTATGACTACACAATGGAGGTAAAGAAGAAGTTTCCTGGGATGCAGGAGATCCTCTAGGGCTTCTTTTAGTATTACCATGCCCTGTGATTAAAGTCAATGGAAAACTGTAATAGCCCAACCCAGGCTAGACTACCAATAGTCCAGAAACTTTAAGAATGAAGGTCTGGGGGGTCACTCCATCTGGCAAAGAACAATGCCCAGCTGAAGTGCTTGCTGAGGATAAAGGGAACATGGTATGGGTAGTAGAAAAAGGTAGTGATAAATATGAATTATGACCACATGACCAGTTACAGAAATGAGGACTGTGATTGTATGAATATCTCCTCCCTATTTTGTCATGAGTATGTTTGCATTTGTACATAAGCAAATACCTTGTTTTCCTCTTATCATATGACATCAATTATATTGTTTATGTCATAGCATTTAAGTCATAGGATATGAAGTTTAAGAGTGAATG
The DNA here is from genome assembly GCF_023851605.1 of Tamandua tetradactyla. NCBI lineage: Eukaryota > Metazoa > Chordata > Mammalia > Pilosa > Myrmecophagidae > Tamandua > Tamandua tetradactyla. Next base: position 20,251,316 of record NC_135350.1, on the reverse strand, counting down.
TTACCTAAGGACTTGTACCCTACTCTGTGGAGATGCAGTGCATTTCTGGTTTATGCAGAACAGTTGAGTGTTGGTAACTGAATCAATCATACGTCTGTTACTGTGTTTTATTTGGAAAGTAAATGTGTTTCAATGTGATGTATATAACTTCCAAATAGACAAGTGGTACACAGTGATGGTTAGGTTCTAGTGTCAGTTTTGCCAAGTGATCATACCCAAATTCTTATAGATTTTAGTGAAAGAATGAGGTATTTTCTGTAGTTCTTTAGGAGGTTTGGAACTCCAGAGTTGTTGAGAGAAGTTGAGCAGCATCCATTAAAGTTAATATGCCCAAGACCATGGAGTTGGTAATTGGAAGGAGACACTTCAGTTTAAAGAAATGAATTTACCTGCTGTGTTGAGCAAATTCACTGTTGAAGGACACATTTGAGGAGGGTTTTGAAACCGGAGAATGGAAGCTGATCTGTTCTATATAGATATCAAAAGAAACTGAGTCACTATCAAAAATCAGTAATCAATACAGTGGGGTTTACTGAAAGAGAGTCTCAAACCAAAGTGAGAGTTTCAAATGGTTAGTTATATTGGCTTAGGAAGGCAATTAGGAGATTTCCAATGGGGAAGTTACAAGAATTGGTTGTAAACATTTAAATTCCTTATTACAAAGGAAGGTTTTACAAAGCAGTGAATGATTATAGATTGGTTATTATAACTTGTCTATTTTTTGATAGATTATATCTACTGGTCTGAAATTGGCTTATTTCCAATTGTTGGTTAAACTACAGTTTTGCAGGTAAAGTTCTTTTTTTTCAAAGGCCCCACTTTTATTTTTTAACTTTTTAGAAAATCTCTGTCGATTCTCAGAAAAGAGAATCACTCTTGGCAATGCCAATACAGGCAAACAATTTATTTTATTAACATAGACATTACTAAATGAAGCACTGGGTGGAGAGTAATGAGTAAAGAGACTATGATTAAAGGCATCATTAAGTTCTTCCCCTTTCAAAATAGTAGGAATTCTTTTAAAATGATAACTCTCAATTCTGTTTATAAACCATTAAGGATGTAAAGATTGGTACAGTATTTTTAGAGATCAATTTACTAATACATATCAAAAATCTTAAACTAACTCTGAGCCCAGTAGCTTCACTTCTAGAAATGTGATCTAAGGAAGTAATCAGAAATTCAGACAAAGACTGATGTATAAAAATCTACATTGCAGCAATATTTATAGATAGCAAAAATATAAAAGGCATACATGTAAAATAATTTCTCCATAATTAAGAAACAGATCCTCGCCTCTCCAAAGATGAGCTTTTATGCTGCCATTTGAAGAGCATAATTTAAAGATTAATTGTGAATGACATGGGATAATATGCTATAATGTTAAGTGGGGAAGAAACCCAAAACATAAAACTCTATGTAGCATATGATTTCAATTGGATACAAACTATTGTGCAAATAAAAACAGGATTGAAGGATTTGTACCCTCAGTGATGATATCAGTGTTTACTATTGGGATTAGGGTTATTTGTGACTTTATATTTTTTGTCCTTGTACATACCTATGTTCTCTACATTTTATAATGTTTAAAGAACTTTACAAAAGAATAAATAATAAAAATATAGATGATAAATAAAAGGACAGCCTAGTTTAGGCTTGATTGTGAGAAAGAAGAGGACAAAGAAAAATGATTCCTGAATCTGAATGACTAGTTGCAGAAAATATCTTTTTATTATGATTGGGAGGTTGTTACCCTATGAAACAGATATCCCAAATGAAGATTTACCTTTTTTAAGTCTTTGATATTCTTGCCTAGCTGACTGACTAGCTAATTGAACTTGATAGCATATTAATATCATTAATATGATTTCTCTAAAGGATATGAAAACACACTTTTGGAAATTCAGACTCTGCATACTTACTACAAAATTAATGTTCTTTAGATCAGTAAATTATAGCTTCTGAGGTATCCAACCAATAAACATCAATTTACTAATCATTTATTTATTTATATTATCCCTTAGGGTTCATGGAAATAGCACAGACTTTAGAAACTGAGATGCCAGTGTTCAAAGGGGGCTTTGACTCTTCGTCATTGTCTTGATCTTACCCTGTTTCAGACTCAGTTTCATCATCTTTAAAATTATTATACGTTTATTTAACCTTGCCTTTTGTATTAAATTTATTCTATATAATAGTACTTGATACATAATACCTGCATCAATTGCTTTTAGCTGCAAGTATGGAAAATTATTGTGATAATAATAATAATAATAGTTAGCATTCATTGAGTACATTATGTCTCAGGCAGTGTTCAAGATATGCTCTTTCCATATATTAGCATATTTATATACCTAAAGACCCTTTGGGATGATACTATCATTATTCCCTATTTTTAATAAATAAGCAAGGCATAAGGAGATTGAAAAATTTGTCTGAAGTAACATAGACTGTCTGAATAGACCTCTAACAAGTAAAGAGACTGAATTAGTAATAAAAAATCCAGCTCTACTGAACATTTAAAGAACTAACACCAATTCCCCTTAAATGCTTACAAAAAGTAAAAGAGGAGGGAATACCTCTTAACTCATTCTGTAAGACCAATGTTACCCTGACCCAAAGTCAGGCAGAGAAATCACAAGAAAACTAGAGACCAATATTCCTTATGAATATAGATGCAAAATCCTCAACAAAATACTAGCAAACTGAGTCCAGCAGTATAACAAGGAACTACACACCATAATGAAGTAAGATTCATACCAGAAAAGCAAGAGTGGTTCAACATACAGAAGTCAATGCAATATACCACATTAATAGAGTATAGGGGAAAAAACACATGATGTAGAAAAGGATTTGATAAAATCTGTGCTGATCTGAAAGGATGTATGTCCCCTAGAAAAGCATGTTTCAATCAAAATCCCATTTCATAAAGGTAGACTAATCCCTATTCAATACTGTGTGTTTGAAACTGTAATCAGATCATCTCCCTGGAGATGTGACTTAATCAAGAATGGTTGTTTAGCTGGATTAGGTGATGACATGTCTCCACCCATCTGGGTGGGTCTTGATAAGTTTCTGGAGTCCTGTAAAAGAGGAAACACTTTGGAGAATGAATGAGATTCGAAGAGAGCAGAGAATGCTGCAGCACCATGAAGCAGAGAGAAGAAGCTAGCAGATGATGCCATGTTCGCCATGTGTCCTTCCAGATGAGAGAGGAACCCTGACCGTGTTCATCATGTGCCTTTCCGGATGGGAGAGAAACTCTGCTTGTGCTCGCCATGTGCCCTTCCATTTAAGAGAGAAACCCTGAACTTCATCAGCCTTCTTGAACCAAGGTATCTTTTCCTGGGTGCCTTAGATTGGACATTTCAATAGACTGGTTTTTATTGGGACATTTTCTCAGCCTTAGAACTGTAAACTAGCAACTTATTAAACTCCCCTTTTTAAAAGCCATTCTGTTTCTGGTATATTGCATTCCAGCAGCTAGCAAACTAGAACAAAATCCAACACTCTTTCATGAAAAACAAACTAACAAAAAAACCTCAAGAAACCAAGAATTAAAAGGAATTTCCTCAAAAACAGATCAGTGCAAAACCCTCCGCTAACATCAGATTAATAGTGAACGACTGGATGCTTTCTCCCTTAGGTCAGAAAAAAGGTAAGAATATTCATACTTGTCACATTATACTGGAAATTCTAAACAGGGAAATTGTGGGAAAAGAGAAAAGAAATAGGCAACTAGATTGGTAAGGAAGAAGTAAAACTATCTGTATTTGTAGATGGCATGACTTCATACATGGGAGATAATAAGGAATTTGCTTAAAAGTTTCAGAACTAATAAAAAATTTAAGCAAGTTTGTAGGACACAAGATCAACATTCAGAAATCAATAGTATGTCATGCACTTGCAATGAACAATCTGTAAATAAATAAACAATTCCACTCATAGTAGCACCAAAAAGAATAAATTACTTAGAAATGAATGTATCAAAAGAAATACAGAACTTATGCTTTGAAAACTACAAAACATTTCTGCAAGAAATTAAAGAACACCTGAATAAATGTAAAGGCATCCTGTGTTTATGAGCTGTAAGACTTAACATTGTTAAAGTGGCAATACTTCTCAAATTGCTCTACAGACTTAATGCAATCACGATCAAAATTCCAACAGCATTTTTTTGCAAAATGGGCAAATTAATCCTAAAACCCAGTTGCAAGGGACCACAAATAATTAAAAACTTCCTGAAAAATTATGAACACTTTTGGAGCATTCACACTGATTTCAAAACTGAATACAAAACTATATTACTCAAATCAGTGTGTAGTATAGGCATAGATCAATGGGACAGATTTGAAAGGATAAGCATAGATCAATGGAATAGATTTGAAAGAAATAAACCCACATATGTACATCTAACAGATTTTCAACTAGGGTGTCAAGGCAACTTATTGAGAAAATAAATTGTCTTTTCCACAAATCATGTTTAGACAATTGGATATCCATATGTAAAAGAATGAATTTAGACCCCTACCATATATCATATCCAAAAATTGATTCAAAATGGATCCAAGACCTAACTGTAGGAGAGAAAAATGGAAAACTCTAAGTAAAAACAATCCATTGATGTAAATCTTTGTGATCATAGATTAGATAAAGATTTGTTAGCTATGATACCTATACTTCAAACAACCAATGATAAACAGATAAATAAGACTTCCTCAAAACTAAAATCATGTGTAGATCAATAAAACTATTAGGAAAGTGAAAAGAGAGTCCACAGAATTTGTGAAAGTATTTTCAAATCATATACCTAATAAAGGTCTAGGTTCAGAATATATAAAGAACTATTTTAACTAAACATGTTCAATATCATTAGCCATTAAGGAAATTCAAATCAAAACAACAAGAGATACCACTTCACCTTCTTGGATGATTATAATAAAAAAACATAAAGTAACAAGTGTTGGAAAGGATGCAAAAAAATTGGAACCCTCATAAATTGCTGGAAAGTCAAATGTTGCAGTTGTTGTGGAAAACAGCTCAGTGATGTTTCAGAAAAAAGTTAAATGCATAATTACCATATGACCCAGCAATTTCAGTTCTAGGAATATACCCAGAGAAATGAGAGCATATTTTCAAACAAAATTTGTATGTGATTGTTCATAGCAACATTATTCATAATAGCACAAAAAATTGTAAACACTTCAAATGCCCATCAAAAAAACATATTTCAGCATCCTCCAATATTAGAATACTTTTTTCCATAAAAGTGAATTAAGTACTAATACATGCCACAGCATGGATGAAGTTAGAAACATTATGCTAAATAAAAGAATGTCTTCACGAAAGGCCACATATTATATGTTCCATTTATGTGATGTCTAGAATTGGCAAATCCATAGAGATAGAATGTAGATTAGTAGCTGCCAGTGTTAGGAGGTGAGGTGGATATAGAGTGACTATTTAATGGGTAGGGGTTTCTTTTTAGGGTGATGAAAGCATTTTGAAATCAATGACGGTGGATGCATAATATTGAGAGCAAGCAAATAGTTAAAATGTAGAATTTTACCTCAATATATATTATGTAACAAACCTCTACCTTAAAAAAAGAACTAAATCTAGAATTTGGAAAGATTCATCATGTTCCATTCAAAATTTATACAGATGACTCAGTCAAGACCTATTTGATTCAAATTACTAGGCCTCTGGATAAAGAGTACTCTGTATAACAGGTAAAAATCATCAAGTCCCTTATAAGCTTAATAAATCAATCCAGCCTAAAAATTTTACATGAGAATATTACTTCCATAGTTGAGGAATTCTTCAGAATCCTTCGGGAAAGAAATTTATACCTATCAGTTAAGCTCATAGTAGAAAATAAAGACAACAGAAAGGCATTTTCAAACATAGGGAACTCAGGCAATATAGACCTGAGAACCTTTTGTGTAAAACAAACAGGAACTACTCTAACAAACAAACAGAAAGCAGATAGCCTCTTTTGGAATTAAAACCCAACAGCGATGGACCAGAGAGACTGATTTAAAGACAGACACCATAGACCAGAGCTGGGTAGGAGCTGCCCTGATAACTCAGGGATGATTCATAGCCTCACTAACAGCATATTTAAACATATGTATGCACAGTATAGTCACAGAGTATATGAGGATTTTCATCTACAATAAACATTTCCCTTGAGATGCTCTATATAATTTATAAATTATGCTATGCGCACATAACTTCTTAACAAAAATGCTAGTCTTCAAACTGGAATAGATGACTGCTTCTTCAGTTCAACACAAGATAAATGTTAACTTGTAGTTAGGCTAGGTAGTTCAAAAACACATATTTTAAACACTGGAATCATACGCATTTATGCAAAACCTTTACACTATGAAGAACCTGAGACCGGAGAAAGACTGAATGGAAGTTTCATGTCTCCAATCTCCTCTTCCTTCTTGGACACAGGCTAAATAAGGAAATGGGAAGTGTATTATCTAAACAATGTAAATTGTTTCCCTTTCTTTGTCTTTTTTTCCTTCCTTCCTTCCTTCCTTTCAACTAAATACATTGGGATTTTAGAAAATTAATGTATGTATAATGTAATTCCATAAGACTATGCAGTGATGATTATTTTGCTACCACATTATTAATTCCCAAGAACTTTGGAGACAATTTTCCAAACCAACAAACAAAATCATACAAGTTTATTGAAAAATTTCAAAATAGAGAGTTAATGCCTAAATTGTACTGAGTTTCTATTTGGGATGATGGAAAAGTTTTGGTAATGGATGGTGATGATGGTGGCATATGGTGAACATAATTAACAGCCCTGAATTACATATTTGAATGTGATTAAAAAAGGAAATTTTAGGCTACATGTATGTAATTATAATACAGTTTAAAAAATTCAGTGGCATGGTACAACACAGTGAACCCTAAGGTAAACCATGGACTATAGTCAATCATATAGTTTATAGTACAAAATAAAATTGTGCTACCATCAATTATAACAAATGTATCACACCAGTGCAAATTAATAAGAAGGTGGTATATGAGAACCCTGCATTTTATGCATGATTTTTCTGTAAGCTCACAATTTCTTTAATATAAATAAACAAATAAACTAAAAATATTCCATTAAGTTATGATTTGTTTCTTTTTCAGTAGAAGAGAAAGGGTTCGATTAAAAGAAATATGGAATAATAGTTCAAACATCTGTTGAACATCTGTAAACCCTGGAATTTTCTATATTGCTTCAAGAGACACATGAGACATAATAGAGAAAAATTAGGTTTCAAAATTCATTAAAGTTTATATTACTTTCAATGTAAGAACTGCTGATTTTGGGTCGGGAATGGGTTGGTGGGACGGATTTTTCAGCTTTTTAGTCCTTATAATAATAACTGTTTGGATGCTCTCTATTAGTTGAATCAAATTGAATCAGTAAAATTATAGCATTCCATTCTTGGTCTATAATTTCTGTGCTACACATTTATTTGCTAAATTTTGAAGGGGGAATTAGAAACCAGCATGTACTACAGGTGCTGATATCTTTATTTACATGCAGTTCATTTATGGTTGGTATAATTTTCATTTTCAATATTAAGCTCCACAAGAATAGAAGTACATTAAACATAAAATAGATAACATTTGCTCATAAGAGTATATAAACTTTTCTGGATACACAGTTATTTCCAAATGTTTTTAGTGTCAATTGATTTGATTATAGATGATCAATATGGTTAAAACTAAAAATCCAAAATAATTAACTCTGAAGAATGAACTACATTCTCATCTTTATACTATTATATATGGGCTTGTGTAATATTCTACAAAGCTACTGATCAAGAACTAAAAGTTATTGTGCATATACCATCAATATACAAATCTTTTATTATTTACTAATTATATTCATGCATTATATAATAATATATTATGCAAATTTTAAATATTCAAAAACACAAAAGATGAGAACATTAATGATATTTTTGAAATATTCATGTGAAATCTCCATTTATAAAAAATTGTTTCTGTGATTGTTATAAAAATTATCTACTTTCATAATTAATTTAAAAGGGTGATTCTGAGTAGGGATTTTCCTCACTTGACTTCTACGAACAACTTATTGGCAACCCCACCGGTGCCGCCTCTGCCTATAGGACTGAGAGGCAGCTGGTCTGTTCAGGAATGGCTGGACTAGTTTTTATGATATTGACTTGGACATACATACAGGCAATTGCCATTTTTCTTCCCTTGAAATCCTATGCTATTCCTTCTGAACCTTTGGAGTGCCTCAGAATTCAGAAACTATTGAGATAACACCTGATGCAGAAGTTCCTCTAGAACTTGCTCCAGTTCAGCTGGCACTATTCTAAAAGTTAATGCTTGTAGTAGTCTCCAAAAGTTCTATCTCCTGGGTACCACTGAGGATGGTTTCTTGTGCTGCTCACACCTCCTGTCTGGGCTTGAGGAGCCCTGAGTGGGCACTATAGAGGCTGGACTGGCTCCTTCAAGCCTTCAACAATTCTACCTCTAAAACTCACATGTACCCACTTCCCTCACCCCCCAACCAGGCTATAGCAGTTTCAGACTCCAGAAGGAAAGATGGCATCAATAAAGCTTGATTTACTGATGGGCAACTACTTCTCTGGTCTCCTGCGGTTGTGGCTACATTCTTCTAGATTGCATTCTTCAGAGTCAAACTCCCACATCACTTAACACTGGCTGATAGCTTAGAAGAGAAGGGTAACGTAGGTGGACAGGCAGAATGGTCCATCATAGGCACTGGGCAGGCACAAAGGACTCTGTCAGCATGGTGAACATGTCTACAGAAGTTAGAAATTGGGTCTATTGAAGCCGTCTGGGGCCAGATGCTTTTTATGATGTGGATCTCTTTCTTTACTGTCCCTGCTGAATTTCAACTCCACCTAATATGACACAACTGTTAAAATGCACTGTTCGCCTTCCTATCATGGGCATTAAAGATCAATATTAATAAAAATGAAAGCTAACCTTGTCTTATTCTGTGCTGGGTTTTCTCTCTGCTAAATGTTTATTAACTCATTTGAGTACAGCCTTTTCTGCTAATGCATGCGTTTCTCGAACTCAAATTAGTTCACATGTGCTTAGCAAAGGAGGGAACTATAACTCTGTTACTGGAAAGTTGGTGCCTTTTTCTATATCTGCAGAGGTTGCATCCAGTAATGCTGGGTAGCCTGTCTCCATAGTCCAAAGTTTCACTACAAGAACAAATTACCGCTTTGTTCGTTAGTGTTTATCTTAGTTTCCCAGCTGCTTTAATAAATACCGCACAGTGGATCAGCTTAACAACAGGAATTTATTATCTCACAGTTTCCAGTTTGAGAGATTGGGAGGCTTGTTTTCTTCCCAGGTTGGTAGCAATCTGGTGGCCTGGCAATTCCTGGGGTTCCTTTGCTTTCCCATCATGTGGTTTTGTCTTTTCTTTCTCTTCTGGATTCCACTGACTTCCAGCTTCTCCTCCTTGTGGCCTTCTCTTCATAAAGACCCCAGTAATGGGATTAAGGCCCAACCTCCTTCAACTGAACCATACTTCAACTAAAAATGTCATCTTCAAAGGGTCCTATTTACAGTGGGGTCACAGAGGAATGGATTAAGGTTAAGAACATTTGTTTCAAAGAGACATAATTCAGCCTACCACCGTGCTTTTGTCACTGAGTTGCGCAAATTTTGCAGTGCCTCTGATCCTATTTTTCCACTTAAACCCTGGTTTTAAAAATGTAGCTTTCCTCCCTCCAGAATGGAAATTTTGCAGAATATAACCACATTATAGCAGAAATCTCTATGCCATAATTACCATCATCTTTATTTTATTATGAATAAACTGAGAGAAATAATTTGAAATGCTTATGCCATAATTGTCTCTATTTTATGATGAATAAACTGTGTAAGAGAAGCAATTTGAAACTTAAGTGGCAGGGCCAGGATTCATAATCAGGTGGTTCAATAGTAAAGCCCTCAGTTTTAATCTTTACACTCTGTGGCCTCTTAGTGACTATCAATTTAATGGAAAAGTCATCAAAAGGGGCTTGAACAGTTTTCCATGTCAAATCATAGCACAGAGAGTGAAATGGGAAAAAAATATGCTAAGACTTTCTAAAAAGTTAACAATATAAAAGGGAAAGTAAAAGGGTAATAGTTCTTACATTTTAAATTTATATTTCATTTATATTACCATACCTCTTGTTAGATATTTTGAATGTCCCCTCTGAATTTGTGGAAATGAGTTCTATCTTAGTTTCCAGGCTGTTATGACAAACACCATACAATGAGTTGGTTTAATCATCTGGGATTTATTGGCTCATGGTTTCAGAGGCCAGAAGACTTGCTTCCTTCTGTGTGAGTTGTGTTCTGGTGGTTGAAAAACTTGGGTTCCTTGGCTTTTCTGTCACATAACAATGTCCTCTTCTTTTTCCTCTAGGTTCCATTGACTTCAAGCTTCCAGTTTCTACCTGTGGCTTTGTTTCATTATTTCTGGATTTCTTCTGCTTATAATGTACTCCAGTAATATAGATTAAGACTCAAACCCATTCAGCTGTGCCACACTTTAACTAAAAATAACATCTTCAAGAGATCGGGAATGCAGATTAAGAACATGCCTAAATTTGAGGTACATAACTAGGCCACTACAAGTTCTTATCAATTTCTCATAGAAAAAACAAGAAGATATTATGTTATTTCCTTTGATTCCTTAACTATTAATCCGAAAATCACAGATATATCAAGTTACTTGACAGAAAAATATCAGGAATTTCTATAAACTATCACTAAATATCTAATTGCTAAGTTATTTAGGATTGAAAAAAATCCTTTTATTAACTGGAGCTCCAATCTTAATTTTATAGCTATAGTTTTAGAAAAAAAACCTTCTAACCTCTGGAGTGAATTGATTTTAATGTAGTGCTAAGGTATGGGAAATTATATTAATTTTGGAACAGGCTTCCTAGCCCTATTGTATTTTTTGTGTTCTATGGTGTGATGGTTGGGTATGGTGTCAACTTGGCCAGGTGATGATGCCCAGTTGTCTGGTCAGGCAAGCATGGGTCTCAACATTGTGGCTGGCTGACAAACTGGAAGGCTGGTTTGTTAAATTATTAGTCAGTTGACTGCAATTGTGGCTGATTACATCTATCAACTAAGAGCGCTTCTCCCACAATAAAATAATCCAATCAGCCGTATTTGATCTGATTGGTTGAAGAAAAATGAACAAGCTCATTTTGTCAGGGAGTTAGGGAACTAAATGGAGTCATTCTTTAAAAACTATGACCACAGTAGCTTCCTTTAAAAATAGAATCACAATTCTCTCTTTCTGTATTGTCTTAAGTTGGAGATTGAATAGTATTTGCCAAAAAAGACACATATTCAAATCTGTATCTGCAGCCCTGTGGGTGTGAATTGATTTGTAAATAGGACCTTTGAAGATATTGTTATTAGTTATGGTGTGGACTCATTTATGAATCGGCACTTGTTTAGGTGAGGGTGAATTGAATCATGGTGGGCTTTAATATGTATTGATAGAGGTCTTATGAGGCAGAGGAAACTTGGACACTGTCAGTCAGTAGAAGCCAGAAGCCAGCAGAAACAAGAGGAGCAGATACAAGTTGAAAGAGATTGCCTTGTGAAGGAGAGTTGCCAGAATGTTACAGACTCTAGGACAAAGCAAGCCCTGCCAATACTTTAATGTTTCTAGCCTCCAAAATCATGGAGCATCAAATTCCTGGTAGTTTAAGGCAACCCATTGTATCTGTCATATCAGCTTTGGCAAACTAAGACATCTTGCAACCAATTACAAAGATACATCCACTTATAAAGGCTTTGTGCCGTTTTGAAAGAATTAGGTTTCCTAGAAAAGCTATGCTTTAATCCTGAAAATGCCCCTGGAGGAACTTCATGAAACAAGAAGCCTGGAGAGAAAGCTAGAAAAAGTTGCCATGTTTGCCACATGCCTTTCCAGTTGCAAGAGAAACCCTGGACTTCATCAGCCTTTCTTGAGTGAAGGTAAACTCATGTTGGTGCCTTAATTTGGATACTTTTATGGACTTGCTTTAATTGGGGCATTTTCATGGCCTTAGAACTGTAAACTTGCAACTTAATAAATTCCCCCTTTTAAAAACCGTTCTGTTTTCTGGTATATCGCATTCTGGCAGCTCGCAAACTAGAAAAGGTTTCCACAATTTTTTCCTTTTTATAAAAAAGGTACTATACTATAATACCTCACTGTAATTTTCTATTTTTCATGACAATTTTTTCTAGTTTAATATGCAAATATCTAGGTTATTTATTTATTAGGGTACAGAATATTCCACAGTACTATATATAAATAACCATGTATTACTTTTCTCCTATTGATAGATGGCATAATTATTGACCCCATTATTTATTTGATATTGATAAAGACAGTGATCATCACCCTGAGTTCAATACGAAGCTAGCGAATACTTAGAAAACCAGATACCCGTTGGGGCTTGACTAACTTTAATAACTAAAAATGTTCATTTAGTAATACCTGTTTTGACAGCGGTCCTTAAATATCAGATTGTTTCACAGTTCAATAGACTACATCTTCTTACATATTTAAATGTAGTCTCTATTTTGTAATTTCCAGTGGTTACCCTTGTGGAATGGTATAAGGTACCATAGCTTAAGTAAATTAAGTGATATCATACTGTGTATATTCAGACACAGATGTCTGTTAAAATTATTTTGCATTATTTAAATATATTTATGACAGAAAGAAGCTATTTTCCCCTACCAAGAAGTAATTCTCCATGTACACCATAATTGTATATACAAAACCTCAAGTATATATGTGTACATATGTATGTGTTATATGGTCATTTGGTACATTACATGTAATATTAGATATTGTATAATATGTAATTGTGAATTAGGTATGTCATATTTTATAGTTTAGTAAAATATCATCTAGCCTTGTTTCTGTCAATCAACTAGTAAGCTCCTTGGGAGCTGCCTGGCTGTCTAGCTGGGGCAGTGGATATGACTTAATCTTGCTCTGTTTATCCTTTTCCCTCCACTGTCAATAGCAGACCATTTATAATGCTTTGTTCTCTTCCTTCTTCAGCATCACTCCAACTTCTTTGTTTGCTGAGATAGTTTAGTAATTTTGGATATTTAATTTTGTTTTTGGTATCCTCTGCAGTATAGCTCTCCATTTCTAGAAACCTAATTTAGAAATTTTAGTACACAGATTTCATCTCTCCTTGAACATTCTGACCTAGTTTATATAAAGTGAAAAATTATTTCTTGCCACTCTTTCACTTTCTCTTCGTCTTCCTCCATCTTCAAGCCTCACAGGTTGCATTCCATTTTTCTTTCTTGGTGAGCGGTTGAACAATTTTGAAGAATTATGCTCATATAATTATTTATGCAGAACAGAAAATATATTAAAAATTATGATTTAAATATATTTCGTATCTTTAAATTTATTCCATAATGTGAATAAACAGAAATTGTCCCCCATATTTTCTTAGGAAAATGAGGAGAATATAGAAAACACTTATTAATTTGAATGAATAGTTTTTAAAAATCTGTGTACTTGTATAATTTACTTATTATTCTTAGACTTCACATTTTCTTAAAATTTTTTTGGTTCATGGAGTTGGTACTAAATAATATTTTTAACAAAACCATATTTCCACTAACTTACTAGAATAGCTTTACTGAGGGAGCCATCTGTTAAATTGGGAAGAAAAGAAATAGCAATACACGTTCTCAAAGTTTGGGTCTATGATCTCAGAGTGCATGTTATTCTTGACATTGGTTATAGCCAACGCTACGTCTCCACTTTGCACAGAACTTTAAAGAATATTTTTGTGTGGTGGGTCTTCTTGTAGTTAGGATCCCATGAAGAGTCTGAATACAGAAAAGCAATATAACAATAACAATACCACACACAAAAAAACAACATAGCAAGAGGAGGAAAAGATTCAGGATTTTCAGTATGGATTTTTGCATAAATATAACATCACAGACCATAATTAAATCTCTATAAAATATACTTGTATTTAATTGGCCAGGATCTGATTTTAAATATCATATGCAGTTACAACCACTATTGAGCAATTTGGAGTAAGACGGAGATTCTCTTTGTGTACTGTCTGTAAGGTTGAATAAGAAAGAACAAAATCTGTTTCAGGATTTGGATTTAGGTATATTCTTAGTTGCTCTAAACCATTAGTTTTCTCACTATGGTTCTCATCACCACAGGGATACCACAGAGCATTATATGAAGCCCCAGAGGGAAAAGGTAGAAGAGAGTAAATTGAGGTCTTGCTTTTTCCTTTCAATAAAATTAGATTTTACCTTTGAAGGTCTGTTTGAGGAAAAAAAATCCATCATTCAACATTTGGAAACAGCTGCTCTGCAGGACCTGGCAGTCTCAAATGAGAGTGCTCATGATGACCAATTCCAGTATGAAATGGCACAGATTGGGTTGAATAAGTAACAAAAGCCACTGTCGGAATTATGCACCATTTGTTTTGAATATGTTAACAAGCTAAAATGTTAATTTGTATTTTGGAGTGGTGCATGAGTTCAGCTTGGATGAGATTGATTTTTCCTGGGAAGTGTTGACAAGATAATGCCAATTAACTCACTTTTGCAAGAGGATATTTTATAGTGCTCTTTAGAAATGCTTCATAGGAACATAATAGGACTAGGCCATTATGTTTTCTGCTGAAAACGATTTAAGTAATTTCTTTCCAAGTCACATATAAATGATACATACTGAACATCAGATTTTAATAACAAAAAAATAAAGTAAAATATTTCATTAATAATTTTATATTGATTACATGCAGAAATAATAATATTTTGGATAGATTGATGAAGGTTTATTATCTGTTTCTATGTGAGAATGGTAAAAGGATATATCAGAACTGGCTGATAATTAATCTTATGTGTACTCATAAGAAACTGTATATGACTCTAATACTGGAATTTGGTTTAGTCAATTTCAACAAATATTATATTAGTTTTTAATTTCCTCCATAAATGGAGACTCTTTGGTATTGAACTGGATGAAACTTATCTTACTCAGGCCAGGAATGGGCAAAATGAGGTGTGCAATTTACTCCCAAAATCTGGTCAAAATGAGGACCAGTTTGTTTGCAAGGAATCAAAGTGTTAATGACTAATACCACAGCAGTATATAGGTATTTTGACTCTCTAATTATTAATCAAATTTAATAATAAATTTAGCAGATATTATTGAAAACTTATGCACATTACACGGAATGTGCCCTTAGGGGAGTAACTTGGAATATTATATGAACAAATGCACAGTTAATTCATTTTTTACAATGCATATTTTTGGAGCATCTACATTGCATATAATGCTGTACTAGAATTTAGAAAATGTAGTATTAAATGCCCAATGTATTATATGCCAAGAGAGATCTCAATAAGGAATCCAAGGAAGGGAAAGTCAATTGTGGTTTGGTTAAACACTGTAGGCTTTGTGACATTCATTCTGTACTTCTGTGTGTAAGCCAATTCTAAGGCTTTATATCCATCGACTTGCAACAACCTTGGGAGTTAGATGCTTTTATTATCATAATTTGAATGATAAGGAAATTCAGACTCAAGAGATTAAGTGACATAATTTATAGTACATTAAGAGGATGAATAGGGAATCAAAACCAGCAGTCTGGCTCCAACAACCACTACATATAACTGCTGTCTATGGATATTAGAAGAAATGTATGATGTCGTGAACAACACGAAGGAGTTAGAAAACTACATGTGTGTCTAAGGAAAAATGGCCCTGACATGGAGATATGGTTTGGGACCCAAGTTCTTTAGTTGCAGGCAAAAAAACCAACTCTTGCTAATTTAAGCAAGGTTTTTGCTTGTTTTTCTCGGTAAGACTATTGGATTGCCTAGAACATTAAAAGAAATGCTTGAGAAAGAGATTCAGAAATGAACAGCAATCAAGGTAGCTACAATAATGAATAGACTACACCAATTTTTCTTTCCTAGCATCATTCAATAGAGATACAAAGTATTGGGCTTTGACTGTAACCACTTAGTGAGATAAACTGTAAGGGCTAAAAGAATTGCAAATGAAATTTGCCCTTTATAGTGTAAGGTTTGTTCTTTGTAGTGGTATTGATTATGTAACTGTGAAAGTATTTTAATAGAACTGAAAGAAGGAGAAAATTTATACATATATTGAATATATTTGGAAGGTTCTTATTGTGGAGATGGGAGGTAAAATTACTCAATGTTGGAAAATTAGGAAGGACTTGGAATGTTGGATTTGAATTGATATCAATATGAAACCATGGTTTAATTTCCTAGCTCTGCTCACTGAATGGGGCTAGAAACAATGACAATTCACTATCAATAAGCACAGACCTAGAGCCTGGACCTTGGTTCCTAGATACCATTCTCCACTAAAAGAATCCAAGAATTAGTAGAGAATTATCATCTTTCAAACTTGAGGCAGTGAAAGTACAAGGTGGAACTATTGTATCTTATTATGGTGAAAGCAAGGGAATATTCAAAGATTGATGGGGTCATAGCAAAAGGACAGAAAGCCAGCTTAAAGGAGCACTCATTAGTCACATTGGGACAGTTTAGCATGAAAATAATGATAGTGATTGTGCTGGTTTGAAACTGTTATGTACCCCCCAAAAAGTCACGTTTTTTTAAATGTTAATCCAATCTTGTGGGGGAAGCCATGTTCCTTTAATCCTGATTCAAAATTGTAGGGTGGGACCTTTTGATTAGATTACTTCCATGGAGATGTGACACACCCAATTGTGGGTATGATCTTTTGATTAGATAGAGATGTGACTG
The DNA here is from genome assembly GCF_023851605.1 of Tamandua tetradactyla. Taxonomy (NCBI): domain Eukaryota; kingdom Metazoa; phylum Chordata; class Mammalia; order Pilosa; family Myrmecophagidae; genus Tamandua; species Tamandua tetradactyla. The sequence continues at coordinate 20,234,456 of NC_135350.1, read as the reverse complement.
CCCATTTTTAAAGGTGGGTTTTAATTAGTTTACTGGAGTCTTTAAGAGAGCTCACTGAGAAAGAAACAGTTCAGAACCAATATAAATACAAGCATTTGGAGATGCTTAGAGAACTGACATGAGACAGATGTTTGAAGATGCTTGGAGACAGAGAGAAGAAGCTCAGAGAGGAAGCCACTGGAACCAGGAGCTGAAAGGAATGAAACTTGGGAGCACAGGGACAGCAGACATCACCATGTGCCTTTCCACGTGACAGAGACACCCCAGATGGGAATCGGCCTTTCTCAAGTGAAGGTATCCTCTTATTGATGCCTTAGTTTGAACAGTTTTAAGGACTTAGAACTGTAAACTTGTTAGTTAAAAAATCCCCTTTATAAAAGCTGATCCATTTCAGGTATATTGTATTCCAGCAGCTTTTGAAAACTAAAACAATGATGAATAAAGTACTGAATACAATGAAATCATGAATCCACTTTACTACAAAAAAAAAAAAAAAAAACATGGCAAGGGATAGCAGGCTTTTCTTTATAAGAAAAAAAATGTCAATCAATACTTGTATAAGGAATGGCATGATTAGATCACCATTTTATAGATTCCAATGTAGAGTTTGATAATCAATTGATGCTGAATCCAATGGATGGTAGGTTGTTGGGGAACAGGACATTCACAGTTTCAAATACCTCCATAGATTGCTTATTAATTACTAAAAAAATAAAACATACTTTTACATTGAATAAATGAGGCAGGCACCATTTTAACCAAAGTATGGATCTTAGAATTACCACTGATAGTTCAAACTGACTGTTTTTTCATCTCCCATTTAGATACAATAGGAAATGCATAGTATCAAATTTGTTGTATTCTAAAAACTATTTAAATTATATCAATTCAAAAGTGAACAATCAGGGCGGGCCGCGGTGGCTCAGCGGGCAAGGTGCTTGCCTGCTATGCCGGAGGACCTCGGTTCGATTCCCGGCCCCAGCCCATGTAACAAAAAACGGAAAAACAAAATACAATAAAAAACAAGAAGGTGTTTAAAGATGTTTCCCTTTCTTCCTTCCTTCCTTCCTTCTATCCTTCCTTCCTTCTATCTGTCTTTCCTTTAAAAAAAAAAAAAAAAAAAAAAAAGTGAACAATCAAAAAGGCACATGAAGAGATGCTCAATGTCCCTGGCCATTAGAGAAATGCAAATCAAAACCACAATGAGATATCATCTCACACCCACCAGAATGGCCATTATCAACAAAACAGAAAATGACTAGTGCTGGAGAGGATGTGGAGAAAGAGGCACACTTATTCACTTTTGGTGGGAATGTCAAATGGTGCAACCACTGTGGAAGGCAGTTTGGCGGTTCCTCAAAAAGCTGAATATAGAATTGCCATACGACCCAGCAATACCATTGCTGGGAAGCTACTCAAAGGAATTAAGGGCAAAAACTCAAACGGACATTTGCACACCAATGTTTATAGCAGTGTTATTTACAATTGCAAAGAGATGGAAACAGCCGAAATGTCCATCAACAGACAAGTGGATAAACAAACTGTGGTATATACATACGATGGAATATTATGCAGCTTTAAGGCAGGATAAACTTATGAAGCATGTAATAACATGGATGGACCTAGAGAACATTATGCTGAGTGAGTCTAGCCAAAAACTAAAAGACAAATACTGTATGGTCCCAATGATGTGAATCGACACTCGAGAATAAACTTGGAATATGTCATTGGTAACAGAGTTCAGCAGGAGTTAGAAACAGGGTAAGATAATGGGTAATTGGGGCTGATGGGATACAGACTGTGCAATAGGACTAGATACAAAAACTCAAAAATGGACAGCACAATAATACCTAATTGTAAAGTAATCATGTTAAAACACTGAATGAAGCTGCATCCGAGCTATAGGTTTTTGTTTTTTTTTTTTTGTTTTGTTTTGTTCTTACTATTATTACTTTTATTTTTTTTCTCTATATTAACATTCTATATCTTTTTCGGTTATATTGCTAGTTCTTCTAAACCGATGCAAATATACTAAGAAACGATGATCATGTATCTATGTGATGATGTTAAGAATTACTGATTGCATATGTAGAATGGTATGATTTCTAAAAAAAAAAAAATGGACAGCACAATACTACCTAATTGTAATGTAATTATGTTAAAACACTGAATGAAGCTGCATCTGAACTATAGTTTTTTTATTATTATTATTTTTTCTTATATATTTTTGTATTTTTTATTTTTATTTTTATTTTTTCTCTATATTATCATTTTATTTCTTTTTCTGTTGTCTTGCTATCTCTTTTTCTAAATCGATGCAAATGTACTAAGAAATGATGATCATACATCTATGTGATGATATTAAGAATTACTGATTGCATATGTAGAATGGAATGATTTCTAAATGTTGTGTTAGTTTATTTTTTTTAACTAATAAAAAAAAAAGAAAAAAGTGAACAATCAGACAATTCTAATTGGGAGACATTCTACAAATTAAGTGGCATGACTCTCCAAAAAGATTCAACTTTAGAAAGCAAAAAATGTAAAGTGATTGAGATTATAAAAAACTAAAGAGACCTGGAAAATAAGGCCTACTTACATCCAGGATAAAAAAAAAAGCATTAAGGACATCTTTGGGACAGTTGTGGAAACTTGAGTATAGATTATATACTAGATAACATCAATATTATTAAAGTTAAAGTATGTAAATGTTAAATTCCTTAGGTGAAATAATGATCTTACAGATTTTTAGGCAAATATACTGTTTCTTAAAGATATACACTTGTATTAATTAAGGTTCTCTAGAGAAACAGAATCAACAGGGAACACTCACAAATCTAAAATTTATAAAAGTGTCTTACATGACCGTGGGAACACAGAGTCCAAAATCTGCAGGGCACGTTGTGAAACCAATAATTCTGATGGAGGGTCTGGATGAACTCCACAGGAGAGGCTCACCAGCCGAAGCAGGAATAGAGCCTGTCTCTTCCGAATCCTCCTTAAAAGGCTTTCAGTGATTAGATTAAACATCATTTGTTGCAGAAGACACTCCCCTTGGCTGATTACAAATGGAATGAGCTGTGGATATAGCTGACGTGATCATGATTTGATTCTATGTAATGTCCTCATTGCAACAGACAGGTGAGCACTTGCCCAACCAGACAAACAGGTACAGCACTTGGCCAAGTTGACACATGAACCTGACCATGACAATACTGAAGGATACAGAATGAAATCTAATAGGCTATGACTTACTTTAAATGAGTCTGTGAAAACAAATACACAAAGGACCTAAATAGACTCTTCACAAAATAAGATATACGAATGTTCAATAAGGGCATGGAAAAGTGCTCAATATCATCAGTCATTAGGGAAATGGAATTAAAAACCAAATACCAGAAAGATACTACTTCACACATCAGAATGGAAAATATTTTATAAATATGACAATACCAGTGTTGGTGAGGATGTGGAACAATTGGTACTCTTGTATATTGTTGGTGGGAATGGAAAATAGTATAATCACTGTGGGAAAGTTTGGCAGTTTCTTATAAATACACACTTATCCTAAGACCCATGAATTCTACTCCTAGATGTTTATCCAAAATATGTCTATAAAAAGACCTGTGCAAGAATTTTTATAAGTTTTGTTCTTAATAGCCCCAAACTAGAAACTACCAAATACCCTTTAACAGAAGACTGAACTAACAGATTGTGGCATATTCAGACAAGAGAATACTACTCAGCAATAAAACAAAACAAAATAAAGTAAAAACAATGAAGTAGTGATAACACACAATATGGGTAAATTTCAGAAACAATGGTTGAAAGGAGCCAGATGCAGAAGAGTATGTATCTATAGTACCATACATAAGTTCAAAAACAGGCAAAGCTAGTATATCAAGACAGTAATCACAAGACTGATTGCTTCTAGGATGGGGAGATTAAATGGGAGGGAGCATGAGGAAACTTTCTGGCATCATGAAAATATCATATACTTTAACTGGAGTGTTTCTCAGATATATATATTTGTCAAAGCTCATTGATGTATCATGTAAGATGTATGAAATTCACTATAGATAAATTTCCTGCAGTTAAAAAATTAAAAACCTATATTTCCACATTCCTAATATATTCTTAACTTCCTAATCACTTCTCACTTTGTTAAACCTTATGTGACAAAATCCAAATATTGTTTAAATCTAACTCTCAGCCTTCATGCTTGACCCATGCTTTCTGATCAATGCTGTAGAAAAATGTACAATCACACTGTTAGGTCTCATTCAATTTCTTTTTCCTTAAGTAAGCCCTTAATGATGCCTTGTAATCATAATATATGTCCCTCATCATTGCCACCTTCTCCTCTTCCTTGTCCTACTCTTCATCCTTCTCTTCTTCCTCCTTCTTTTGTAAAAACTCCCCATGGCATGTTTTAGTGGGACATCCTTCTCTATATTCCAGTTTTATAAAGGATTTGTTTTAATTCTCAGGAACTTGAGAATAGAAAAATAAATTCCAACCCTCAGTGACATTTATTCTTTACAACTACTTCACATATGACGAATATGAATCCTTTTCTGGTATAGTGGTTACTCAAAAAGTGTTTCCCAGTTAATCATTTGCTTTTCTGAGCTTAAATATAGTCCAATTTACTGATCTTCTCTTTGGAAATTTTTCCTACCTATTTGTAGTATACAAATTCTGTTTTATATTCAGAGTTTAAATACACATCCATGCATATTTTCCCCTAGATATTTTGTGATTTCAATTTTTACATTGAATTCATTTTTACATGGAGACTTTTGTAATTGGTCTGATCCTTATTTAAATCTAAATTCAAACATGTTTTATTATCCAAGATATTGTATTTTTCTTCTATCTGTATATTACATATTTTTTTACAATCACTGTTTAGTCTTTTATTACATATTCAAGTCTGATGTGATCTTGTTTGTATTTCAAGGTTATTAACTTTCTTCCATTAATCTGCACATATGAATATCTGCCTATATAAATACCACAGTGTCCAAATTATTATGTTTGTTAATCTCTCCTAACATATTTTCTTCTAATTTTTCTTTAGAAAATATCCTTAGCTGTACTCATATGGTTATTTTTTCAGATTCATTGTAGAATAAAGTAATCAATTTCTGTTGGATTGTATTTGGATTTAATTTATAAAGTGCTTTGACAATAATTGAATTATCATTTTTTTCTCTCCTAGTACTTTCATGTTTGCTATTGACTCCCTTTCATGATACCTGTGATGGAAAAAAGGTTGATGGAATTACTTCCATGTGGTAGGTTTAGCAGTTCTCTTTGGAAGGCTTTTTTTTATAGATATAAAATTGTTCTCCTCTTCTCATTGCCAAATTTCCTGACTCTTTGAACCAAGAGAATACAACCTATGAGGCAGTGAAGCCCTTAATGCCCACCATTACCAAGCCTCTTCCTGTTCCTTCCATTGCCTAGTCATGCTGGAAATCACCAGTTGCAATGTGCCACTGTCGGTACTGTCTCTACCTCTGTCCCCGGGAAACTGACAGCCCAAGAATTTCCAGGGCCCTTCACTTTCTGTGCAGTTGTAGAAGGGAAAGAGTAGAGTTGAAGTGTGGATGGGAGCATAACTAACCTTCCTAGAAAAGTTTAAAGGATGAGTGCTCAGTTTTCCATTTGAAAATTCCTTGGATTTCTGGACCCTGAGGCAAGGGACCAAATTCTTTCCCATATTTCATTTCTTCTATGAAGTTAAGCTGGAAAATTTATGCACTTTCCTTTTTAAAGAATTTCGTGTCCATTGAAATGATTCAGTGGGGGAATCCACAATATTCTGATAATTATCTCTCAGGCCTACTTTTTGGTAAAATTTTGAGTCTTTTTCTATGTCTTGCTAAGTATTTTACTTTAAAGATGAAAGGAACTAAGTATATATATTAAGCAGATGTTTTTTGTTTGTTCTACTAATGACAATTATTTAATTTCAGTAATAATTAATTGTTTATCTTCTCTAGGTAGATGCCACAACCATTATTCTGAAGACCACTTTTAAGAATTCTTTTTAAATATCGAACTAGAAAGAACAGATGTTTTTCACAGCATGAACTTAGCCAGTTAGATCCAATTTCTGTTTAGAAAGTCTGGTGTGCTAGAGAGTTGTCATTACTAGGAGTGTGACCCAAGCAATTTACGTCCTATGAGCTTCAGCTTATCTTAAAAAAAAACCTGCGCAGTAGTTTATTGTAAAGATTAGATAGGATATCATTAGTCATTTAGCTACAAATTACAAATAGTAATAGAAATGCTGGATTTTATTTTTTACTATTTGTTATTTAAGAAAAGTAGTCTATTTTAAAGCAAGAGCATTGCAAAAGGAAAAGTTACATATCATTTAATGTATCTATTCCCATGTGGGTGTTCCTTTTTAAATACACTGTTCAAAAAACATCATTTCTTATAATCTGTGCATTTTCAGTTTAGTTGATCAGAAAATTGATACTTTGGAGCTAGATGACTTCAGGGAGGTGCTATTCAATAACTATTCAGCAATTTTTGGAGAGATATAATAAACTATGACAATAGCTATATTCAAACAAAATAAATCACCTCAGAATAATTATTGCTAAATTGACTAATGAAATGTGACTGATATTCTCTTCTACTGCACTTACTTCTTGCAAAAAGAAGCTTAGTGCAGAGCTATAATTTATAGAGCAGAAAGCCAAAATTAGGCATTTTGTAGAACAAATGGTTATGTTTACATGGATAAGTATGGTCATTAATCAATTAACTTTGTGTTCCCATTGCATTATACAAACTCACTAGAATTTTAATGTGAACCAAAAACCAAGCTGACTGAATATTAAACTGTTAAAATTGGGATATGATTTATTCTGTAAAGAATTATTATTGAGATTAAATACATGTTGGAGAACATTGCTTTTGACATATCAAGAATAAAAATGTTCGCATGATTATTTTTTAACATCTTTATAAACTCAGATAATTTATTTTAAGGGAACGGTAATGAGTTTAGAAGGGATGCTGACAGATTACTGCAAAATCTGACTGAAAAGTAATGGCCCCTAAACTTGAGAAATGGTAGTTGATATGGTGTGTTGGGGACAGTGCGTAGGAAATAGATAGAAAAGCCATTGAGAAGACAGAAATAACAAGCTACAGCAACTTCCCTACAGTAGTAATAGTAGTGGTTAAATGCAAAGCTTCAAATATAAACTTCTTCAGTTATATTTTGATTTTCTTATTGGTGGTGTACCTCTGTGTAAATTACTTAATCTCTTTTGCACTGATATCTTAATCTATATGAAAGGGACATTATTATTATTTGCCTCATAAGTTTTTTTACATTAAAGGAAATACTATGTTTATGTCACATAGATCCTGTGTTTGAAATGTATTTAAGGCTCAATATTAACTGTGGTCTTGATTTAATACAGGAGTAAGAAATCAGAGATTCAAAATAAAAAGAGCAGGAAGGGCAATGGTGGCTCAGCGGTAGAGTACTGGAGACCGGGTTCGATTCCCAGTGTCTGCCCATGCAAAAAAAAAAAAGTAATTTCATCCAAATTGAATCTTAAGATTGGATAAATTCTCTTCCTCAAAACTTGGATGATGTCTAATAATCTGTTCCATTTCTTTCATGAATTTCTATGGCTTGTATTTCCCTTTCTGATGGTATTCTAGGTATTAGATCAAAAGAATATCAAAGACATGAGGACCCAGAAAATTCCATTCTCTTCATGGTGATATTGCAATTAGTTGATATGAAATTCAAATTGCAGGAACTACTAGTATATTTGTGTATGAATCAGAGCCAAATTAATTGCTAAATATATCATTTTAATTTCATTTAATTTCTCATTATTTAAAGTAATATCCCATATCATATCTGCTGTCCTAGACTAAAATACATATGGCCTGAGTAGCATATGGATATTCTGCCACTAATTTATGAACTGAAGTAATATTAATCAACTAATAATGGAATCAATAGTATGCACTGAATTATTGGAGCAAAACTGGACTTTTAACAACTAAATTTATCTACATGCATGTTTATACCACACATACATATATATATGAATATATTATATGTATTAAATTTAAAAGTCAAAATGAAAGTTTTATTTTACTGTATTCATTCTGCAGCATTTGTCCTTTGTTAATATAGAACCAAGTTTCAGACCCATGTATTTCTTTCTTCTTGAAGAACTTCTTTTAACATTTCTTACTGGCAGATCTGCTGGTGATATGCTCCCTTAATTTTAGATTTTCTGAAAATGTCTGTCTCTCTCCTTCACTTTTGAAGGATAATTTAACTGAATATAGAATGATAACATTATAGATTGGTGTTTTGTTTTTTTAGCCCCAGATTTTAAATATTATCTTCTATTTTGTTCTTAACTGTATGGTTTTTGACAGGAAATTTAATATGATTTTTGTCCTTCTTCCTTTATAGGTAAGGTGTTTTTTCTTTTGGTTTTCTTCAAGATTTTTGCTTTGTCTTTTGTTTTCTCTAGTTTGAATATGATATGTCTCTGTGTATATTTGCATGTGTGTATATGTGTGTGTTTATCATGCATAATGTTTTCTGAGCTACCTGTTATAAGATTTGATGTCTGTCATTCATTTTGAAGCTTATTGGCTGTTTTTACTTCAAAATATTGTCTCCTTCCTTCTCTCTTTTCTCCCCCTTCTGATATTTAATAGTAAATTAATCTTTTCTATGCTTCTGGGAAAGAATGCTATTTCTAGCAATGGATATCCAGAAAATATCTCTTTTAAAGAGAGTTATTGCATTTGAATTAGGCAGGCGTGCAAGCAGAAATTCCCCCCTTACCTTCCAAGTTATTTAATGATACTTGAAAAGTATTGCCCAGGCATTCTTTCTCCCACTCAATAAAGATGGAGGGATAATATACTCCAGGGTTTGTTCCCTCTCCTCCTTGAACCTTTGAACCACCAGCAAAAACTGGCAGAGCCCTCTTCTTTAAAACTCTTGAAAATAGGTAAAAGATATCAGTAACTGGAGGAGTGTTGTTCTAGTTTGCTAGCTGCTGGAATGCAATACAACAGAAATGGAATGGCTTCTAAAAAGGATAGTTTAATAAGTTACTAGTTTACAGTTCTAAGGTTGAGAAAATATCCCAATTAAAACAAGTCTATAGAAATGTCCAATCTAAGGCTTCCAGAGAAAGATACCTTGATTCAAGAAAGCTGATGAAATTCAGGGTCCCTCTCTCAAGTGAGAAGGCACATGGTGAACATAGTCAGGGCGTCTCTCTCAACTGGAAGGGCACTTGGTGAACACAGCCTCATCTGCTAGCTTCCTCTCCTAGCTTCTGGTTTCATGAAGCTCCCAGGGAGGCGTTTTCCTTCTTCATCTCCAAAGGTCACTGGCTGGTGGACTCTGCTTCATGGTGCTACAGCATTCTCTGCTCTGTCCGAATCTCCTTCATTCTCCAAAATATTTCCTCTTTTATAGGACTCCAGAAACTTATCAAGATCCGCCCAAATGGGTGGAGACATGTCGTCACCTAATCCAATTTAATAACCACTCTTGATTAAATCACATCTCCAGGGAGATGATCTGATTACAGTTTCAAACATACAGTATTGAATAGGGATTATTCTGCCTTTATGAAATGAGATTTAGATTAAAATATGGCTTTTCTAAGGACATACATCCTTTTAAACGAGCATAAGTGTCAAATCAATAAAATGTAAATTTAAACAGGTAGAAATTCACGGTGCTGATTCTGGCCCCATCTGCACCTACCACTCCCCCAGCCTGGTGAGGAGCTGGCTGCCCTCCATTGTGGATCCCTGTACCTGTTCTGGAGGGGACAGAGTAACCCCTATGACCATATTGTAATTACTTTATGTTCATGCCCATCTATTTTGTGGCAACCTCAAAAAGTAAACCAGTAATTGTATAAATATAAGAATGTTCTTACATGAACTAGAATAATTGTATTTCTTTATTACAGGGTGTTAACGATGGGGTGGTATGATGGTTTGAAAGGCTTTATGTACCCTAGAAAAGCCATGTTTTAATCCTAACCAATCTTGTAGGAGCAACGGTTTCTTCTAATCCCTATTCAGTACTGTATGTTGGAAACTCAAAAATAACTTCGCTTTTATAGGATCCCAGTAAACTAATCAAGACCCACTTAGAATGGGTGGAGACATTTTAAATGTAACTTACTTGAAACTCCATGCAAAGAGAATGCTTTATTGCTTACTATTTGTAGTAATTTTTAGATTTTTTTTGCTTGCTTTGAAGACGCATACTGCCATGAATTCCACAAATGCAAGCAAATGAATTCTCACAACTATCTGAGTGGATTTCATGGCAGGTTCTTCTCTGGTCATGTCTCCTGATGAGAACGTAGCTACAGTAAAGATTCTGACTTAGAGTTTGATGTTTTGCTGCTGACAGCTTTCAATGCTTATCACTTTCCTTCTCCTTCTGGGAAAAGTAATTAAAATACCGGGATATTCTCTCCCTTAATGCCAAGGGAAGTTCAAATATGTAAGCGCAACCCACTCACAGAAATTTTCACCCCAACCCCACCCTATAATCCCAATAGAAGCAGAACCAGTTTCCTTTCTCTGCTTTCTAAAACAATTTTCAAACTAGCTTAGAAGCTAGCCTTGCATCCCTCAGAAATCCTCATTATGTGAATAATGAAGTTTTCATACATTCTTGGCATGTGGATGTCACGTCAGTCTTGCTATCCAAACCAAATTTTGGGTGGAGGAAATCCAACTCTATTCTGCAGGTGACCACAGTACCATCCTGGCTAACCCTTGACTGTAGTCTTAGAGTAAACCTACATAAGTTGTGCCTGCAATCCTGCCTGCAGAATCTGTGAGGCCATTTATGTGTACTGTTTTAAGCCACTAGGTTGTGGTTATTTGTTACTCAGCACAGAAAACTAATACAGGCCCTCCCAATATACTAATGTAATAGTTGTACCGTTGTACTCAAGTTCTCTTCTTCCTATTATCAGTTAAGTAAGTCATTAAAAATTATACTACTCAGCCAAGAAGCACTTCTTGAATGCTTTGTGTGGCATCCTTAATTATATTTTACAGCTTATTTCCTCCCTGTAATTTACTGTAAAAGATAGAACTATACATTAATGATTTTGTTTCTTTTAACACTAAAACAGACTTTGAAAATAAAATAGAATGGTTGCTACTTTGTGACTCTGAATAACTCACTATTACTTGTGTTTCTCACGGTCCTTTTCCATAAATTAAAATTGTTGTTTTTGTCTCTAATGGTGCAATTGGGAAAATGAGCACATTAATTTTTTAAAGTATTGGTTTAGGTAATCACTCCTCTCTTCAGATATTTTTAAACAAACATGGGCCCCCTTAGTCCCTAAAGAAACATAGCAAAACATAGGTAAATTAAGATGTAATGTAATTACAATTCTCAAAACATCACCAAACTACTAAACATAAAAATATTCAAGGTCAATGTCAGTGCCATGACACAATCCTTAAACTTGTTAATTCTCACTCTCCCTGTCAGTATAACATTCTCTCTTAGTGGATCAGGGGAAGCTCTAGACTCATTGCTAACTCTTTATTGAAGTCTTCTCTCTTGCCAGATACCTTAGATTCTTTTTGCTGGGTTTTCATAGCATTGTTCTCAATTCCCAGCCTCTTTGGAAACAGTGTCATATTATTGTGTCATTTTCACATATTGACACCTTGAAAACAATTCAAAGTGTTACCTCCTCATGCCTGATCCAGTCCTTCAGAAAGCCAAATCTGTGTACTTGCCCTATTTGTTTGGAAGAAGAAATTAGACGTGTGTATCAAACACATGGTACATTTTTAGACAATGTTTGGCAATAGAGATGGTATAAAACTTGGCAACATAGAATGGTATAGACCTAAAGAAGATGACTAGCAGAGTGTGAGCCCCAGATAACAAACTTGACTGGTCTCTCATTGGCTTTAGTCTGGGAGAGCCCTCAGGTGGCTCAGTCCCCATCAAGGACAGCAAAGATAGAGCTAAGTAAGAATAATCTGTCGGATATGGAGATTCTGATAGATTCACGGTTCTATATACACGGTTCTAATCTAGAAATTGGTGACATTCTGGTCAAGGACAATGTTAACATCCTCACCCATGCAGTCTCAGGCTTACCTGCATATTTGGAGGAGGAAAAATGGTTAAAACACCTGCCAAATGACTGTCTCTCAATTCATTTTAATATCTAGGCATCACTTCATACAGCGTATCCTGTTCAATTATTTATTTATTTTGTCTTTCTTCCTTATACAAATAAATGCATTGTTCTTGGTTCAGGCAAGAATAAAATTAGAAGCACTTTTAAATGATGTTCTAATATGCATTAAAACATAAATAGAATGACCCAGATTCTTTTAGAAACAGAGCTCCAGTAGTTGCATTAACTCTTGCAGGTAAAGCAGCATTAGTTGCATGGTGAAGGTCCACCTAACTCATTTTAGTAATCCAACAAGCATGCCAATGTTTTCTTGTGAACTAGTATCTGTTGGGCCCTGTGCTAAGTGCTAGACTTACAAAAAGAAAATATGTCATGCTTTGAATGTTAATTAATGTATTGCTTAGTAGAGGTGAGAGGAATACAAATGGATATTACAGTGGTAGCTACAAAGAGTGAATGCTGTTTTAATGTTTTTTTTTTCCATTAAGGGGTGGTTTACATTATTAGTTTATTGTTTCCTGACAAATAATTGAAGTGCAGCAAAAGTAAAAACTCATAACTTGCCTACATTACCCGTTCCTGATTTCTGGAAGAAAAACAATTTGGTAATAGCAAATAAGAAAAAGAGAACCAAACCAGAAGAATAAGCTTTATATTGCTAAACATTTATAATAAAAATGAAGATGGTAATTTTATTAAACTTGATAGTATACTGCAAATTAAATAACACAAAATTACGTAGGTGAAAGAAATAATAATAATATATATGCTGCTCCTGACTCCTAATTGTGTCTCACAAAAATTTCCACAGTAAACAAAATAAGCCACAAGGAATAATAATTTAGGAAATAATTGATGATAAAATTAGACTAATAAAAATTATCACCAAATAGTAATAACCATGATGGATTCTATGAAGAAAACAAATGATGGAGGTTGCAGAGAACAATGGTGGGTGGAGCAAACCTTCTCTAGTACAGTCATCAGAGAAGGCAGCTCCACAGTAGTGACATTTATACTCATTTCCTACTATTACTCACCAAACTATCACAAATTTATTAGCCTAAAATAATGCAAATCTGTCTTTTATTTCTGTAATTCAGTAGTCTAAAATGGTTCTTAGAGGGCATGCCAGTAAGGCTGCACACCTTTCTGGGGGCTATAAGGAATAATCCATTCCCTACCCCTTTTCTAGCTCCTAGTAGCTGCCCACATTCCATGACTCAAGACACTGTTCTTCCATCTTCAGAGCCAGTGATGGCTGGTCTTGCATGGCAGATCATCACATCACTCTGACTTCTTCTGTAATCAAACTTACCTTTGCCTCTACTTCCTACTTTTAAAGACCCTTTTCATTACACTGGGCTCACCCAGAAATCCAGAATAATCTCCCCAAATCAAGACTTTAATATCATCAGCAAAGTCCCTTTTGCCACATAAGGTGACATATTCATAGCCCTGGGGATTAGGATATGGGGGCACTATTCTATCTACCACAACATTTAAGTGAAACCCAAAAGAGGGGAAAGCCAGGTTTGTAAAAAGCACAGAGAAAGACATTGTGTGTACAGTTTCTGAATCTAGAAAGAGCTTGGTGTGTCAGAGGAATGGAAATTAAGTCACTGTAGATGTTTTATAATAAACTGGAGAGAGAGAGAGTGGCATGATATACTTTGGTATTGCAAAAAATTAGTTTAAAATCCATTAAATATGATTAAATGTAAATGAATTGGGGCAATTAAGTTCTGTTACTTAGAACCTAATAATGAAACAATAGTAGTTAATGTTTATGGATTTTTGTGTTAAGCATTGTGCTAAGTGCTCTAAATCATCTCTCATTAAAATTATGGGACAAGTACTTTTATTTTATTCTGTTTAATATGAGGAAATTGACGTTCAGAGAAAATAAGTAACTGCCTAAAATCATGTGGCTACTATGCATTAGAATCTGGTCTTAAACCAAATGTCTGCATACGTACATTCAATATCGTACTACCTTAAGCTAATTTACTGTTTCTTATTTTATGAAGAATTTTCTTGCATGCTCCACTTAGAAACTAAGGTCTGCCTTAATTTGGTTTTTCATGGAAACAGACTCTTGAGACACATATTTGAACACTAAAGCAGTTTATCAAGAAGTACAAGGATCATTGGTTAGGAGATGGGAAGGAACAGAAAAAGTGGAATGCGGTGTTTTATTCAGCCACCTGCCCTGATGAGTGATGGAAGTTTACCCCTGTGGGAGAAAGCAGAAAAGTTACAAAACCCAAGAGCCAAGGGAGTTTTTCATAATGCATCAAGTCCCTGGGGTTTTAATTTGAGGAGTGCTCCTGAGGAGTATAATTTCTTAGTATTGTTGACCCGCTGTACCGACGGAGTAGGTCAAAGTCATTACTTCCTACCAGGACAAAGAAAGAAGCCTTGGGCATAGTGATGCAGTGCACAGTTTTAGAAAGTGCACTGTGGGTCTCAGAGACATGGAAGCATTCTCTGTAAGGACTTTAACAACATGGTTATCATATGCTTCTTCTGTATCCCCATATTTGTGTAAGACAACGTGGGAAAGGTCCAAAAAGGTGCCGGCTGTAGTTGCTGATGTTCTCAGTACCACTGATCTGGTTCCAAAGAACAGAGATGGTCTGGTGTCTGTCAGAATGTATTCCAGCACACCAGCACTTGTGATCCATTGCATTCAGGCCTGGAGTGGATTAGATCATCAGGAATGCTGCTGCTCCTGATTCCAAAGTTGGTACTTCTACCCTGTGACTTCCTCAGAACCTGGCACCACTCATTTATCAACACGGTAATGTTGCATCATGTAAGACAGTCACTACTATACTTTGAATACTAAATGGAATGTCCAATAAGTTGATGTTGATTTTTTGTTTGTTTTTCAGTAAAAAAAGACTGCATTGTCTTAAACCGCCCCCCCCCTTCCCCAAATGTGGCTAGTTTATATCTATAAATAGAGTTCTGTAAAATAACACTTTCTAAAGAGTCAGGCTGTTACTGCTGTACTGTGGTTTCTCATGGAGAGCTGTCAAACTGTATTTTATGGTACTTAATTTCTCTTTTCACACTTTTCTCTTGGTAATTTCCTTTTAGAAACCTGGCCCAAACTGATTTTTTCTTCCTCTGTGTACTTACAGAAGCTCAGACAAAAACATTATGACTGGTCTAGCTTCTATTTCTTGTAAACAAGACTTTATAGGCACAGTTTAGAGAAAAGTTTTTTTCCAGAAAGGAAAAATTTTATACAAATGCTTTTCTTCAACAGTTAGATAGACTTTTAAAGTACAGGAGCTTCCTTGCTTTATGATATTTGAACCTCACAACTCTGCAGCAATAAAAGTAATTAAAGAATAGTTAATTTACCAGAATAAATTATTTCCAGTTAATGCTCTTTCATATGATCATTGTCGAATGTTATCTGCTCAAAGTTAAATAAAATGGGCATGGGCTATAAAGTCTTATTTAAATAGCAATTTCTAGTAGACAATACATTAGCTATTTTACTCTAAGACATGAAAAAGTTACAGTGAAAAGTAGAAAATTTTCATTTTTGAAGTTCTTATTTATTTTCACTGACTCTAAATATTTTATTCTGTCAAGTCATTTGGATCACAGAAGTCCAAGAAAACCAAAGCAATAAAATGTTACCTACAGTGCAGTGGACTCAATGGTGGTTCCACATGTATGCCCTTGTTATTGTCTTTAGACCATGTGAATTACCTTATCTGGCAAAAGATGTGATTAAGTTAAGGATCTTGAGAGGAGGAGTTTCCTGGAATAACTGTGTGGGCCCTAAATGCAATGACATATTCTTATAAGGGAGAGGCAGTTTTGACAGGCAAACAGAGGAGATGATATGAAGAAGAGGCAGAGGTTGGAGTGGTCACAAATTGCCAAGGAATGCTGGCAACCACCAGGAGCCAAGGGGTAAGGAAAAGGTTCTCCCTGAGAGGGAGCAGCACTGCAGGCACTTTGGTTTCAGACTTCTAAGCCTTCAGAATGTGACAGAACACATTTATGTTGTTTTATGCCACCAACATTGTGCTAATTTGTTATGGTGGCCACAGGAAACCATATTAAGCCATATTTCTACTGCTAGATATTAATTCTGTTCTCTTTTGAAACAGTCTGAGTCCTCATTGCTGCTGAGTCATTATTATCAATGCTGTAATGCATTTTCTCTAATGTTTCTAATGAAATGGGAAGATTAAAAAGCGGCTGAGGGCAAGATGCATAGCAGCCTGGAGGAACTGGGATGAAGAACAAATGATGCGAAGTATCCCCAAATCCTTTGTCTTTCCAACTGTGTATTGGCAATTCAGAATTTAGCTGAAGATTGAACAAAAATATAAATGGATTATTTAATTATTCATAAAATATGAAAAAAATATAAGAAATTTTCTTTCACAAATAAATGCTGAAGAGTCTACAGAATACCCATGAGACTAGATAATGGTAGTTCCAACAGAAATCTTTTTGTTACAAATGGTATAATCCATTTATGGCTAGTTTGCATAAAGATGTAAAATAAATTCGTGCTTGCTAATAAAGGGAAAAAAGCATTCAACATGCAGTGAGAATTATCAGAAAATTGATGACTAATATCTTTTTAAAGTCCTTTAAAAATGTTTAGGATTTTCTTCTTTCCAGCTAGAAATGATCTGAGTTGCCAACTGGTACGAGATTAATTTGACATAAATTATTAGTTGTTGCAGCCCATATCCAATATTTTTGAATGAATGATTGATTGAAATGCTCCTCCTACATGATGTCGAATTACCCTGAACTTGTTCAAACAGAGAATTTCCAAATTCTATCATAATTGCTTGATTACTTGTTTGCATAATGGAGGGACCCTGTCTAGACTAACATTGTATTTTCAGTGATTAGCACTTAGAAAGCTAATTATTTGTTGAATGAAAGAAGCATATATAATTTTGTCTGTATTGATAAGTACTGAAAAAGATTCTTATATTTTAAAGTTGTCAAACTTTCTTAATAATTTTATGTCATTAAATCAACCTCATACTTTGTATGTAATAGAAAAGCCTTAACCCCAGTTTCTGATTCAGTTAAAATTTAGAATATCTTCATTTTGGAAGAAAAACAGGTCTCAAAAGCATTGGGGTGATAATGATGGAAACCATGTTGTGACCTGATAAATTTGCAGCCAATTAAAAGAATCTATATATTCTGTGCCTCTATTTATTTTCTAATAAATATTGAGTATATACAAAACAATGTTCATAAAATAGATGCAAAAAAAATCACAAAGCAACCAACAACCATGTACCAGTCATTCAGTTTAAGAAATAAATATCATCATTAATTTGTGCCCCTCACCCATCCTATCAATCACCCTACATCTCTGGATTAATCATTTTCCAAAGTTTGTGTCCATCACTACCTGTGTTTTTTAAACAATTTTGACACTTTATATTATGAGACTTTAATGATTGCCAAATGCCTGGTTGTGAAATGATGCCCCAACATACCTTATTGATAAGGTTGTACATACTATCATTTATTTACTGGCCACTTGGGTTTACTGTCGTATTTGCTTAGTTTACTCAAATTGTTTGCGTCCATTTAAAAATAGTTTGTTTGTCTTTGTTTATATTGGTTTATAGGTGCTCTTTATATTATCTAAATACTAATCTTTATTATTTGCATGCCCTACAGATAACGTTTCCTGTTGGTGTCTTTAGTTTTCAATGAATTCTTTGTTGAAAAAAAGTATTACTTGTGTGTGAATATCCTAATATTTGTTTATGATTAAACTTCTTATATATTTATGAAATCCTTCCTTACAATGAGGTCATAGTGATTGCCTCTGTTGTCTTCTAAGAACTTTGTGGATTGACCTTTCAAATTTAGGTCTTAACTATATCAGGATTTAAATTTTGTGTTCTATGCGTGATAGAAAATCCAATTTCATCTTTTTTTCCATATAAAGCAGTCATCCTAGGGCATTTATTAAAAAGTTCCTCCCTTTCCCAGTAAATTGTAGTGACAGTTCTGTAATAAATCAGAATGTAGCATACATGTGAGTCTGATTCTAGTCTCTTTTTTCCATTCCATTGGTCAATTTGCTTGTCCTGACATAATTAGAGCATAGTCTTAATTCTTACAATTTTCTAATATTTCTCATTAGCTAGAAAATAAATAGCTACAATGCTGTCCCATTTTTCTTCTAGAGAAAAGATATTTCAGAAATTCTTGGCCTTTTTGTCAACAGTATAAATTTTTCAATCAGCTCATATACAACAAAATAACAAAATATCAAAAAGAGTTAAGATTTAATTTTGGAATATACTGAATTTATAGACCAATTTTGGGAATAATTTATTTTTTTCTTTTAATATTGAAGCTTTCAAACCATGAAAATAATAGGCCTTGAAGACATTTCTTATACCATTCTTGCCTGAGGTGGGTAGAGGAGACTTTATCCCTCTTTGGACACTTTGCATTTTAAAAATACATAGTAATCTGACAGAGCACTTGTTTGGAATCTGCATATCAACTGCATTAGAATGCAGGTTGCTCAGGAAATAATTGCATCTATCCTCTTTATAGGTTAGAGATTCTCGTAACAATTCTTGCACATTACTGGAGAATTCAGTGAACTGAGTTGAGCTAAACTTCAACCTCAGGCATTTCTGTGACCTGACAATAGTAAATAGAATTAGGCTATAGGCTATCTAAGTCCTTTCTCCAAAATATGAAATGGAAAAATTTGGAGCCTGAATAAGGAGGTAAGCCACCTGTCCAGCTTAAGAATAAAAATAAGGGCTGGATAGTGATGCAGAAACCATGTTGGAAACAGATCATGAAAACAATTATATTTGGGTCTTTTTTCTTATCATGACCAAGGTCTAGTTAGTAGACAGAGAAACTATAAAGGTCACTATGCCAGTTCATATGCAGTCAGGGCTTAGGTTTCTCTGCCTGAATATGCAGGCAATATTTTTAAAGCTAATCTTTATCCCACTTGGATAAAGAACATTTCAAACATCAAAACATATCTCACTGGGATAAAGAGCAGATCAAAATTGTCTATCCTGTATGCGTGCTTCAAGAAAGCAGTAATTTATTTCTGGTAAATCTTGTTCACTCATTAATTCATTTATTCAAACATTTATTTGCCAACATCTACATCTAACCACTATTTTATGCACTAATGGTATGGTAGTAAATAATGTTCCTGATCCTGGATCTTGCGATGCTTACAATTTAGCAGGAAAAATAATTGCTGAATGAGAAATTACAATTAAGTAATGAGAAGTGAAAAAGAGAAGTAAAAGGGGCTATGGAAATGTATGCCAGGGAGACATAACTATCTCATATATTCACAAATGTGGAAATTTTGAGACGACAAATCTTGACACATTTAAGAACCATTCCAGACTCTGTCCCAACAAATGTGGTGGAATGAGAAGCTTCAGGAATTTATTCTGCCACAGAAGCCTTGAATACACAATAAGAACTGGCAGAAACATCTTTCTCAAAGCTTGAGAAAATAGTTCAAGGACAGCAATAACAAAGGCAGTGCTGAAGCAAGAAAGAGCTTACTTTTAATCCATCGGGTCTTATGTCACCTTGAGTTCCGACCCTTAACACTCATGGGCTCCCTGTGGGCAGTATTCCCAGTGTGAACTGCTGGTCTTGATTTCAGAGGTTACAGGCAGAGTAACCCTGTGCACATACTGGGACTAATTATATGTGGTCCAATCGCCTGGTGGTGGACTGAAGTAATTGCTTTCCAGAACTTTCCCTGTGTATAGAAGGCAGCACATAGAGGCACAGAGCTCTCCTGTAGAATGGTGTAGGATAATTTAGTCTCCTGTGCACACACCAGGACTAAGTATGTGTGGTCTAATCTGCCTGGTGGTGAACTGAAGTAATTGCTTTCCAGAATTTTCCTTGTATATAGAAGGCAGCATATAGAAGCACAGAGCTCTCCTGTAGAATGGTGTGGGATACCAATCAAGCTCTGCTGCCTGGGGCAAGGCATTGCTAGTTGTAGGACCTCCAGCTCAGTGCCTGGGACCATGAGGAAACTATTTCCTAAGGAAGAGGGGACATCCATACCCTTGTAAACAGGGGAATTCCTAAGGCCAAACATGCATGCCAAAGACAAGACACATATGCAGGAAACACCAGGGAAACCTCTACAAGTTGGCATGGAGTTGTTCTCCAAACTCTTTGTATGGATGACCTCTGAAGGAGAACACTGGCAAAGGTCAAGCTATAAAGACGGAAAATTTTTTTCTTTCTTCTTCTTTTTTTTTTTTGGTTAGCTCCTGGCATTCAAGGAAAGCTCTACTGTAAGACCAGCTGGACATAAGCTTAAGAAACAGGTGCCTCAGAGTCTAAATTCTTGTGATAACTCTTCAACAAATGATTATGAAATGTACAAAGAAGCAGAAGTGAGGGCTCAGGCAAAGGAGAAAATTAAAGCATCAGGAACTCTCAGGAGGACCAGACCTGGGGCATACCAAAGACTTTTAAAAAATGGTCCTAAGTATGTTCATATTTCAAGGATGGGAATCTACTAAATCTTGGAAAAGCCGTCTTCAGAGAGGGAAAAGGCCCTCTTTTGAAAGGTGACTAAAATATATGTGGGTAAGTGATGATGAAAGATTATTCTCAGTGGAGTGAATATATAATGAACACGAAGCCACCGTGAGAAAGTATTGTTGAATCGGAATATGAACTGGAAAGTAGTTTGTGCTGAGGGCCTGGATCCATGAAGAGCTTTGTGTCAGATGCTTAGGATTTGGCCCTTTATCCTAAAGGCATTGAGACATCCTTGGGAGGAACTTGAGGTAGGATGATGATATTACATGTATATTTTAAATAATTTAATTTAATATTGACATCAGAGATAAGTAGTATGGCAGGGATCACAAGATGTAAGCCAGAGAGAGAAAAACTAGTTAGGAGGTTTTTTAAATCATCCATTTAACACAAATAATATTTTCAGTTAATTTGGATTGTATGAATTCTTATTCAATAGAGTGACAGTGACAGGGTTGTCACAAAAGGAAAAGTTATAAGAGAAAGAACATTTTTGCAACCTATATAAAATGTGGGGCACCCAAAAGGAAGCTCTTGAATTCTTTAAAACTGGTAAAGAAAGATGGCCTATCTTCTGAATTATGTTTTCACCAACTGATTATTTTGCATGCTTTCCTTCTTTACGTATCCCTGAAATGAAAAGGGGTATAAAAACATTTATGTGCAGTACATGAGGCTTCTATAATCCATGATGTGATTGTGGTGACTTTGCAGTCTGTGATCTGGTAAGTGATGGCTGAGTTGTCATTAGGCACCTGATTTTTCCCAAACTTGCAAAGGGTTTCAATGAAAGTTAATATGAATAATGGCTCTGTGACATTATTTCAATGTTTTATTTATATGAGCAGTTTTTAAATGAGAAGGGGGACATTATAAACTGTGTATATTCTCATGAGCCTGAATTACATCTGTGAATATTAGTGTAAAAAAACTAGGAACAGAAATAAGTATATTATTTTCCATCAAGTATTAAATAATAGACATGTTTCCTATATATTAAAAGATAGTAATGTTTTCTCTATGTGCAGATTATCAATTCAAAGGCCAAGTGTTATACTGAGGTAAGTAAATTAGAACAGAGCTGAGAAAAATAATTATACAGAATAAATAGTCAGTGATTTAAATGGATTTATGCCTACATCTTCTGCAAATATGAATTCTGGTTTGATGAAAGTGATGTCACCATGTATAGGTTCATTTTTTTGTGTGTTAAACTCCTGCTTGAAAAGTTGGAAGCAAGGAGAAGTATATGTTGTCAATATTCTTAAATTTAAAAATGAAAGAGAAAATCTCAGCTTTTCTTACTTCTGTAAGATCATGTCTATTCCAAGTCTTAGCAACCATGGAGCATAGTATTTTCATAGCTGAAACATTGTTCCACATTGATTCTGGCTGGGAACATGTTAGTAGTAGGCAGGGAAGTTAGACACAATTGATAAATACTGCAGTGGTTGTCCGATCTCCCGGAAACTTCAGTGGTAAATTCAGCTAACAGAAGTCTGTTCCCCTTCAGAATTCCTTTTAGATGTGTTATTCATCCTGCAATTGCTTTCCTGTTTAACAAAATTTATTGAGGTCATCTTATGTATCTGGAAGAAATTTCAATCTGTATTATATGGTTTAATTCCCTGAGGAGCTCACAGTATAATGGGCAGAACAAATAGCAAATCAGCATTACAGTTAGTTGTGATAGGCAACATTTTAAGGACATGCATTAAAGAAGAGAATTTAAGTCATGTTTGGAAGACGATATTCTTTCTAGAGCATGTGACTATTGGGAGGATGGTAGCATTAACTAAGAATGAGTTAGTGGGATATAGTAAAGGAAGATATTCCAAGGAGAGTTGTTCTGTTTTGCAAGCTGCCAGAATGTGATATACCTGAAACGGAATGGCTTTTAAAAAGAATTCATTAAGTTGCAAACTTACAGTTCCAAGGCCATGAAAATGTCCAAATTAAGGCATCGAGGGAAAGGCACAGAAGACCAATGATATTCAGGGTTTCTTTCTCAGTTGAAAAGGCATATGACGATGTCTGCTAGCCTTCTCCCCAGGAATCTTCAACAGCTTCCCTGGGGCTGTGCCTGTTCTGTTGGCTCTGGTGGTTCTGGTGGTTCTAAAGCATTTTCCAAAATGATTCCCCTCTTAAAGGGCTCCAATAAGCAGCCCCACCTTGACACATCTCCATGGAAGCCATCTAATCAAAAGCTATCCACCAGAATTGGTAGGTCCTAACTCCATGGAAACAATAAAAAAGATTCTACCCAGGAATATTGAATGAGGATTAAAGGACATGGCTTTTCTGAGGTACTTCTTAGCTTCAAGCCAGCACAGAGAGGAAACACTATATATTTCTGGACTCATAAAATGTGATGCTGTTTCTTTGGTGGAAGGTTGCACGTGAAGGGTCAAAGCTAGAAAAAATAGGAGTTAGATGACTAGATGTCTTGCATGCTAAACTAAGTTTAGAACTAGAGAATCACTGAACGACTTGAAGAAAAGACTCCAGGCTGGGTGGACATTAACTGGGGAATAATAAGTCTGATGGCAGGACCCTGCGAACTCACTCAAGTAAGAAGCCATAACGAGACTGAAGGCTGAGGCTCTTCATTGGGGGGATTCATGGACTCCTTCGAGAATCAGATGAATGCTGGGCACAATGCTATTACATACCAGCCAATGTTTTAATAAAATGGAAAATACTCTTCCATAGATTGCGGGGTGTTGCTTGCTGTGAGTAAAAAGCGGTCGGTACTGGAGACCACACTGCACATCTCTCCAGATTGGTGGCTGCTGAGTTAGTATACAGTGTAGTGTGGGGGAAGCTTATGGGTACTAAGCAGTATGATAATGGTGTGGCAAAAAGGGGCTATATAGAATGAAATTACTTCTAATAAAATAAATTTAGGAATAAAATTCAATAGAAGATATATGAGAGGATTTTAAGTTTCTAAACTTTATCCAGGAAAAACAAAGAAACCGATCAATAAGCAATTATTTTAAAATATTTTTATTTTTTTCTGCATGTGCAAGCACCAGGAATTGAACCTGGGTCTCTAGCATGGCAGGTGAGAATTCTGCCACTGAACCATCATTGCACCACCCTACAATCTTTTTAAAAAATGGAGGAAGTTGTCATATAACTACTCTTTCCCCCTCTCTATATATGCTGAAAAGACATTTGACTTATCTCCCATTTTTTTATAAACTCAGTAAAATATTCCCTTTAATATGGAAATATACTATCTCAACTAAATATCAGCATTTTGCTTAATGTGAAAAAACACACATCACATTAAAGTCAGAAACAAAGTTATTCAATATCACCACTATTATTCCATTATAATTTGTTGTTTTATAATAACCATTTTAATTTCCAATGCTTTAATATTAATTGTTCTAACATTTTTGGTATTTAAAGATAATCAGGCATAGGAGAATTAATATACCTTGAGGAAGGATATTTATTTATTTATTTGTTTTATTTATTCCAGGGATATGACTTCCAAAGCAATGAAGAATTTATATAACATTTACTGTGTGATAAAGATTTTTCCAAGCACTTTACATATAACTCATTTAATATTCATAACAATCAAGTTAGCTAAAACCCAGATACATACACAAATAAAGTGAAGTAATTTGCCTGCAGTCACATAGGTAGCAAGTTCTAGAGCTAGAACTCCAATTCAGTCTGTCAGGTCCAGAATCCATTCTCTTGACCTCTATGTACTCTGCCTCCCTATAGCAGTAAAATTAGGTTTACTTCCAGTAAGATTAGTCACTTAGCCTTAAGTTAAGCTTTTAATCTTATTAACTTTTATCTCTAGTGGATAAAATTTTTCTGTAACCTTCATTAAAACTGCGTGTTCATTTTGGACTTATCTCCAGCTTCTGGCTTTCATAAACACTTTTAAAAACGACCTAATCCTTGGTTTTTCCAAAACTGTATATGTTGTTTTCTTCTGCGTTGGAGGCAATAACACCTTTCTCTATGGACCGAATTTTTAGGTACTACACTCACTTTCCCAGTTAAAATCACATTTTTTCCAATAAAAATTCAACAGAGATAGAGAAATAATACACCTCAATGTATGCATCATGGGACTCAGAACTTAAACATTACCAATATATTGAAATGTATTTTGAACCTTCCAAAATCACATCACCAGCCACTATGAAAAGCAACAATATTTAGAATTTAGTGATTGTTGTGGATTGAATCATGTCCCCCACAAAAGGTCCCAAGCCCTGGTCCTGAGGGTACGAACTTATTTTTTAATTTTTTGCGTGAACAGGCACCGGGAATCGAACCCAGGTCTCCAGCATGGCAGGCAAGAATTCTGTCACTGAGCCACCACTGCACAACCCTGAAATCATGTTTACATAGGACATTTGAAGATGTAATTAATTAAGGTGTGTGCAAATTGAATGAGGGTGGAACTCAATCCAGTATGTCTCAAGTTCTTAGACACAAGAGAAAATGGGACATGGAAAGGCAGACATGAGGAACTGTCAACAACTGGAAATCAATGAAACTTGGAAGAGAAAGGACAAAATGTCACTATGTGGCTTGCCATGTAACTCCAAGTAACTCCAAGATTTCCTGCTAGCCAGAAGATAACTGACTCCAAGAGGAAGCAAGCCTTCTAGCCTCTGAAACTGTGAGCCAATAAATTCCTGTTGTTAAGCCAACCCATTGTATGATATTTGTTTTAGCAGTTAGGAAATCAAGACAATGATGATAATTCTCTTGCATTTATGTATGCATATACTATACATGCATGCATCTCTAAGTAATATATAGTATTATTTAATAGATTTAAACTGAATAAATATTATAGTACTGTATGAAATCTTCAACTTTCTATTTGTATTCAAGACTATGCAAGAGACTTCCATACACATTTATATGTGATGCTCTGATGCACTCATTTTCTCTGTTGTGCAATATTTCTTTAAACGAATTTCATGGTCAGGTTCATGTGTCAACTTGGCCAAGTTGTGGTACCTGTTTGTCTGGGTTGGGCAAGTGCTGGCCTGTCTGTTGCAATGAGGACATTTCATAGAATTAGATCATTATCACGTCAGCTGCATCCACTGCTGATTCCATTTGTAATCAGCCAAAGGGGAGTGTCTTCTGCAATGAGTGATGCTTAATTTAATCACAGGAAGTCTTTTAAGGAGGATTCAGAAAAGACAGGCTTTATTTCTGCTTTGGCTCTCTCCTGTGGAGTTTATCCAGACCTTCCACTGGAGTCGTCGGCTTCACAGCTTGCCCTGCAGATTTTGGACTCTGCGTTCCCATGGTCACGTGAGACACTTTTGTACATTTTATATTTGCGAGTGTTCCCTGTTGATTCTGTTTCTCTAGAGAACCCTAACTAATACATCTTGGTACCAGGAGTGGGGTACACTGTATTAGTTAGTTATTAATTAGTTATGAAGAGAATAATGGAGAAGTCCTGGAGTGCTTGAAGAGTCTGTTGGTGTAAGTGGAACCACTGCCGACCTGGACAAAGGTGGACACAAAAGGGAGAGATTGGAGTTTGCAGAGTGAGAACCACAGAAGCTCGGGTCTGAAGCCAAGAAATCTCGACCAGGAGAGTGGACCCACCCATATACATGGAGAGGGTGAGTTTACCCTGAAGGGTGAGGATGAGTTTCTCACCACTTTATTGCAGTGGAAGAGTCATGCAGCCTCAGGCCTTGAAGAAAATACAGCATGCTCCTTGGGGACTGGGGAGAGCCTGGCTGCCACCACATGGAGGGGATGAGTGTGTGCCCCAGAAATGGCAGAGAGCCCAGGGGTGGCCCTGATGCCTGGAGAGAGTGGAGCCGAGAGGCGGTCTCCTCAATGTTCCCCGAGGTTGATTTGGAAAGAGGCGGACCACTGCATAGACCCTTGGAAAGTTTGGGACTGCCACTTTCTAAAGCTGAAGGATAAATGACTTTCAGACTTTGAAATCCAGTGGTGTTTGCCATGCAGGTTTTCCTTCAATTTCTCCCTGTGGATCTTATGACTGTCCGTCCTTTGCTTATTGGCACCAGATAACTTGTTTTGAGATTCACAGGTCCACAGCCAGAAGAGAATTTTTTGCACCTTAATACTGTTTAAGGTGATGCGTGTAGTTGCCAAGTTGACAGGGGGTGGACATGTGATAGTTAGATTGTTGTCAACTTGGCCAGGTGAAGGCACCTAGTTTTGTTACTGCAGACATGAGCCAATAGTACATGAACCTCATCTGTTGCTAATTACATCTACAGTCGGCTAGGAGGTGTGCCTGCTGCAAAGAATGACGTTTGACTTAATTAGCTGGTGCTTAAATGAGAGCACAACTTAGCACAGCCCAAGCAGCTCGGCATACCTCATCTCAGCATTCACAGCTTAGCCCAGGCCTTTGGAGATGCATAACGGAATCACCCTAGGGAAAGTCGTTGGAACCCAGAGGCCTAGAGAGAAGGCCAGCAGAGATTACTCTGAGCCTTCCTACGTAAGAAAGAATCTCAGATGAAATTTAGCTGCTTTTCCTCTGAAGGAACTAACAAAATAAATCCCATTTTATTAAAAGCCAATCCATCTCTGGTGTGTTGCATTTGAGCAACTAGCAAACTAGAACAATGAAAATGGCACTATTTTGCAACAATAGTAGATATTGAGTTTGATAGTATTTTTTGGCTATTACAAATAATATGCTAAAAATCTTGTACTTATTTTTGTGTACATATTCAACAGTTTTTCTTGTTCAGCCATGCAGTTGATTGGTTATGTACAATACATATCTTCAATTTTACTAGTAATGCTAAATTGTTTCACAAAGTGGTTGTACCAGTTCATTCTTACATTATGAGCATGTATATATTTTGTTTATCCCACATCCTCATCAAATACTCGAAATATTAGTCAAGATTCTCCAGAGAAAAAGTTCATATACTTCCCTACATATATATATATATAGTGATTTATTATGAGGAATTGCCTCACCCAACTATGGGGACTGCAGGTCTGATTTCTGTAGGACAGATTGCAAGCTATAGACTCTAATAAAGGTGATGCTGAAGTATGGCCAGTCCATATTACCCTGGGTAAACTGGTGAAGTGAAGTCAAAGCAGAAATTCTTTCTGATTTCTGAAGTTCTCCTTTCTGGCTTTTAAGACTTCCAACTAATTGGATGAAGAGACGCCCCATATTGAGAGAAATCTTTGTTGATGGCAGACGCAATCAGCCTTAGAAGCAATTTACTGATTACAGGTGCAAATCCATCAACAAAATACCCTCATGGTGGTTTCTTCTCCTTTAAACAACACTTGTGCTCATCTTTCTTAGAGCTTTCACTATACACTGGCTAGTCTTTGGATTCTTTGGCAATACACTGTGACTCTTCCTCAAGTTCTTTTTTGCAGCAAAGTTAGGAATTTTCATGGCATAAGTCCTTGGTTAAGGTCTCAATATCTCCAAGAATTCCCAGAGCTCTACAGCATCCAAGCAAAAATCCCAGGGCTCCCTGGCATCCAGCCAAGGACTCCTGGGCCTATTTGGCATCAAGCTTATTAAAATATTTGGCTGTACACACTGACTAGTCCTTGAATTCTTCCCTGCTGAGTCAAGAACCCTCACAGTGCCCGCCCTTGGTTGAGGTCTTGATTTCTCTGAGAACTCTTGGAGCTGTCCTGTTTCAGTTTGGTGAATGCCAAGGGACATGATAGCACCTCCTACAGGTAAGAGTATTGCTCTCCATCTTTGTCCTCTTCTCCAGCCGCAGAACATAATCTCAGCCCTCTCATTGGATCATGGCTCCCCCCAAGAGTGGTGGAGGATCAGCTCCTCACACTATACAGATTCAAGGGTTAAATGAGTATTGGTTGATGCCATTCTTTGAGGCTTTACTGGAGGAACCCTCCAAGTCATGCAGGAGCTTGCTTGCCTATGTTTGTGCTATATCTGCCCTTCTCTCTTTACCACCGTCTTATTCTATGATAAATTAGTACTTTCCAAGCTGCAGGGTCCAAAGGCTTGATTTTGCGTTTACTGTAATAAGCCTGGACATTGAAAAGAAATTGTCTCTGAAACTTCCCTAGGGCAATGATCTTTTCTAATCATCTGGGTCACAGCTTTAATGAAAGAGATCTAGTAGTTGGAGGCAGTTAAAAGAAGGATGTAGGAACTTTCACAGACCAGGTCACTCACTTTCCCATGCCCTCAGGGCCTCTTTAAAATTTTCCCTGATTATGAATGAACCTTGTAAAGGGGAAGGAGTTCAGTGAAGAAAGAAGGGGGAGGTGTGAGTATGGTTTAAAATTTCAAGTCAAAGCACTAGGGTATTCAGTTACTTAACAGGGTCGCACTGTCACACTCACAATTCAGAGGGGCTCTGTTGCCTGTGCTGATTACGGGACAAAATGTTTTTATCCCAGGCCATGCATGTTGCATTTACAAAGTTTAAATAAACTTTTCAATAGTTTGATGTTTCTTTAGGTACTCCTACTTTGCCATCAGGATCCCCAGTCTGGTTAGGGACTTAATTTATAACTCACACTTGTATAGCATCAGATTTCTACCTCTCATGAGACGCTATCCCTCCATAACTTTCTATACTATTTACAGAACTACTCAATACCTTTAAAAATTACTTTCAGGAATGAGTTCTCCTGCCTATGCTGAGGACTTTCCTACCTTTTGCTCACCTAGTACAGCCCTAGGGACACACAGGCAGTGGTGGATCTCTGGGAATGCACAGAG
The DNA here is from genome assembly GCF_023851605.1 of Tamandua tetradactyla. Lineage (NCBI taxonomy): Eukaryota > Metazoa > Chordata > Mammalia > Pilosa > Myrmecophagidae > Tamandua > Tamandua tetradactyla. Next base: position 20,204,894 of record NC_135350.1, on the reverse strand, counting down.
ATTGCATCACCTGGCTGGTCAAACCAACTTGTGAAGGCTTGAGCCTCTCATAGTGGCTTAGTTGGGAGCCTTCCATGAAGATTGCCACTCACAAAGCTTGAGTCCCTCATAGAGCCTTCCATGAAGACTCCCACTTCTCCTTAATACTCCCTCCTTTTCTATCCTTCTCTCTTTTTTCTGCCTCTCATAGGCAGAGACACAACAAGCGGAACAGAAAAATATGGGTAATTCTTCTATATCTACTGACTTTCCCCACAAATACCTCCTAAAACACTGGGACACTTTCCAACTAGGTGGCCTAGAGAAAAAAATAACAAAACAAACTTCTGCCCCAATATGTGTGGTTTATATATATATATATATATATATATATATATATATATATATATATATATATATATATATATATATATATATATATATATATATATGTCTTGCTCTGGTGTGACCCCTTGGTTCTTTGTCAACATCTTATAGGGGCATCTGATCTGTTCCATGACTCATGATGTTTCTATAGAGACCCCAATATAAAGTAGTCTCTATGACTGATTTAGCCAAATGTAAATAGAAGCTAAATTGTTTTTTAGAAGACTTGGACAAGTTTGCCAGAAATTTCAGTCCCTATCACTCTTGTAACCTAACCTAGGGGAAGGGTTAAATCCAAATCATTATGTCCAACTGCTGCACCCCAGAAGAAAAACTCCAGAAACCAAAGCCCAAGGACATAACGTAGCAGCAGTTGAGCCAAACCAGAAGCTAATAGGTGCTGCTGCACTCCCTAATAATGGACCCAACTGGAACTGCCAATGAGCATGGGCAGATTTAAGACACTGAAGCCATAAAATTGCCTGTCTTGTAGCAGGAATAAAAAATTGCCCATTAAACTGGTAAATAATGATAAAATTAGAAGAGTAATTCAGGAGAAAGATAAGAACCCTGCTCTATTCTAGAGTACTTAGTAAAAGCTTATATATATGTATATCATCCTAGACCCTAACTCCAAGAAAGGGCAAATTTTATTAAGGATACACATTATTAACCAATCTTTTTGATTATTCAGAGAAAAATTACAGAAAATATTTATAGGACTGCAGACCCCCTTTAATGAAATGCTAAATGCTGCCTTTAGTATTTTTATTAATAGAGACAGAGCTGAAAAACTGAAGAAGTCCCAGTGAGTTCAACAACAGAACAAGAGATAAGCACATTAAATAGCAGTCACTGTTAGTAGCCACCTGTACCCTCAGGGTAACCCCAAAAGTCAAACAGGAAAAGGAATCCCAGAAGGAGTCTGGGATAAAAATCGAGGTATCATGTTTAACTCTAATGATGACTCCCTAGGGCCCTGCCTTTCAGCAGGGAATGAAGCACGGATCACCCATGACTCCGTCAAACCCCAGGTAGCCACATCAGCAACTGGTAGAGCATCATCTTCTACAGTAACAGCATGAGTCATGGGACAGATCAGATGCCCCATATGATGCTGCAAACAACCAAGGGGTCACCCTCCCAGAAGCATCATTAGATATAATAGCCAGAGAATTCTGCCCCCATTATAGGCAGGAACAATGCCCCCTCTGTCAGCAGGGAGCAGTTACAGACGACTGACCTCCCCCTTTCAGCACTCCTTAAGATTAAGGGATGGAATTCTCTGAGAGGAGAATGAAACAAGTCAGATAGGGAAAGAGGAATAAGAAGCGACCCTAAGATCTTTGAGAAAATGTTTCTTCTGGCACACACATGCACAGCCCTTACTCAGGTCGGTGCCTAAAAAAGAACCAATGAAAAGTGAAGTTCATCAATCTCTTATTAACATTGCCAGAGGGCCAAGGGCTCCTCTAAGCCCTTATAAAGCTAGGATCTGACCCCAGACTCCTTCTCTTTCTTTGCAGAATGTCTGCGCATTTCATCCTTTGAGCATACACTTTTCCTATGCGTCAAAGTTTTGAGCTATGAAAAATAAAAATAAAAAACTCTCACAGTAACAACCAGACCAATGCTTTCTTGACCAAACAACTGGGCGCCATAACCTAGCCAAGGGGATATATGAAATTAACCATAGTACTTGTTAATATCAGTCATGAAAAAAATATTTTTGAAGAATATTTTAACTGAAAGACAGTTTCTAAATTGGCATTTTTCCCCCTTTCTCAGCACTTTAAAGATGACTTTCCTTTGTATTTTTGCCTTCGTTGTTTCTGAAGAGAAGACATCTAACATTTTTGCCATTGTTGTTATATCTTCCTTTTTGCTCTGATCATATTATATTCTCTTTACCTTTGGTTTTTAGAAATTCGTTTATGATGTAATTGTATATTTCCTGCTTAAGGTTTGCTTATTTTGGATCTGTGAATTGTAGTCTTTTGTGAACTTTGGAAAATTCTCAGTAATTACATCTTCAAATATTCCTTATCTTCCATTCTCTTTTGGTTATATTAAATTCCTTATTTGATAGTTCAAATATATGAATCATTTATGGGGCTGCTTCTATTACTCTTTTTCCTGGATTATGGGTCAAATTGTCTGACTTCTTCACCATTATTAATCATAATAATTAATTGTGAAAATTAATTATTAATTGTCTCAAAATTATTAATTTCATGCCAGACACTGAATGTTAAAGAGCAGTAGAAACTGAAGAAGACAATATTACTCCTAGAAAATAGCACCTTCTGTCATCTATACAGTTACTAGCATAGAGAAACGAGTCAATATGAAGTGTGGTTGATTTAAATCTGAGTTTGGTTGCAGCTCAATTACATGCAGTTCATAACTAATTTCCAAAGGTTTGAAGGCAAGGTTGGAACTTTCCTTTTAGTAGGACTTGCATCTGAGCACAGGCAGTCTTTGAAGATCTCTCTATGCTTTATATCTCAGTTTCCAGCTTTGCAAATGGTGGAGGATCTCTCTTGTTTACATTCGAGCTGCCAACAATGTGAGTCACTGAAGAACACTTTCTGTTCTCCAGCTCTGCAGCCATGCTTGTACACCTAAGAAAATACCTCTTCACAATATTACCTCTTAGAAAATTTAAATTATTTAAGGAATTTTTTGCATTTCTCTTGGTGGAATACATGATGTAGCATATGTGTGTAATTTGCTTATAATATTTGTATAATATTAAAAGTAATGTCTATAATGATATGCTTCTAAAATATAATTAATTGGATTTATATGGTGAGTTATTCACAGCTTTACTGGATAATGAGAGAGTGCATAAGAGGAAATGGATTTTCAGCTTAAGCCATGATCAATTATTCTAGTTTCGAAAGTGCTTACTGTTTCTGACTTATTGAATTGCTTAGAGCATATCAACTTGTCAAAACCAATGCAACAGAATGCCTATCTTCAGCATTAACATAGTATTAAATACCAAAGTAATTTAAACAGGAAGAAAAGTCATAACAAGTTATTTTTTATTTGCAGTTTTTTAAAATTAAGAACAAATGTTCTCCAAATGTATAGTTTGTGAATTTCTACAAAAATTTTAGGTTCTTGAGGGTCAATCCTTCTCTATTCTTAGATATGTAGACTCTGTTCCAAGTTGGGTCTTGGTTTAACATGCTTGATATTGGGCCTTTAGTACTCCATAGTCATTTACAGTTTCACATAAAGAGGAGGGAGCCTGCTTCAGAGAGAGAGAGAGAGAGAATGAATGGGGGAGAGATTGTAGGAATTAGTTCACATGACTATGATAACTGGCACATCCAAACTCTCTAGGATAGGTTGCAATACTGGTGACTATGGTGAAGAGAAATTGCATTCCTGAAGGGAAGCTGGCTTGCTGAAGAAGAGGCAGAACTTTTTTTTGACTGCTGAAATCCTCAGTTCTGCTTTAAGATCTCTAACCAGTTGAATGAGAATACTTTCCTCATTACTGAGGGAAATCTCTTTTGTTGATTGCAGATGCAAGCAGCCATGTTGCCATAGATGTTAATCCATCATGAAAATAACTTCAAAGTTACAATCAGGCCAGTGTTTACATGACCGAACAACTGGACCATAACCTAGCCAATCTGACATGTGAAATTAACCTTTACACTCCCCTTCTCAAAGCCATTCTTTACGTGAAAGAAAAAAATTAAGCCCCTCTCTGGCAAAGGTACTTAATCTCCAATCTGTTTATTTGGGATATATAGCTAGAAAAGAAATTAGATCTCTTTGTTCCATATGCTTTTTATAAGCCCTTGATACCAAGTTTCTGACATTTAGTAGGCCTTCAATACAAAGCAGTTATTAGCATGCAAAGGATTGGTGAAAACATCAATAGGTGTAGAAATGATGAAAAGCTATTATTGTATGTTAAATGGCATTATACACATTCGTGAACACACACACATGTTATAGAAGTATAAGCAAAGCTTCAAGTAACTGGGTATACTAATTTTTGAATGGAGAGTAATAAGTCATTAGATCCTACATCAAAAGAGTCTGTTCTTTATTTCAGCAAAAGGATCAGTTTTGCTTATATGTAGAGAGTATATTAAAAGAGAAAATTCATGGGATGACTCAAAATAAGTTTATTGTTGCTACTCATTTAATCTTTAATATTTAATCATTTTGCCAACTTATAATTTTGTTACTTGTTTAAACCCTGGTTTTGACAATTTCTAAAATATTTTCTACTGAAATCTAGACAATAAAAATCCCTCTTATAATTTAAATTAAAAAAAAATGGAAGCCTCAATTCAAGAAGGAAAAGTGACCAAAAGACTTGAATGGACATGTCAGGAAAGAGGGTATCCAAATGGCCAAACATGAGTACACACTCAGCATCATTAATTGTCAGGGAAATATAAATTAAAACCAAATGCAATGGCACCACACACCAGTGAAATTCTAAGATTAAAAAGATGGCAAATTAGAGTTGATGAGTATGTAAATGGCTTCTTGGAGTATAAATTAATAAAATCACTTTGAAAAATCATTTGGCTATATCACAAAAATTGAACAGATTCATACTGTCTTGATTATATAGTCAAAATAATGAGTACATATGTTTGTGGAAAGACATGTACAAATCTTTTCATAGCCACCCTATTTATATAGTAGAAAATGGAAAATGTCCAAATGTTCAGCCACAGCAGAATGGAAAACATATACTATAATTACACAAAGAACTCTTACGCAGTATTGAGATGAACTGTCTAAGTTTACATGCTATAATGTGCATGAATATCACATAATTTTGTGTGAAAGAAGCATTAATACAAAAATGTACAATGTTCCTTCTATAAAATGCACAATAATGGGCAAAATTAATCCATGCTACTTACAGGTCAGGATACTGCAACTCTTGGGGGGTGGTACTGATTGTAAGCAGTGGGGAAGGAAATTTTAGGGGGCTGACGATATTCGTTCCTTCATCTGTGTGCTGGCTACATGGATCCTTTCAGTTTCTGAAAATTCAGTGAACTGAACATGTATAATTTTTACCCTTTTTGTATATTTATTGTATTTCACGTAATTTTTAAAAAAATGGCCAGGCCCAGATAGCAACCGTACTCAAATAGATTGTTCTATAATATTTTTACTTGCCAAATCAGGGCCAAAGGGAGCAGGCTGCTTGAATTAGAGAAGAGAAATCTGAGATCTTTTCTCTCTTTTTCTACTCCTAGTGTTTCTACTCCTTACTAGCTTGCTGAACAGAGCCCAGGAAGATGGAAAGCAAGGTGAAAAAGGCAGTCTTGCATAATATAGTTACACCATTGTTTTTGTGTGGAGAGGGGTCAGTTGTCGACCCTTTCACTTTTGTTGGCATGGAAGATATGTATCTTCCTCCATTAACAACTTTCCCTTGTTTTTCCACATTCTACTTTACAAAGTACTCATTATTAAAACCCTCAGCCCAGTAGGCATTCATCATTGAGCAAAACTTCAAACAATTTTGAACTACTTCTTGCACAGGTACTTCATGAATGGTCCATGGTAAACAGATCCTCATCATTTGACCTACCATTGGATTTGAGTGCAGTTACTTTGCAGATGTAGCTGTCTACACAGTTATCATAGGCAGGATACCCACCTTGTGTTTTTTTTTTCCTTAAGAAACCCTGGAAATACAGGTCAATCCAAATCAGTGGCAATTCTACCTTGCCATGTAAGCCATAGACCTACATATTTCAATTCTTTAGTACACCATTCTAATTGTCTCCCCAAATCCAAGGAATACTAACCAGAAACACTGGCGGTCCTCTTGAGACCTCCAACCTCACCTCTTTAGGTAGAATGTGTGTGATTCATACACGTCAGCAGTTTTCTCCCAAGAAATTGTATTATTCAGGGTAAAATAAGCTGCTCTATGGTAATAAATAAGTCTCACAATCTCAGTAACTTAACAGAGTAGTATTTATGTCTTGCTGTATCATCACCATCTGATGCAGGTCAGAAAGGTCTTCAAGGTTTTCCTGAAGAATCCAGCCTTTTCCATCATGCTACACTAGAATCACAGACATGTGACCTCCAAAGTTATAGGAAGGGACATGAGGAAGGATCACACCTCTCTAAAAAATAGAGCTGGGAAAGGAGAAAGAAGATAGGGCAATATGGCAGTGTAGGGAGCTGTGGGATTTAGTTTGTCCTCTAGGGAACCTAGTAAATGTCCAGGAACAAGTTGAACAGATGCACATTGTACACTAGCTTGGAAGGAGTGGAAAAGCCAAGATGATATCACAGAACTGTAAATAAATTCTTCCATGCTGTAGAGGCTGGTGCCCCTTTTCCACTGGCATGGATGGCTGACTTGACTCTCTCTCTAGTGGGAAACAGAAGCCCACTCTACTATTAGTAAGTAAAGGAGAGCTCAGTCAAGCTCTAATTGAATATTTGATTAACAAATTGAATGGCTGAATACAAGCTTTGAGCACAGATAAACATACAATATAAAAAAAAAAACCTGGATGTCCATAGCAACCCTGTCCTCAGTAATGAGGAGGCAGTACTGATGAGAGGGAAAAAAAAACAACAGAGGTTTTAGGAGTTAGTTGAGCTCAGAATACTGTAAAAGGGCAGTGCCCCAGAAAAGGGGGCACATAGAGCCAAGTATTAACTCTGGCTCTTATTGGCAAACCTCAGGGATTGAAGACCAGTTCTCGAAAGGATTTTCTTTTCTTTACTTTCTTTCTTTCTTTTTTTGGTAGCCAATTAAAGAAAGCAGCAGGCATTCTCAGTTTTCAACCTCCAAATCAAGGGTGGAATTAAGGGATGACAAGATAGCTAAGCAGATGGTAAAGAAAGTTGCTAAAAGTTCATATCTTTCTCAAGAAAAGGGAGGGGCAGGGTCCAGCACAAGTGGTGGCACTCATTCAGAGAATTCAGATTCCAAGCACTGGGATTTCAACAGTGGTTTCAACCTACAAAAAGTGAACCCTAGCCTCTATTTCAAACATGCAAGAATTTCAACCTACAGAAGGTGGAGCCCAGCCTCTGTCTCAAACATGCTCCCAGCATGGGGAAAGGACAGAGAACTGCTTCTCCCCACCCTTAAAAAAAAAAAAAAAAAAGGAGAGGGTGCAAGGTCCAGAACAGGCAGTAACTATTATTTAGGAAATTCAAATATCAGCAGTTGGAAAACAGAAACAGTTTAAGGATGCCTTCAGCTTCAGCATCTGTCTCAACCATGTTTCTGGCAGGAACATTGTCAGTTGAGAATTAAAAACATAGTACCACTTTTGGCTTGTGAGGTCAGTGGGTTGAGAAGTGCCATCTGCTGGACAGGACAGAAAAAGCACAGAATCAAAAGGCTTCACAGGAAAGACTGGCACCCTGCCGGGTGTAATACTCAGGGCACCTTGAGATTGATTGTACTCACTTTGTGGATCCTGGGGCTGTCTTGTCTGGGAAAATCTGACTGGGGATGATCCCACCTGAGGAAAACCTCTTCCAAGAGCCAGAACCCTAAGTAAAAGTTGATAGAGATAACAAAAGGAGTGTTAAAAGCATATAGAGGCAAAAAGCAAAACAAAACAAAACAGAAGCAAACAAACAGCATATCAGCATTCACTGAAGAGGGAAAAGAAAAATTTTTCCTGGGATGAAATAATGGCACACACACACAAAAGGACAATCTCAAAAAAAAAAAAAAAAAAAATCCATGTAGGCAGGGCAAGAAATAGAGAAATAAGAGCTGAAAAATTCTGATCAGTTAAACAGAACTTATGCTAGAGGTTGAGGATAAATTAAACTCAATGTCAAAGAACAGTTAAAGCACAAAGCTAATCAACAGGAAAACCCTAGCAAAAGAGAGAAAACAACATTCAGAATAAACTAATCAGAACATTCAGATGTCTAGACACCAGCACAAAAGCACAAGTCATACAAGTAAGCATGAAGCTATGGCCCAGTTAAAGGAACAAACTAACACTTCAAATAGATACTGTAGTTGAAACAACTAATCAAAGATGTTACAACAAATTTTCTAAACAAATTCAATCAGTTGAAGGAGAATATTGCAAAAGAGATGAAGATATAAAGAAGACACTGAGTTATCATATAAAAGAACTCAAAGGCTTGAAAAAGAAAATAGCAGAACTTATGGGAATGAAAGAAACAATAGAAGAGATGAAAAACACAATGGATACATAAAACAGCAGATTTAAAGAAGCAGAAGAAAGGATTATTGAACTAAAGGACAGAACATCTGAAATCCTATACACAGAAGAATAGATATGGAAAAGAATGGAAGAATATGAGCAGGGCCTCAGGGGACTGAATGACAACATGAAGCACATGAATATATGTGTTATGGGTGTCCCAGAAAGAGTAAGGAAGGGAAAAGCTGCAGAAAGAATAATAGAGGAAATAATCACTAAAAATATCCCAGCTCTTATGAAAGACATAAACTTGCAGGTCTAACAAGTGCAACATACTTCAAACAGAATAGATTCAAATACACCTACTCCAAGAAATTTACTAATCAGATTTCAAATGCCAAAGACAAAGAGAGAATTCTGAACCAAGCAAGAGAAAAGTGATCCATTACATATAAAGGAATGTTGATAGAACTAAGTGCAGATTTCTCAGTAGAAATGACGGAGGTGAGAAAGCAGTGGTATGATATATATAAAAATCTCTAAAAGAGAAAAACTGCCAACCAAGAATTCTATATCCAACGAAACTATCTGTAATGGTCAGGTTCATGTGTCAACTTGGCCAGGTAATGGTACCTGTTTGTCTGGTTGAGCAAGTGTTGGCCTATCTGTTGCTATGAGGACATTTCATAGAAATAAATCATGATCATATTGGCTGCATCCACAGCTAATTCCATTTATAATCAGCCAAGGGGAGTGTCTTCTGCAATGAGTGATGCTTAATCTAATCACTGGAAACCTTTTAAGGAAGATTCAGAAGAAACAGGCTCTCTTCCTGCTTTGGCCAGCGAGCTGCTCCTGTGGAGTTCATCCAGACCCTCCATTGGAGTACTCAGCTTCTCAGCCTACCCTATGGATATTGGACTCTACATTCCCATGGTTACATGAAACATTTTTGTAAATTTTATATTTGCAGGTATTTCCTGTTGATTCTATTTCTCTAGAGAACCCTAACAAATGCACTATCTTTCAGAAATGATGGAGAGTTTAAAATGTTTTCAGATAAACAGACACTGACAGCATTTTTGAACAAGAGACCTGCTCTACAAGAAAATGAATGCTACAACGATATAGGAAAAGAGAGGAGAAAGGTTGGAGAAGCGTGTAGAAATGAAGATTTTCAGTAAGGGTAACTCAAAGGGTAAAAAGAAAGGAAAAAATAAAATATGACATACAAATCCAAAGGACAAAATGGTTGAAGAAAGTCTGCCTTTATAGTAATAACATTAAATGTTAGTGGATTATATTCCCAAAACAAAAGACATAAACTGGCAGTATGGATTAAAAAATACAACAGTATCCATGTGTATTCTGTCTGCAAGAGACTCACTTTAGACCCAAGGACAAAAATAGATTGAAAGTGAAAGGTTGGAAAAGATATCTCATGCAAAAAACAACCAGAAAAGAATGGGGGCAGCTATACTAATATCAGGCAAATTAGATATTAAATGTAAAACAATTAAAAAGATAAGAAAGGAGGGTGCATGGGTGGTTCAAAGGAGGGTGCAAAGGTGGTAGAATTCTCACCTTACATATGGGAGACCCAGGTTTGATTCCCGGACTATGAACTCCCTCCAAAAAAAAGATAAGAAGGGGGTGCGAGGGTAGTTCATTGGTAGAATTCTCCCTTGTCATGCAGGAGACCTAGGTTCAATTCCTGGACCAAGCACTTCCAAACAAGCAAAGAAACCAACAAAAACAGATAAACAAACAAAAAATTCAACAAATGGTACTGCAATAATGAGATGCTCACATGGAAAAAAAATGAAATGTGACACTGCCATACAGCATACAGAGAGAGAGAGAGAGAGAGAGAAGAAGAAGAAGAAGGAGACTTTCTATTAATAAAAGGGACAATTCATCAAAAAGAAACAACAATCATAAATATTTATGCACCTAGTCAGAGTGCTTTAAAATACATACGGAAAACACTGACAACACTGAAGGGTGTACAGACTTCTACCATAATAGTTGGAGACTTTTATCTGTGGAGAGAACAGCTAGACAGAGGATCAATAAGAAAACTGCAGTCTTGAATAATACAAAAAATGAATTATACTTAACAGATATTTACAGAACATTGCACTCCTCAATAGCAGGATATACATTTTTCTCATGTAGGCTCTTGGATCATTCTCCAGGACAGACCACATGTTGGGTCACAAAGTGGGTCTCAATAAATTTAAAAAGATTAAAATTATACACAACAATCTCTCAGATCACATTGGAATGAAACAGGAAATCAATAACATGTGCAAGCTTGTAGAATTCACAAATTTATGGAAGCTAAACAACAGAATCTTTTTTAACATTTTTACTGCATAATATTACATATATACAAAGCAAAGAAAGAAAAAAAGCAATAGTTTTCAAAGCACTCTTCAGCAAGTAGTTACAAGACAGATCTCAGAGTTTGTCGTGGGCTACTATACGATCCATTCACATTTTTTCTTTCTAGCTGCTCCATAATATAGGATGCTAGAAGGCTTAAATTTTTTTAATCATAAAATTGACTATTTTCTTTCTTTCTTTTTTTTTTTTTTAAAGGAAAGACAGAGAGAAGGAAGGAAGGATAGAAGGAAGGAAGGAAGGAAGAAAGGGAAACATCTTTTAAACATTTTCTTGTTTTATTGTATTCTGTTTCTCCGTTTTTGTTACATGGGCTGGGGCCGGGAATCGAACCGAGGTCCTCCGGCATAGCAGGCAAGCACTTTGCCCGCTGAGCCACCGCGGCCCGCCCCTTCTTTCTTTTTTGGGAAAAATAACATGTATACAAAAAAGCAATAAATTTCAAAGCTCATAACCACAATTAGTTGTAGAACATTTTACAGAGTTTGACATGGGTTACAATTCCACAACTTTAGGTCATGCTTCTAGTTACTCTAAGATACTGGAGACTAAAAAAGATATCAATTTAATGATTCAGCAATCATATTCATTTGTTAATCTTATCTTCACTGTATAACTCCACCATCACCTTTTTTGATCTTTTCACCCCTCTTTTTATGAGTGTTTGGGCTATGGCCATTCTAACTTTTTCATGTTAGAAGGGTCTGTAGGGAGATGGAACTATCTGATGTTCAGGAGAGACTTGGCCCTCTAGGCTTCAGGACTTATCTGGTCCAGGGACCCATCTGGGGTTTTCCGGAAAGTTGCTATAGTGCATGGAACACTTGTGGCATCTTATATATTGCCCAACATGTTCTTTAGGATTGGCTAGAATGGTCCTGGTTGGAAGTTGGCAGGTCATGATAGGTAACAAGTCTAACTGAAGCTTGCATAAAAGCAACCTCCAGAATAACCTCCCGACTCTATTTGAACTCTCTCTGCCACTGCTACTTTATCTGCTACACTTCTTTTCCCCCTTTTGGTCAGGATGGAATTGTTGATTTCATGGTGCCAGGGCTGGATTCATCCCTGGGAGTCATCTCCTACATTGCCAGGGAGACTTTCACCCCTGGATGTCATGTCCCATGTAAGGGGGAGGGCAATGATTTCACTTGCAGAGTTGGGCTTAGAGAGATTAACACTACATCTGAGCAACAAAAGAGATCCCCCAGAAGTAACTCTTTGGCACATGTATAGGTAGTCTAAGCTTCTCTGCTACCTACAAATGATTCATTAAGAGTAAGCCTCAGGATCAATGGTATGGCCTAATGATTTGATTGTTCCTAAAGTTTGGCACATTATCAGAGGATTCCCTGATGGTAAGGTTTAATAGTTCCATTTTTTTCCTCCTATCCCTGAAGGGACTTTGCCAATACTTTTTGATTATCTGCTTAATATACTCTAGGATGTATGCAGGTATTACATTAATCTATACAGGATTAAAGGCCCTCTTTCTTGTTCTGGGCTCCCTGTGTTTCAATTGTTCAAATGAGCCATGCAGATAGGTTGAATTAGATTATGTGCTACAGAAAATTTCAGTTCCAGACCAAATAAAGCTTTCTTCGTATGATCTGAAAGAGTATGTAAGGTTCTAAAATACAGACAATGTCCTCCTTACCCCTGTGTTCTGAATTACTTTAACCCCAACTTCATTAGCTTCATTCTTATCTCTAAATATCAGGCTATACAATATATATATATTAATGTTCATGCTATAAATCTTACAAACTAAGCCTCTGTTTTCTTATAAGCATTTTCTAAAAGAACCACACCATTGTTGTTCTTTTCTTTCACCAAATGTCCCACATGTTCATTCACATCGTTGCATACCTGACAATTCCACACTTGTTTGTAGAAGTACAATCTTCATTCATAAGTATACACCATCGTTCACCAATCTACTCAGTCAGTGCATCCTTCAGTCACTTGCATTAATCAGGCATCACATATAGTGCCAAAACTCCACAGTCCATCAACATTTTCAATTTTAGATAATTTCATTGTTCCCAAGAGAAAGAAAACCAATAAACATACCCTTACCAAATAAGAAATCTAAACATTGTCTTGACTGTTGTCCCTCCCCCCATTATTTACCTCTGCTGTTGCTGTGGTAGTGCTGATGTTTTCATTTTGAACATAGCCCATGGCATGCAATAACAGTTTCCCCCCTGTACCCTGGACTTAAACACTCTTTGTACATGAATCATACCTTTGAATTAATTCTTGCAAGAAGTAATTCATATTTCTAGTGTTAATAAGTGGGACACGTAGGTCTATGCAACCCTTTCCGATCTTGTTCATCTTCCACATGGTAATATTATTTATAGACCCACTAGAGAACCACCTTCACTTCTATCTATTTCCTTACATTTGGAGTTCAATCTCATTAGCTAACCATTCACCCATCTCTAGCTTTTATGTATCTCAAAGTTCCCTATATTCTGTATATAAGACTCTGATTTTACCTTTATCATGGTCATAAAAGTAGAGTCATATAGTATCTATCCTTTTGTGTTTGGCTTATTTCACTCAACATTATGTCCTCAAGCTTCATCCATCTTGTCATGTGCTTCAAGATGTCATTTCCTCTTACTGTTGTAAAAATATTCCATCATATGCATATACCACAGTTTGTTGATCCACTCATCTGTTGATGGGTATTGGCTTGTTTCCATCTTTTGATGATTGTGAATAATGCTGCTGTGAACCTCAGTGTGCAAATGTCTGTTTGTGTCATTGCTTTCAGCTCTTCTAGGTATATACCAAGTAGTGCTATTGCTGGTACATATGGAAACTTGATATTTAATTTCCTAAGGAACCCCCAAACAATCTCCCATAGCGGCTGCACCATTATACATTCCCACAAGAAGTGCATAAATGTCCCAATTTCTCCGCATCCTCTCTAACACTTATAGTTTCCTGTTTTTTAAATAACATCCATTCTTATAGGTGTGAGGTGGTATCTCACTGTTGTCTTGATCTGCATTTCCCTTATAGCAAATGAAAAGGAGCATCTCTTAGTGTGCTTTTGATCCATCTGTATTTGCTCTTCAGAAAAATGCCTATTCATGTATTTAGTCCATTTTATAATTGAGTTGTTGAATTTTATAATTTCTTTGTGTATACAACAGAATATCAAACCTTTGTCCAATATATGATTTCCAAATATTTTCCTTCATTGAGTTGGCTGCCTCTTCACTTTTTTGACAAAGTCTTTTGAGGTGCAGAAGCATTTGATTTTCAGAAGTTCCCATTTATCTATTTTTTCTTTTGTTGCTCATGCTTTGTGTGTAAAGTTTAGGAAGCTACCTCATATTACTAGGTCTTGAAGATGCTTCCATACATTTTCTTCTAGAAGCTCTACAGTCCTAGTTCTTATGGTTAGGTGTTTGATCCACATTTTGTTAATTCTTGTATAGTGTATAAGATATGGGTCCTCTTTCATTCTTTTGGCTATTGATATCCAGTTCTTCCATGCCCAATTGTTGGAAAGACAGTTTTGTCCCAGTTCAGAGGATTTGGGGTTCTTGTCAAAACACAGTTGACCATAGATTTGATGGTCTATTTATGCACTCTTGATTCAATTCTGTGGTCAATGCTTCTATCTTTGTGCCAGTACCATGCTGTTTTGACTGATGCGGCTTTATAATAGGCTTTAAAGTCAGGGAGTGTTAATCCTCTCCTTTCATTCTTCTTTTTAAGGATGCTTTTAGCTATTTGGGGTCTCTTTCCCTTGCAGATGAATTTGGTAACTAGCTTTTCCATGTCTCCAAAGTAGGTTGTTGGAATTTTGATTGGTACTGTGCTGAATCTGTAGATCAATCTGGGTAGCATTCATATCTTAACTATATTTAGCCTTCCTATCTATGAGCAGTGAATGTCTTTCCACCTATTTAGTTCTTCTTTGATATCTTTCAGCAATGTTATGTAGTTCTCTGTGTTGAAGTCCTTTACATCCCTAGTTATGTTCATTCCTAAGCACTTGATTCTTTTAGTTGCTATTTTGAATGGAATGTTTTCCTTAACTGACTCCTCAGTTAGGTCATTGCTTGTATATATAGAAATGTGAGTGATTTTTTCACATTAATTTTATATCCTGTCACCTTGCTGAATTTGTTTATTAGATCAAGTAATTTTGCTGTAGATTTCACAGGATCTTCCATGTATAGTATCATGTCATCTGCAAATAATTGAAGTTTTACTTCTTCCTTTCAATTTGGATGCCTTTATTTCTTTGAGACCTGCTTGATTGCTCTAGCTAGAACTTCTAGAACAATGTTGAATAATAGTGGTGACAGTGGGCATCCTTGTCTAATTCCTGATCTTAGTGGGAAAGCTTTCAGTCTCTCTCCATTGACTACAATGCTGATTATCAGTTTTTCATATATTTCCTTTATCATATTGAGGTAGTTACCTTTGATTCCTTTTTTTTTTTTTTTGGAGTGTTTTCATCAGAAAAAAATTTTGTCAAATGCTTTTTCAGCATCAATCAAGATGATCATGTGATTTTTTCCCTTATGATTTGTTAAGGTACTATATTACATTAATTGATTTTATTGTGTGGAGCCATCCTTGCATTCCTAGTATAAGCCCAACTTGGTTGTGGTGTATAATTCTTTTAATGTGTGGTTGGATTCAATTTGCTAATATTTTATTGAGAATTTTGTACCTATGTTCATTAGGGAGTTTGGCCTTTAGTTTTCCTTTCTTATAGCATCTTTAGCTGGTTTTGTTATTAAAATGATATTAGCTTCATAAAATGAGTTAGGGACAGTTGCTTTTTCCTCGATTTTTTGAAAAAGTTTGAGCAGGATTGGTGTTAGTTCTTTTTGAAATATTTGATAAAATTCCCCTGTGAAGCCATCTGGCCCTGGGTTTTTCTTTGTAGGAAGATTTTTGATGGCTGATTGAATCTCTTTACTTGTGATTGAGATATTCTACTTCTTCCTGAGTCAGTGTAGCTAATTTGTGTGTTTCCAGGAAGCTGTCCATTTCATTTAAGTTGTCTAGTTTGTTGGCATATAGTTGTTCATAATATCCTCTTATGATTTCTTTCATTTCCTCAGGGTCTGTGGTTATGAACCCCTTTTCATTTCTGATTTTGTTTATTTGCATCCTCCCTTTTTCTTTGTTAGTCTTGCTATGTCCCAGCAATTTATTGATTTTCTCAAAAAGTCGCATCATTTGGTTTTACTGATTTTTTCTATTATTCTTTTGTTCTCCCATTAATTTATCTCTGTTTTAATCTTAGTTATTTCTCTTCTTCTATTTGCTTTGGGGTTAGTTTGCTGTTCTATCTAAAGTTCCTCCAGGTGTGCTGCTAAGACCTTGATTTTTGCTCTTTTTTGTTTTTTAATATAAGCATTTACAGCAATACGTTTCCCTCTCAACACAGCCTTTGCTGCATCCCATAAGTTCTGATAAGTTGCATTTTCATTTTCATTCATCTCCAGATAGCTACTGATCTCTCTAGAAATTTCTTCTTTGACTCACTGATTGTTTAAGAGTGTGTTATTTAATCTCCATATATTTGTGAATGTTCTCATTCTTCAGTGGTTATTGAGATCCAGTTTCATCCCATTATGATCAGAGAAAGTGCATTGAATATTTTCAATGGTTTTAAATTTATAAAGAACTGTTTTGTACCCCAGCATATGATCTATCCTGGAGAATGTTCCATGAACACTAGAGAAAATGTTCATCCTTGCATTTTGGGGTGCAATGACCTATATATATCTGTTAGGTCTAATACATTTATCAAGTTATTTAACTTCAATATTTCCTTGTTGATTTTCTTCTGGTTGTTCTATCTATAGAGGAGATTGGTGTTTTGAAGTCTCCTACTATTATTGTTGAAACATCTATGATTCACTTCAGTTTTGCCAATGTCTGTCTCATGCACTTTGGAGCTCCTTTATTAGGAGCATAAACATTTATGATTCCTATATCTTCTTGGTGAATTGACCCTTTAATTAGTATATAGTACCCTCCTTTGTCTCTTATGATGTCTTTACATTTAAATTTTATTTTACAATGCTAGTATAGCTATTCCTGCTTTCTTCTGATTACAACTTGCATGGAAAATCTTTTTACATCCTTTCACTTTGAATCTATTTGTATGCTTGTAAACAACAGAATCTTAATAACCAACAGGTGAAGAAAGAAATTACAAGAGAAATCAGTAAATATCTCTAACCAAATGAAAATGAATACCTAGCCTATGTAAACTAAGGAATGCAGCAATGTCTGCCAAGAGGGAATTTTATTGAAATAAATGCCTATATAAAAAAAAAGAAAGAGCAGTAATTGTGGACTTAACTTCTCACATGGAGGAACAAAAGAAAGAACAGAAAACTGATGCTAAAGCAATCACAAGGAAAAACAGCAAACACTGGATTAGAAATATATGAAATTAAGAATATGGAAGCACTAGACAGAATTAAGAAAATCATAAGTTCATTCATTGAGAAAATCAATAAAATTGATGGGCCCTTAGCTAGACTCACAAAGAAAAAATACAGAGGATGCAAATAAATAAAATCAATGTAAAGGGGGACATATATACTGATCCTGTGGAAATAGAGGCAGTAATGAGAAGATACTATGAGCAACTAAATACGAACAAACCACTCAACTTAGGTGAAATGCACAACTTCTTAAGAAAGCATTAACAGCAAACATTGACTCAAGAAGAAATAGAAAACCTAAATAAACTAAGCATAAGTAAAGTAATTGAATCAGTCATCAGAAACATTCCCTAAAGAAAAGCCCAGGACCAGGTGGCTTCACATGTGAACTCTACCAAGCATTCAAGAAAAAATTAGTACCAATCCTACTAAAATTCTTTAGAAAAATTAAAGAGAAGGGAAAGCTATCTAACTCATTCTATGAAGTCAGCCTCATTCTAATACTAAAGCCAGATAAAGATTCTACAAGAAATGAAAATTACAGACCAATTTCTTTAATGAATATAGATGCAAAAATCCTCAACAAAATATTTGCAAATAGGATCCAGCAGCACATTAAATAATTATACACCACCATCAAGTGGGTTTTATTCCAGGAATGCAAAGGTGACTCAATACAAGAAAATCAATTAATATTATACACTTTATCAATAAATCAAAAAGGAATTGACCATGATCATATCAATTGAAACAGAGAAGGCATTTGACAAAATTCAACATCTTTTCATGATGAATACAGTTTGAAGGATGGGATTAGAAATGAACTTCCTCAATGTGATAAAGGGAATATATGAAAAACCCACAGCTAACCTCATCCTCAATGAGGAAAGACTAAAAGCTTCCCTTCTAAGATCAGGAACAAGACAATGATGCCACTGTCACCGTTGTTATTCAACATTGCTCTGGAAGTTCTAGCTAGAGCAAAGGCAAGAAAAATTATCCAAACTGGAATGGAAGAAGCAAAACTTCCATGTTTGCACATGACATGATACTATACATAGAAAAATATGCAACAAAGATACTATAGCTAATAAAAAAGTACCGCAAAGTGGAAGTGAGACCTGGACAACAGGACTTGCATATAATTTCAAATGCTCTTGTACAATACCTGAGAAATCATTTATATTCAGGGTCATAATTTATATTATTTCATATATTTTGGCTTTTTTACAGTTTGCAATGGAGCTTCAGAATATTTAATAAGACAATTAAAGATAAGGGAACATTTCATAAAATAAAATTTTGATAAGTAAAACAATCATACAACATAACAAAAAATAAAAATCCAGCTTTTCAAAATAAAAGTCAATAGTGTTTCTATATACCAATAAGGAGAAATCTGAGGAGGAAATGAAGAAACAAATTCCACTTACAATGCCAACCAAAAGGATGAAATAATTAGGAATACATTTATCTAAGGATACAAAAGACCTATACATGGAAAACTACAAAAAATTGCTAAAATGAATCAAGGAGGACTTAAATAAATAGAAGGGTATACCATATTCTTGAATTGGAAGACTAAATATAGTTAAGATATCAATTCTACTCAATCTGATTAATAGATTCAATACAATACCAACCAAAGTCCCATAACTTACTTTGTGTATGTAATAATAAAATTTATTTGGATCAGCCGGCTGCCCTAATAGCTAAAATATCTTGAGAAAGAGAAATGAAATGAGAGGTCTCACATTATCTGACTTTAAAACATATTAGAAAGCTATAGTTGCCCAAACAGCATGGTACTGGCATGATGACAGATATGTTGACCAATGGAATAAAATCGAGCATTGGAAAATAGACCCTTTAATCTATGGACAATTGAATTTTTATAAGGAGGTCAAACTCCTTTATATATATATATATATATATATATATATAATTCTATTTTATGTACATATATATATATAATGGAGTATTATGCTGTAAGATGGAAGGAAGTCATGATGCATGCAACAATGTGGGTTAACCTTGAGGACATTATGTTGAGTGAAAGAAGCCAGAAACAAAAGGAGAAATGCTGTATGTTCTTACTAATATGAACCAACAATAATGAGCAAGCTCTGAGAGTTAAAGTTGTGAACAGAGGTATCAGGAGATAGAGGATAGAGCTTGGGCATTTGAGGCTTAAGGATTACAGAATGTTTAACAAGATTGATTGTAAAGATTCAGAAATGGATAGTGTAATGCAGTGTGATGGTTGCACAATATTGTAAGTATAATGAACAAAGCTGAATGTGATTACCTTTGAAAGAAAAGGCTAGGGGCATGTATGACACCAGAAGGAAAGATAGAGGATGAAAATGGACTGTATAATTAGTGAAAACTAGAGTAAACAATGATGCTGATTAAATGTAGATATATAAGAAAGTTTTTACTTAAGGGAGAACAAATGAATGACACCATTGTGAGGTATTAAAAATAGGATGGTATATGGAAAAAGATACAGTTAATGCAAACTAGGATCCATATTTAACAGTAACATTGGAATATTCTTTCATAATTGTACTCTTAGCATGGATTGAATGGTCCATGAATAAAACTGTTTTAAGAATAAACAGAATGGTACATGTGCTAGAGAATATGTGGAGAGAGAGATGTATGTATTCACTGTTGATAGAGAAGTAGAGTGGTGCAGCCCCTCTGGAGGGCAGTGTGCTCATTTCACAGCAGGCTAAAGTATAGGGTTGCCATGTGGTCCTAAAAACCCATTATTATGTATATACTTGGAAGAACTGGAAGCAGGGATATGAATAGACATTTGCACACTAGAGTTTATGGCAGCAGTATTCAGAATTGGGTTTCCCTGTGTGCCTGGGGAAGGAGTGAGGTTTTATGGTGTATTAACAGCATTGCTTCTACCATGCAGAAATGTCTTCACCAATCCTGTCTTCTTTCATCCTTTCAAAAAGTTTTAAAATAAAGTGGATTTCTCCTGTGAAATTAGATTTGAAAATGTGCATTTCAGTCTAGCTCTTTGCTTTCATATCTGATATTCCTCCTCATGGGGACTTAGCCAAAACAGAGACAAGATTAGTCTCCTTTTAGCATCTCACTTAGGTCTTTTATTTAAATGATTTAACAAACATTTAACAAACAATTGCCACATACATTATTTCAGAGGTAGAGAATTCAATATCTCCCAGTTTAGTTTGTTTAACAGAGTTTGTTAAATTAATTGTAATTCTGTAGAAATTATCAATATATGTGTGTATCAAATATATATGGATGATTATCTGTTCTAGTGTTTATTGTGTAAATTATAGAAGAAACTTCAATTTTCATACACAAATAAACAGATATTATTAACATTTCTGACTTTAAACCATTATGAGATATTTCATAATGCTATCCTTGGTAGACCATTCAATCTTTCCTGGAAATAACAAATGACAGAAAATATTCTTCTTGAAGTCATTTGCAAACTTTAAAGTAGATAAAATCAAAATAGTGCAGTCGAGAAGAATGTATGTAGTTGCTTTGAAACTGCACTTAGTTTTCCTGTTGTTCTGAAGTAGTTTAAGGAATCTCAGAGTGCCAAAAACACCGTTTGAGATGTCCTGTTACTGATGGCTCTGAATTTAAGTTCATTGGTATGATGAACTGGAAAATAACAGTCATTTATTTAATACAGGGTGTGCACCAGAAATTTGCACATACATAGTGTTATTTAACCCTCATAAAATTTCCACAAGTTAAGTACTATAATTATTTACATTTAAAGTCGAATACACTGAAGCTCTGAGTGGTGAAATGATTGGCTTTAGATGTTGTTTTAGTTTTCTCAGTTGTTCAAGCAAATACATGCAATGGGTTGGCTTAAATATTAGGAGTGTATTAGCTTATGGTTTTGAGGCTAAGATGAAGTCCAAATCAAGGTGTCATAAAGGTGATGCTTTCTTCTCAAAGACTGACATTCTGGTCTGACATTCTGGTGCTGGCTGCTGTTAATCCTTAGTCCTAGGCTTTTCTGTCATATGGCAATGTACATTACAGCTTGTTCTCTCTTTTCCCTTCTTTTCTGGGTTCCTCTTCCCTTCACCTTCTTGCTTCCTGTGACACACACTCTCTCTCTCTGTCTGACTTTCATTCTGCTTATGAAAGACTGTGGCAATAGGGTTAATATCCACCGTGGTTGAGTTAGGTCATATCCTAACTGAAGTAATCTTATCAAAAGCTCCTCATTACAATAAATTTTCACCCACAAGAATGGATTAAGTTTAAGAACATGCTTTTCTTGGATACATATAGGTCCAAACCACCAAAAATTTGAATCCAGTATACCAACTCCAAAGCCCACTTCCTCACCATTTTATTATGAGGTCTTCCTTTAGTTTTCTTTGGCCCAAAGATTTCATAAGCCCCAGAAAAGGATGTATTGAAGTAAGAAAAATGCAATAGTGTCTTCAAGAGGGAGCCTGTTTATGCTTTGTATAGCACTTTCATATGCACATACCTTAGCACATTTGATCCTCACAAAAGCCCCATGATATTGGATTTATTGTTTTTGTTGGATCAGCAAAATTTGACATGAGACCCAGAACCTACTGAGGAGTAAGTACTTAAAGTCAAAGCCCCCAGTTGTCTTTATGATTTTGTTTCACATACTTTCACCTACCTGATAAGAAAGAAAGGCGAACATAGGATTCCTGAATTATTCTCTGCTAGAATATCTTCTACTTCAGGGATAGAATTATACAGCAGATGAATGTAAATAGGATCCCTAAAAGATTTTCTTCTTTGAAGTTTAAAGTGCTAGGAGTCTAAGTCTACCACGCTATCTTGTGTAATCCCTCCACCACAAAGATTGCTGATTTCCCCAAATCAGGAACTCTCTGTAGGTCATACACTTGGATCTTGACAGCAGAGATGGCTCCTGGGTTTAGGTACATAGAGTAGTTGCTTCAGGAAAATGGAAATGGGCATGGTCACTATTACTATTACTATAATGTAATAACAATTACATTTACTCCCTCTTGAAGACACTATGGTATTTTTATTAGATATATCTGCTTTCTGAGGCTTATGGAATCATGATGATCAAAGAATTCTAAGGGAAAACCTTATAATAAAATGGCTGATAGTTATTGTCTGTTACAGAAAAGAAAACAAAAGTTCAAAAGTTATTTAGCGTCCTAGTGGCATATACCTATTAAAGAATTCAGGCAAAACTTCACAGTGAGGTGCATCATCACACAGCATCCTGGTCTACCAACTCCCTGCTCTCTCCTCTACTTACACATCCATACTAGAAATGAGAAAGCAAGATGTACACTCAGGAATTGGTGTTAACTGTTCCATGATTTTTTTATTTAAAACTCATCTATTTATTTATAAATGGAAATGATAATTTATTCTCCTTACATCACAATGTTCCCATTCACTTACCCATCTGTCTGTCCATTGGAGATCGAATCATGTACCCCACAAAAATAGTGAAGTCTTAATTCATTTCCTCTGTGTGTGAATCCATTTGTAAATAGGACCTTCACAGATATTATTAGTTGAGGAGTGGACTTAGTTGTAAATAAAATCTTTGAAGATCCTATTTACGTGTGGCCAAACTGAAACAGGTTGGGTCTTAATCTGCACAAATGGAGGCCTAATTAAGAAAGGAAGTTCAGATGCAGTAAGGGAGAAGAATCCAGAAGTCAGGAGAAACCAGAGAGAGATCATGTGACAGAGGCAGAGTTGCAAGGCAGAAATCCTGATGATTACAGCAAGCCAGCACCAGAATGACACAGAGTCTAGGAAAAAGCAAGACCTATTGAGATCTTGATTTTGTACTACTAGTCTCCAAAACTTTGAGCCAGTAAATTCCTATTCTTTAAGCCAGTGTGTGGTGGTATATGTCATAGCAGCCCTGGAAAATTAAGACTCTATTATCTATTATCTATCTAATAGTATATATTATATCAAATATATGATTAGAATTACATATATATACACACACACACACTTCTATAACTATCCGTAGATGCAAAGATACAGATTAGATAGATACGTATATACCTTGATGCATAGATACATACATAGATAATGTATGTGTGTGCATGCATGTTGCTGTGTTGACAGAGAGCAGGTTACTTCCAGATGCCATGTGGCTTTGAAACATGCACCAATTATCTTGAAAAATTAGGAACAGTACATCAATAGTAAAATTATTTCTGGAAAGAAAATCTTAATAATCAAGATCTGTTTATATCATATTTTTCTTAGTTTAATATAAAAGCAACATTGGCTGCATACCAGAATCATCTGTGGAACACAGGCCTCAACCTAACCTATAAAACCAACAATTTCAAGAATACACCTTTAGTATATATTTTTATAAATACCAACAGATGATTCCACTTTAACAAGGAGTGGGAACATCTAGTGTAGTGCAAAGAAGACTCCCTTAGGAGTGACACAGTTTTGGGTTCTGAGTTAGGGCTTCCCTACTTCACCAGGTAAAAACTTCTTTGGGCTCAGTGGCTTTAATTATAAAATGAGTATGATATACTTAGGACTAGTTGTGATAAAATCTAGTTTTTAGATTTATTAGTGAATTAATTTACTAATTCAACTAGTATTTATTAAACTCTTATTATGTCCAAGGCAATGTTCTAGATACTTTGGATACAGGCAAAAATTGAAAAAGTCTATGCCTGGTAAGGAGAAATAAAAATAGAAAAAATCAAATAAATATTAAGTTAATGTCAGGGGGTGAGATTCTCAATGAAGAAAGAAATGCAGAGTAAAGTCTTTCTTTCTGAAAAGATGTCATTTGGGCAGAGATTAAAGTAAGTGAGCCAGTGAATAATAGAAAGATTTGGAGGAAAGGCTTCTTAAGGCACAGGAACTGAAGTAAGAAATGTTTAGGGGTCTGAAAGTATCTCACATTGGCAAGTCTAGCTGAAGTAGAGTGAATTTTTTTTTAAAAAAAGTGGTAAATTGGAGATAGCATAAGATGCCAGAAAACATAGATTGTGTTGGTCTTTTGATTTACTTTAAAATGCTTTATCACTACTTGAAAGTTTTCAGCAGAGAAGTCACATGATCTTACTTATATGACTTGCATTTTAACAGGGTTATAGGAGTAATAGCGAAAATAAGACCACCATCATGGCAGTCTAACTAAAATTGCTGGTGGCTTGTACTATGGTGGTGGAGGATATGCTGAAAAACAAATTTCAAATACATTTTTAAAAATAGTGTCAACAAGATCAGCTAGATGTGAAAACTAGTTCTACTCTTTTGGCACATAGCTCCCTTTATGCGTTTTTTTTCACAATTTTGACTTTTTTCTTTATACTTCATGAAAATCTGAGACTTCCCTGCCAATTCTACCCTCCAACAATTTAATAAATAGAAAATTTTGACTGGTATGTAATAGTCTTTTCTTTTATCAGTAAATTAAATAGCATAGCTTCAATAAAAAATTTTAAATTCATAGTATTAAAACATCCTTGCAACAGAAACATCTAATGGGCAATCCCCACACTTCACAAATTTTGCCATCATAAGGAGGAAACACAAGCAATTTTCTAGCACTATACCATGAAACCTTTATATTTCTGGCTTCCTATTTTTTTCATCTTGATGAAAATACCACTCTTATTACGCTGTTGACTCTAGAGGAAAGTTCATGGATGCCTATGGGATGGGCAAGAATAGGGAAACAAAACCAATGGCAATAGTTTTACCTAAAGCAAAAACAAATGATACATTGTTTAAGTGTATATATACACACTTATTTAGAAGATAATTTTCTTAATTTCAATTTAATTACAAGAAAGTTCCACAATCTCTGTTATGGCATGTTTCTCTTCTGAAGATTTATTTTTGGAATTGTATCTCAAGAATTTAACGTTACAAATAATTTTTTTCATATATGTATGTACACATAAACATATGCTTGTGTATTCCTATCTAGTTTTATTTCATTACCTTGTTTTATTCTCTTTATAATTTAGTTAATATTGAGTACTTATAGCTTTTATAAACCATACCAGGATGACCATATTTGTGTCTAAATCATATTTTTCTTTGTTTTTCCCTTAAATGATTGTTCATTACAATTATGATCAAAATTCTGAACAATTCTAAGGATCCTGACACATATTAATAAATTCCTTTGCAGGGAAGCTACATGAATTTGTGTCTACCACAATGTGTGAAAAAAACTTGTTTCACACTTCTTCAAAATAGAACTTATTAAAGCAAGTTATTAGGTTCCATTTAACATCCAATAATTTTATCAGCTCTATCCAAACATGTCAGGGACATGGTAGAAAGCAGTGCAAACCAACGTAAGCGATGCACTGACATTTTCACTTTCCCTGTAGATGATAAATTAGAAGCCAATGTCAACAACGACCTAAAAGCCGGTGCTAATGTTTATGATAACTCTTTCAGAATTAATGTTTGGAGACTGGACTGCTCATTATTTCTACTTTCGTTACTAGTTACAAATTCTGACAATAATTTTCAATAAGTAATCTGTGAAAGGTAAGTACAATGGAGAAAATGTTTAATAACAAATTGACATATCATTAAACAGTGTAGTAGCAAACACGGTTAATGGAGACTTTGTTAAATACCTCTTTGTGTAGAAAATAAGTTAATTTCCTGGGCTAATATTGCTAGTTCTCATCTCAGTCTAGACACGAACGTACTCTAGATCAGGGGAAAAAGCAGTCTCCTCAGACTCCAATTTCTTCCCCTTAAAAGATTTTGGAGACCCGTGTTGTCTAAAATATTATGATCACTTAATTAATACACATAAATAAAAACACGTGCAATGAGATTTTATAAAAAATGGATGCACTCTGTTCTAGTTTGTTAGCTGCTGGAATGCAATATACCAGAAATAGAATGGCTTTTAAAAAGAGGGAATTTAATAAGTTGCAAGTTAACAGTTTTTAGGCTGTGGAAATGTCCTAATTAAAGCAAGTCTATAGACATGTCCAATCTAAGGCATCCAAGGAAAGATACCTTGATTTAAGAAGGCCGATGAAGTTCAAGGTTTTTTCTCAGCTGTAAGGGCTCATGGCAAACACAGCATCATTTGCTAGCTTCCTCTCTGACTCCCTGGGAGTTTTCCTTCTTCATCTCCAAAAGTCACTGGCTGATAGACTCTCTGCTTTGTGGTTCTGTGGTGTTCTCTGTTGTGGATTTCTCTGTTCTCTCTGAATCTCTCTGATTGTCCAAAATGTTTCCTCTTTTATAGGATTCCAGTAAACTAATCACAACCCACTCAAATGGATGGAGACACATTTTCATCCAATCCACTTTAACAACCACTCTTGATTGAATCACATCTCCAGGGAGGATGATCTAATTACAGTTTCAAACACATAGTACTGAATAAGAATTAGAAGAAACAGCTGCCTTTACAAAATGGGATTAGGATTAAAACATGGCTTTTCTAGGGTACATGCATCCTTTCAAACTGGCACACACTCTAATTAAACTATTTTTGTTGGACATTTAAACTGTTTTCATTTTTTTAGAATTACAAATAATACTAAAATAAGCACCTCGTATTAGATCTATATATACCTGTATGATTAGTACTCTATAGCAATGTCATGTAGAGCACTAGATACATGGCATTGTTTTATTGGGGGCCAATAGAACAGTGAATTTTAGGAACATATATAGTCAAATATCTTTCTGGAAAGTCTAATATTTCATAGTCTTAAAAATAGTGCATTAGCATATTTTTCCAATCCAACACTGGATTTTAATCAGCTTTTATTTTTTGCCATTGTGATGGATAAACAATATAGTCAATTATTGTTTTAATATATTTCTTCCTGATTGTTAGTAAAGGTAGACTTATTTTCAGTAATCATGTTCATTTCTTCTATGGATTCCCTGGTTCATAAACTTTATGCATTTATCTAACGTGGCATTTATCTTCAAATCTATATTTTAGGAGCTTTTCAAAGATTTTGTATAGACTTTATGCTGCAAATATTTTCTCAAGTGCTCATTTGTTCTTAAAGTTTCTTCTAGTTTGTTACAAAGATGCTTTTAAAGTTATGTAGTTAAATTTCACTATCTTTTCTTTAAATGACTGCATTTTGTCATACTTAGGAATAAAGTTTCTGCCTTAAAATATTTTCATTAAATGCTTTTATAGTTGTGTGTGTGTGTGTTTGCATTTTTTTGTATGCTGTATGGTGGGGGGCCACAATTCATTCTTTTTCCAGGTAAGTATTGGTTATTGCAGCACCATTTGTTGAATTTTATTTGTTTTTTTGTTTGTTTGTTTGTTTTGGGAAGTGCATAGTCAGGCAATCGAACCCAAGTATCCCATATGGCAGGTGAGAATTCTACCACTGAACTACCCTTGCAAGCCATGTGTGTGTGTGTTACTGTGGGATTATATTTTATTTGGAATACGATAAATGTTTGAGATAGAAATCTAATTCTATTTCTCCCAAG
Source organism: Tamandua tetradactyla (assembly GCF_023851605.1). NCBI lineage: Eukaryota > Metazoa > Chordata > Mammalia > Pilosa > Myrmecophagidae > Tamandua > Tamandua tetradactyla. The sequence goes on along the minus strand of NC_135350.1, from coordinate 20,177,011 downwards.
TGGTCAGCCATTTTGTTCCATTACCATATGTTAAAAAGTCTAAATTTCCACCTGGATAAAAAGTGCCACATTTATCTTATATTAAATTATCATATTAAAAAAATCCAACTCAGAATTCTCCATTCAGATCCATTGATCTATTTTGTATTTCTGTACCAACAACTCATGCATGTTTTTTTTGGAGGGGGAGTGCATGGTCCAGGAACCAATGTATATGTTTTTTTTAAAACATAATTCCTCTCTTCCTTCCCTTTCTACCACTGAACTACTCTTGTGTTCTAGTTTGCTAGCTGCCAGAATGCAACACACCAGAGACGGATTGGCTTTTAATAAAAAGAGGATTTATTTTGTTAGTTCTTCAGAGGAAAGGCAGCCAACTTTTCACTGAGGTTCTTTCTTACATGGGAAGGCACAGGATGGTCTCTGCTGGCCTTCTCTCCAGGCCTCTGGGTTCCAACAACTTTCCCCAGGGTGATTTCTTTCTGCATCTCCAAAGGCCTGGGCTGAGCTGCGAGTGCTGAGATGAGGTATGCTGAGCTGCGTGGGCTATGCTATGTTGAGCTCTCTCATTTAAGCACCAGCCAATTAAGTCAAACGTCATTCATTGCAGCAGGCACGCTTCCTAGCTGACTGCAGATGTAAATCAGCAACAGATGAGGTTCACGTGGCTCATGTCCACAGCAACAGAACTAGGTGCCTTCACCTGGCCAAGTTGACAACTGAATCTAACTACCACACCTTGCAAGCCCTGTGTGTGTGTTTGTGTGTGTGTTTTAATGTGGTATTATATTTTGTCTGAGATATAAGTGTTTGAGATAGAAATCTAATTCTATTTCTCCCAAGTGATCAACCATTTTGTTCCATTTCCATATATCAGTCTAAATTTTCACTTGGATAAAAAGAAGTGCCAGATTTAAGTTTTTTCAACTTAAATTTGAATACATTTTCAAGTTCGACAAGGAGTCCTTTGAGGTTTTGTTTGGAATTACTTTGAATTCATAGGCAGTTTTTGGAGGAATTGATATATTTATAATACCAGACTTGTCCATAGAGAAACATAATGAATCTCAACATTTATTCTGATTTTTTGTTTTGTCTTTAAGTAAAATTTTATATTTGGGGCAAAGGGATAGTATTACACATTTTTTTATTATGTCTATGCACTCTATGCCATCTGTTATAATAATGGACAAAATTTTATATAATTTTCATATTTGCCATTAATAAATGATTGGGGAATCTTGATTTTTCTTGTTTTCATTCATCTCCAGATAGCTACTGATTTCTCTAGCAATTTCTTCTTTTACCCACTGATTGTTTAAGAGTGTGTTATTTAATCTCCATATATTTGTGAAAGTTCTGGTTCTTTGGTAGTTATTGAGATCCAGCTTCATTCCATTGTGATCAGAGGAAGTGCTTTGAATAATTACAATGTTTTAAAATTTACAAAGACCTGTATTGTGCCCCAGCATATGATCTATCCTGGAGAATATTCCATGAGCACTAGAGAAGAATGTATATCCTGATGTTTTGGGGGTATAATGACATTATATATATATATATATATATATATATATATATATATATATATAAGGTCTTATCCATTAATTTAGTTTAACTTCTCTATTTCCTGTTGACCTTCTGTCTGGTTGTTCTATCTATAGAGGAGAGTGGTGTATTGAAGTTTCCTACTATTATTGTCGAAACATCTATTGCTCCCTTCAGTTTTGCCAATGTCTGTCTCATGTATTTTGGAGCTCCTTAACTGGAAGCATAAACACTTATGATTGTTATTTCTTCTTGGTGAATTGTCCCTTTTATTAATATATAGTGTCCTTCTTTGTCTCTTATAATGTCTTTACACTTAAAGTCTATTTTGTCCAATATTATGTAGCTACTTCTGCTTTCTTCTGGTTGCAACTTGCATGGAACATCTTTTTTTCTACTCTTTTACTTTCAATCTATTTGTATCCTTGTGTCTAAGATGAGTCACTTGTAAGAAGCATATAGCTGGATTATATTTCCTAATCCATTCTGCCAATCTGTATCTTTTAATTGGAAAGTTTATTCAATTAACATTCAACACTATTACTGAAAAGGTGTTTCTTGAATTCGCCATCTTATCTTTTGGATTTTATTTGTCGGATTTATATATGCTTCAATTCTGTGCCCTCCTCCTGACCTCCCTCTCCTGTCTTTTTTTTTTTTTTTCAATTGGCAGAACTCCCTTTAGTATTTCTTGTAGGGCCAGTCTCTTGTTGACAAATTCTTTCAGGATTTATTTGCCTATGAAAATTTTAACCCCTCTCTCAATTTTGAAGGGCAGTTTAGCCAGGCACAGAATTCTTGGCTGGAAATCTTTCTTTTTCAGGATCTTAAATATATCAAACTGCCTTCTCACCTCCATAGTTCCATTGAGTAGTCTTAACTTAGTCTTATATGGTTAATTTTGTGCGAAGTAAATTATTTGTCTCTTGCTGCTTTCAGGATTTTCTGCTTCTCTTTGACAATTGACAAACTGATTAGTATGTGTCTTCGGGAAGGCCTATTTGGATTTATTCTATTTGGAATTCGTTGGGCTACTTTGACTTGCATATTCATATCCCTTATAAGAGTTGGGAAGTTTCTCCCCATTATATCCTCGCTAATCTTCCTAGACCTTTACTCTTCTCTTCTCTGGGACACCAATGATATTTATATTTGTGTGCTTTGTTTGGACCATAATTTCTCTGAGATCCAATTTAAATTTTTCCATCTTTTTTGCCATTTGCTATTTTAGGAGTGTTTTAAATCAATTGTCTTATCCTCTAGTTCACTGATTCTTTCTTCTGCTTCTTCAAATCTGCTGTTGTGTGTTTCCAGTATGTTTTGATTTGGTCTACAGCATCTTTAATCTCTGTGATATCTGCTATTTTTCTATCTATTCTTTCAAATTCCTCTTTATGCTCTTCTACTGTTTTCTTGATCTCCTTTATGCCATTAGCCATCCCATTTATTTTATTCAGTAGAATTATATGAACATCTTTGATTAGCTGTTCTAAGATCTGTGCTTCCTCTGGTGTTTTAATTTGGTCATTAGGCTGGTCTATATCTGTTTGCACCATGATATTCTTAGTGATCTTCTGCTGTCTTCATGGTATGCAAATATCTTGGTTGACTTACTTTGGAAGTTGAATTCCTTCAGTAGCATAAAGCTTTTTATTTGTTGGATGGATGTGGAGCAGGATGCATGGCTCAAGACATGGCACAATAGTGCAGTGATGTGTTGCAGGGTAGGTATAGGTATAGGCACAAGTTGAGGATGCTACACTAGTGCTTGTGAACCTGGGTGCCCAGAAGTGGGGAGAAGTGGCTGTGCTGGTGCACGTGTCCGGGAGGTGGGTCCCTGCTGTGCGCTGGTTTAGGGCATGGGGCCCTTTGCATGCATGCGCAGAGTTTAGGGCAGCAGGTTGGTGCTGTGCCTGCATGGACTGGAGGTGGATATGGCCCAACCGTGCAAGCCAGAGCTTACCCAGTGCTGGGGGGCATGACTCGGGGCAATGTGCATGGCCATATCAGGGAAGGCCATACACTGATTACATGTGTGCAGAGCTCAGGGGTGGGAAGGGGGGGTTGCATGACTGTGTAGGCTGGGGGCAGGTGTAGCTTGTTTATAGAGGTAAGCACCTACAGCCTTTATGCTCTAGCAACTGCCTTCAGGGGGCACAGGATGGGGAAGTAGGGCTTGAAAGGGGTGGGGCGAGACTACAGTTGCACAGAAGAGGTAGGTTGGACTGGGGCAGGTGTGTGCATGCCTGGGGTGGGGGTTTGGTGGGGTGGGGGCACTTGGAGCATGTGAGGTCAGGTGATGGGGTTCAGGTGTGGGGGGTGTGGGGTGAGTAATGGGTCTTAGAGCTGAGATGGTGAGGGTTGTGCATTCAAGGAGTGTGACTTGGCCTACTTCCTAGTCCCTGTGTCCCTGCTCCAGGCTTCTATGTTAGGCTGTTGGCACCAGCTGGATGGTCTCTGGTTCTCTGCTTCTCACTTCCTCAGCTTTTGCAATCAGGGCCTCACTTTGTGTTGCAGAAGACTCTCCCAGGTCACTTATACCCTGGAATTGTTGTGTCAGTTGCTCTCCTTTCTCCAGCTGTTCCTTGGAGCAGAGGTGAAGTCGACCTATCCTATTCTGAATTCCAGGTTTTCTTTTCTTCTTATGAAGTTTTCTTAATGAATTTTTATGGTTTTAAAAGTTGATTTTTTTGTACAGAATACACTATCTCTATAGTGGAAGTATCAAGTTTCAAACTATGTTTGCATCAGAAACAAACCAGAACTAATTCTTCATTGTAAATATCATTGGCTAATGGTAGAAAGCAAATTTCCTTTATTTTCCTTATTCAGAAATGTTAGTGAATAGAGAAGTAGTAGGTATGGATAGAACAGATATAAAACAATGAAAAGAAATTAAAATATTTATTGTTAATGCTATTTAGAATGGAAATAAAGAATACAGATACATTTCATAAACCAGTATTATCTACTACCAAAAAAAGATTGAAAAAAGATATTTCATGGTTCTATCTAAGCAATTCTTTCATATGTAAAATTTAAATGTTATAGTTGAGTTTTTTTATACATAAAAACTTAAAGACTTTTTAGTCATTAATACAAAACTAAATTATATGACAAAAATGATAGTTATTAGCTCTTTGTATTGAATGGGAAAAAAGCACAAAAGGAAATTTGTCCCATTAGAATTTTGAGGATGACAAAGTGAAATTTAGATTTATTGAGTTCTTCAACTTAATTTAACAACCAATTAAAGTTCCTATGTAATTATTATTTTCTCATTATTTCATCTTTTCCAAAGGTGAAGAACTGATTTTGCAGGTAGTGTCCCTCTCATCCTGTTTTAGGGACTTTGGACAAATCTGTAATCTTCTAACACTCTGTTGGACCCCCTTTTAAAATTTGTTATTGCTTGTGCCAACCCATGATCCTCTACTGCACGCTGTTTTTTCCAGGGGGGTATTGGTGCATGCTCCAGGAATCAAACCCAGATGGACTGCAGTGTTTTCCTGTTCTCCCTGAGCACACAGCTGAACTCCATATCCCAGGTTCCCTTGCAGGGAGGTGTGGCCTCTTGGCTGGGTTCTAGGGTTACAGCCAAAGGAATTTACAGAAGTGATGTGCACCTCTTGCAGACCTGCTTCATAAAGCTTCCTGTGCATGATCCTTTGTGGATTATGCTTTCCCACGTGACAGAGGAACCCCAAATGCCAGTAGCATTTCTTCAGGAAAGATATCTCTTTCTTGATGCCTTAATTTGGACATTTTCATGGCTTTCGAACTATAAATTTTTAAACTAATAAATCCCCTTGTAAAAGCGAAACCATTTCTGGTATGTTGCATTCTGGCAGCTTAGAAAACCAAAAATACCATTGACTAACATTTCCTGATTTTCTCACATTTGAGCATCTCTGAAAATATGTGTCTTGTTGTCAGTGGACTTAGTACAATTGTAGTCATCCAGGAAACACTAAAGTTGAGTGGTCATTACCTATTCCCTGCTGACCTTGAGCACATCTGTTGGTATTGCCATTATTGTAGGTTGAGTTTTATGTATTGCTACACTATGTGGGTTGATTAAGTTGCCCTTTGACATGTGTTTTAAAAGCTTCTGCTGCGATTCAGTGCTAAAGTGAGAAGGTATTGCATATACACAAAGACACAGGAGGGAGCAGCAAATGTAAATTAGATATTAGTCAAGAAAATAATGTTGGAAGAATGACATAAGTCTATATTTTCTAAGTAAAAACTATGTGCTTTCTAGGAATAATTCATTGTCAACATTGTCCTCAGTGGACAGACTGAAAACCTTCTCCCTAAGATCAGGAATGAGACAAGGTTGTCCTCTATCACCACTATTATCCAACATTGAATTAAAGTTCTATCTAGAGCAATTAGACAGGAAAAAGAAATAAAGTGCATCAAAATCATAAGAGAAAAAATGAAACTTTCATTATTTGCAAATGACATATTTTACTTGGAAAATCCTGAGAAATCTATGATAAAGCTTGAACTAATGACCAAATTCAGCAAAGTGCCGGGATGTAAGATTAATGTGCAAAAATCAGTAATGATTTTATACACAACCAATGACCTAACTGAGGAGACAATTAAGGAAAAAGTTCCATTCAAAATAGCAACTAAAATAATTAGGTGTTTAGGAGTAAACTTAGCTAGGGATATAAAGGACCTGTACACAGAAAACTACATACCATTGCTAAAAGAAATCAAAGAAGACGTAAATAGGTGAAAATGCATTAACTGCTGATGGATAAGAAGGTTGAATGCAGGTAAGATGTCAATTCTACCCACATTGATCTATAGATTCAATGCAATACCAATCAAAATCCCAACAACCTACTTTGAAGATTTGGAAAAACTAGTTATTGAATTCATCTGGAAGGGAAAGAGACCCCAAATAGCTAAATGCATCCTAAAAAAGAAGAACGAAGTGGGAGGATTAACACTCCCTGACTATAAAACCTACTATAAAGCCATAATGGTCAAAACAGCATGGTACTGGCACAAAGCTAGAACCATTGACCAATGGAATTGAATTAAGAGTGCAGAAATAAACCACTAAATCTATGATCAACTGATCTTTGAAAAGGTACCCAAATCCACTGAACTGGGACAAAATAGTCTTTTCAATAAATAGGTATGGGAGAATGGGATATCAACAGCCAAAAGAATGAAAGAGGAGCCTTACTTTATACCCTTTACAAAAATTAACTCAAAGTGGATCAAGGATCTAAATACAAGAACCAGTATTATAAAAGTCCTAGAAGAAAATATAAGGAAACATCTTCAAGACGTACTATAGGAGGTAACTTCTTAAACTTAACACTCTAAGCACAAAGAAAAAATAGATACATGGGAACTCCTCAAAATCAAATACTTTTATGCCTCAAAATACTTTGTCAAAAAGTTGAGGATGCAGCCATCCCAATGGGAGAAAATATTTGGAAATCACACATAAAGACTTGATATCTTGTATATATGCAGAAATCACACAACTCAACAGTAAAAGAACATACAACCTAATTACTAAATGAACTAAAGATATGAATAGAAATTTTTCCAAAGAGCAAATTCAGATGGTTACAAGCACATAAAGAGATGCTCAATTTCTTTAACTATAAGGGAAATGCAGATCAAGACTACAATGAGATACTGCCTCACATCTATAAGAATGGCTGCTATTTACGAAACAGAAGCTACAAACGTTGGAGAGGATGTGAGACTTATGCACTACTGGTGGGAATATGTAATGGTACAGCTGCTATGGAAGTCAGTCTGGTGGTTTCTTAGAAAACTAAATATCTAGTTGCCCTATGACCCAGAAATACCACTACTGGCTATATACCCAGAAGAGCTGAAAGCAATGACACAAACAGACATTTGCACACGAATGTTCATAGCAGCATTATTCACAATCACCAAAAGATGGAAACAATCCAAATGCCTATCAACAGATGACTGTATCAACAAAATGTGGTGTATATATATATATGATGGAATATTATGCAGTAGTTAGATGTAATGACATCCTAAGGCATTTGATAACATGGATGAACTGTAAGGGCATAATGCTGAGTGAAATAAGCCAGACAGAAAAGGTTAGATACTGTATGATTTTGCTTTTATGACCTTGGTAAAGGTAAACTCAGAGGCTTTTAATAAAGAATACAGGGGACCTAGGGATACACAGAAGCCAGAGATGGGTGAATGGTTAGCTAATGAGATTGAGCTTAAATATAACGGAATGGATAGAAGTGAAGGCAGTCCATTAGTGGGCCTCTAAGTAATATTGAAGAATGACATGATTGTAAGGGGTTGTATAGAGCCATGTATCCCATCAATGAACACTACAAGTATAAATAAGTTCTTGCATACATTACTTCAAAGGTATGAATCTTGTATAAAGAGTTTATAATATCAGGGTGTAAGGGGAAAACTGCTATTGCATGCTATAGGCTATGTTTAACAGGAAGATATTGACAGTAACACAGCAATGATATGGGTAAATAATGGGGGGTGAAAGACAACATTACGAGAAACTTTGAATTTTCTATTTGGTGAGGGTGTGTTTATCAGTTACTTTTCTCTTGGGAGCAGTGAAACTTGTCTAAAATTGAGAGTGTTGATGACTATACCAGTAAGGATAATGTGGGACATGGACTGTTGACTGTGGATATTATACATAATGGCCAAAGGATGAAGGTGGCTGAAGAACACACCGATTGAGAAGTAGAATGGCAAACTGGTGTATACATATGATCAGATATTTGCTGCTACAGAAAGGAACAAGTTGAGGCATAAATGTTGTGAATGAACCCATGGGACATTATGAGGTGCAAAATTCACCAGAAACGAAGAGCAAGTATTGTATGGTCCCATTTAGAAGACACTTATAAGAAAACGTAGGCCTAGATTGTAAGCTCTTATAGCAGTCACAATTAGTCCGGAGCTGTAATTCCTACTTCTGAATGTTGAACGGCTATGCACATGTGTACAGTCTGTTATTTTCCTGGAATTTTGGGCATCTGTTTATCACCTAAGGTGCAGATTAGGAGTTCTGCAGTCCTGAAGGTCAGCATTGCCCATAAAACAACTGCTAAAGAAATTTTAAAAAGAGATCAGGCTTCAATTAGAGGTAATAACAAAGCCTCTAAGGCAAATCAGAATACAGGGGTAAGGAGGATATTGTCTCTATTTTAGAACTTCACCTACTCTACCTGGTCAAAGGAGGAGAGGTTTATTTTGTCTAAAACCAGAATTTTCTGTAATCCATCTTCTAACTCAAACTGTCTGGATAAATCATTTAAACAACCCAAACACAGGAGCCCAGAATGGGAATGAGGGCTTGTAATTCTAGATAGCTTACTGGAACACCCAGATACATCCCAGAGTATATTGAGAAGATAATTAAAAAGTATTGGCAAAGTCCCTTAGGAAGGGGAGAAAAAATATAGAACCATTAAACTTTACACCAGGGGAAACCCTGATACTGTCTCAAACATTAGGGACTCCCAAGTCAATAGGCCACGCTGTCAATCATAATCATTGCTCTTGTGAAGCATATTTATGAAGTGGAAAAACCAAGACTACCTATAGTTATGCCCAAGAGTTGCTTTCAAATGACCTCTTCTGTTTCTCAAATTTGGTCTTTCTCTCTCTAAGCCCAACTTTGCAAGTAAAATCATTACCCTCCCTCCTACATGCGACATGACAACCAGGGGTGAAAATCTCCCTGGCAATGTGTAATATGACTCCCAGGGTTCAGCCTAGCCCTGACCCTGTGGGATTGATAATGTCTTTCTGACCAAAATGGGGAAATAATTGTAATGAATAAGGTATCAGTGGCTGCGAGAATTCAAGTAGAGTGGAGAGGCTACTCTAGAGGATACTCTTATGCAAGGTTCAGCTAAATATTGCTATTTTTCATGATTTGTCTAACTCCAATCAAAGCCATTCATGCCCCTGAAAAGAACACCTAGGGCTTTATCAGAGATACTTCAAAGGTTTCATGCACTATAATTACTTACCAGGAACTTACAACCACCAGATGGGTTCCTAGGCCAGGAAAATCCTGGAAACCAAAGGGGCCAGCTTCACCAGAACATCAACTATTTCCATCCCCCTATCCCATATTATCAATAGCCCTTACCAATATGCAAAAGTTAGAATGGGTATAGTTGAAATACCCCTAATGTTTGGGAGAAGGATGAAAGGAGACGGTGGAGTTATAACAAAGAAAGTAGGATTTAACAAATGAGTATTACTGCTGAGATATATATATATATATATATATATATATATATATATATATGCCACATATATTGACATGTCTTTTAGTCTACAGTATTTTGAAACAGCTAGAAGGAAAACTCTAAAATTGTGGAACTGTAACCCATACCAATCTTTGAAATCTGTTCTGTAGTGAATTGTTGTGGTGTGCTTTGAAATGTATTGCTGTTTTGTATATATGTTATTTTTCACAATAAAAATACAACAGTTAAGTAGTCGGTACTCTTCTTCTGCAACCTCTGTGGACTCTACATTATTTTTTATCTACTCTCAATCAATTAAAAATATATTTTGAGTTATTTTCATGCACTTTACAGTCCATCCAAAGTATACAATCGATGGCTCATAAAATTGTCGCATATTTGTGTATTCATCATCATGATCATTTTTAGAACATTTGAATCACTCCAGAAAAAGAAATTAAAAGAAAAATAAAAACTCTTGCATCCCATCTCCCTTACCCCTCCCTATCATTGACCACTAATATTGCAATCTACCCATTTTTTTTTATCCCTTATCACCCCTTGTTCTAGTTTTCTAGCTGCCAGAATGCAATATACCAGAAACGAATAGCCTTTAAATAGGGGAATTTAATAAGTTGCTAGTGTACAGTTATAAGGCCAAGAAAGTGTTCCAATTAAAATAAGTCTACAGAAATGTCCCATCTAAGGCATCCAGGGAAAGATACCTTGGTTCAAGACGGCTGATGAAGTTCAGGATTTCTTTCTCAAGTAGAAAGGCATATGGTAAACACAGAGTTCCTCTCTTGTTTGGAAGGGCACATGTGAACACAGCATCACCTGTTAGCTTCGTCTCCTGGCTTTCTGTTTCATGAAACTCCCCAGGAGGCATTTTCCTTCTTCATCTCCAAAGGTCACTGGCTGGTAGACTCTGTTTCCTGTGGCTATGTCATTCTGCTCTGCTCTCTCTGAATCTCTCATTCTCCAACGTTTCCTCTTTTATAGGACTCCAGTAAACCAATCAAGACCCACCCAAATGCGTCAAGACACGCCTCCCCTAATCCAGTTTAACAACCACTCTTGATTGGGTTACATCTCCAGGGAGATGATCTAATTACATACAGTATTGAATAGGGATTATTCTGCCTTTATGAAATGTGATTTTGATTAAAACATGGCTTTTCAAGGGTATATTCATCCTTTCAAACCAGCACACCTCCCCAATTATTTATTTATTTTTTGTCCTTACTTCTTTACTCATCTGTCCATACCCTGGATTACAAGGTCACATTGTAAAAACTGTATAGTTATACAATCATCTACAAAAATCAAGGCTACTGTAACACAGTTCAACAGTTTCAGGTACTTCCCTCCAGCCACTCCAATATACCCCAAACTAAAAGGGACTATCTATATAATGCATAAGAATAACCTCCAGGATAACCTCTCAATTCTGTTAAAATCTCTACTGAAATATTATTTTGTCTCATTTCTCTTTCCTGCTTTGATCAAGCCTTTCTCAATCCCATGATGTTCCATGTTACCAGGGAGATTTGCACTCCTGAGAGTCATCTCCTGTGTAGGGGAAGGGCAGTGAGTGCACCTACCAACTTGGCTTAGAGAGGCCACATTTGAGCATCAAAAGAGGTTCTCTGGAGGTGACCTTAGGCATAATTATAAACAGATTTAGTTTCTCCTTTGCAGGAATAGGTTTTATAGGGGTGACCACCAAGATTGAGGGCTCAGTCTATTGAATTAGTTGTCCCCACTGCTTGTGAGAATATCAGGAATTCCCCCAGATGGGGAACATTAGTATTTCCTCCTTTCTCCCCAGTTCCCCAAGAAGGATTTTGCAAATACTTTTTTATAGTACACCCAAATTACTTCAGGATGTATTGGTGGATCACACTAACCAGTACAAACCAACAAAATCTTACTTTCTATTCAAAATTCCAAGTAATTATGATGTTTGAATAAACTGACTATATAAGTTAAATTTGATAATGCACTACCAAATTTTAAATGTTTCACCAAATGAACATCTCTTCCTTTGGTCTCACACAGGAGTCAAAGTTTTAAAATATCTCCCATCATTTTTGCTCTTAACAGATTTTTTTTTCTCATCTGTAAATGGACCCTAGTGTCTTCATTTAAAAAAATTTATTCTTGTTCTGCATTTCTGTAGTTATATTTCTGTGGATTGTTTCTTAGTTGGGTAGCCTGAGCTAGAAAGCCTATTACATTCCTTCAGATGTTTTTAAAAAATGAAATAGAAGTATTCACCCTCACAGGATGTTTAAGGATAAAGTGAAATGATATGTGAAAAAACCTTACATGCCTGAAGAATTACATAAATATATGCTGATATTACTCTGAGAGTTTGGAAGACAAAATCTAGGCCTTAACTCCATTGAAGTGTTTTGTAATTAATAATTGTTTTATTAATAAATGCTACTTTAAAATTTTGATTGTTCAACACTTTCCTCATTGGGAAGGTTTTATCTGACCATTTAATTATTCAAGAAAACCTTTGCTGATATGAAAAAAAAATGTGTCAAATAAAATATGCATGCATTGCTTTTCTCTCTTCATTCTCATATTAAAAATAATACCCAGAAGTCTCAACTTCTAAATGTCACAATAACCTTAAAAATAATAATAAGCTTAAGTGTCTCATACTTACTTGCTTATTAGGAAATTCAACTTTTATCAAGTAGGAATATGGCTTCAAGGAACAGGAAAATATACATAATAGTTTCCTGTTTTTTCTTACATGAAAGAACCTAGAGATGGTTATTTGCTAACATTGATATCTTTGCTCAATGATTCCATAAGAAGACCTCAATCATCTCCATCCTTGTGCTTTGCCATTCTTGGTGTGATGGTCTCTGATTAGCACTGAGGTGACTGCTACACTTTTAGACTTTTTCGTTTGTCTTCCTCATTCAAGGTAAAATTGTGCAAAAAAGAAGAAATCAGTAGGCACTTACAGCAGCATCTGTGCACTTTTATTAGGAAAGGAATAACTTTTCCACTGGAATCCCTCCATTAGAATCTCCTTGGGCAAAGCTATATCACAGAAACAACCCTAAGTTTGAAGGAAGCCCAACAAAGTATGTTTGAGCTTTAGCCTGTGGTAGAGACAGGCAAGCATGAGAGGGTTCATGTGTTTTGGATTAACCACTCTATATTTCTAACCAAATAAATCTGAGAGGAAATGAACCAAACAACACCAATGTAAGAAATGCATTGAATTATGTCCATTATCACAAAAGACATTTATTTTCATTATTTTAAATGTACTTGTATTCTTAGTAGGTTAAATGACTACATGGGAGCTTTATGACATTTTTCAAAGAACCACAGATAAATAACTTTTTTAAGAAGTAGAATCAGCATAGACCATCATGAATCACATAGTGCACAATTTCCCCAATTCATTCTTCTCTCAGTTATGAATCAACATTAAGGTTAAGAGCTATTTCTATCTATGAAGAATAAACTAAATTATACAAAGGATAACAGAAAAGCACATACATAAATAGATTTTAATGGAGAGTTTTGAGTAGTAATCGCAAAAAAGACAACTGGAACAAGTATTTCTGGGTGCAACCATTTGCCAGGCTGTGTGTTAGGCACAGTGGATAAAATCTTCGACTATGCAGATGTGATCCACAATCTGCTACAGCTTATTGCTCAGAGGAATTTATAGGAGATTAATACTGCTTTAAAAATTTGTTAGCATAAAACATAATCGAATCCAAAGCGTGATGTGGAGATTATAATTACTACTTTTATTACTTTGTATGCTGTATGGCAGGGTCACATTTCATTATTTTTCCAAGTGAGTATCCTGTTATTGCAGCACCATTTGTTGAATTTTTGTTTGTTTGTTTGATTTGGGGGAAGTACATGGACCTGGGTCTCCTGCATGGCAGGTGAGAATTCTACCACTGAATTACTCTTGCACTCCCCAATGTGGGGGTTATTATTTCCCCTTTTTAAAATAAAAAGAAAATGAGGCCTAGGAGGAAAAGTAACTTAGACCATGTCACAGTCAGTAAAAGATCAACTCTTAGTCAAATATACATGAATCTGAAACCATGGCTTGTTTCTCAACAGCAGCAACCAGTACTAAGATTATGTTACCCTAAAATTTAGTTTTTCTTATTTTACCCTTCTGCCTTCCTTTTCTCATTTTAAAGACTCTTTTATTTGACCCACCTGGACCTTAATTCACCTGCAACTGCTTCACTTTGACATGTGTATTAGTTAGGGTTCTCTAGAGAAACAGAGTCAACAGGGAACACTTTCAAATATAAAATTTATAAAAGTGTCTCACGTGACTGCAGGAATGCAGAGTCCAAAATCCACAGGGCAGGCTGTGAGGCTGACTACTCCAGTGGAAGGTCTGGATGAACGCCACAGGAGAGGCTCACCAGCCGAAGCAGGAATGGGACCTGTCTCCTCTGAATCCTCCTTGAAAGGCTTCCTGTGATTAGATTAAGCCTCACTCATTGTAGAAGACACTCCCCTTTGACTGATTACAAATGGAATCAGCTGTGGATGCAGCTGACGTGATAATGATCTAATTCTATGAAATGTCCTCATTGCAACAGACAGGCCAGCACTTGCCCAACCAGACAAACGGGTACCACAACTTGGCCAAGTTAACACATGTCCCTGATCATGACAACATGTAACCTAATATATTCACAAGTGCTGGGGATTCACACTGGGAAACATGAGTCTGTCTATATGAGTTCACTCCTGAGTCCTCAAAGATTCAAATCCAACCTACACTCAAAATACATGCACCTCATTCCAAGGTCCCCTCAAAACTCAACACAACACAACGTCAAGTCAAGACCAGAATATATTCTGAGGCTCATGAGCTCAAAAGTCCCAATTTTCATCAAGTAAATTATCTAAATCTGGTAAGGGCAATGCTTTGGGTATACTCTATGCTGGGACACAATTTCTAACCATCTGTGAATTTGTAACACTTAAACAAGTTACCTACTTCCAAAGCCCAATTACAGGATAGAGGTAAGAAACCAGTTTTAGGCATTCTGGGTAAAAAGGGAGAAAATGAAAAGGATGAAGGAGTCACCAATCCTAAGCAATTTTGACATCCAGCCCAGCAAATCCCATTATGTCTTAAACCCTGGGAAATCCTCTGTGCCTCAAGGCTCTGTCTTCTGGGCTTACAGCCCCACCTTCTGGCTATCCTTCTTTGTGTGAAAGGGAGCATGAATTTTCAGCTGAGTAACTTGTGTTTTATTTATTTATTTTTTTTCACAATAGAAGTTGTAGGTTTTTAGAAGAATCGTGCATAAAATACAGGGCTCCAATATAACTCCTACTACTAATATGATGAAGGTACATTTTTTAAGTTGTACTATTAACAATAGCCCATGAATTAAAGTAGAGTTTGCTGTTTGGGTTGAGCAGTTACCTTTTGAGGCCTGTTTGGACTCCAGTAAAGTTATAGTTCTGGAAGAAAAGAGTAGTGATGGGGATGAGTTTTGAGAAGAACTAGCAATGTGTTACAAGCCAACTACCTCAGGGCATTCCATTATAGTTTCACGGGTGATAACAGGGTTAATCTTTTCAGATGGAGGTGTGAGTGCTGATTTCTCAGGGATGGTAATTAAGGTTTATCAGGCACAGAAGGCTAATCTCTTCAAGTAGAATCTGGATTAATGATTCCTCAGAGCAGGTTAGAGGTTGGGTAACTGATTTTTCAGGGCAGATAAATACAGATTTTTGTGACAAAAGACATCATTAGAATCTAGGTTTTCAAAGTCCCCGCTGGCATCATTTTCAACCCATATGTCCCTATTCCAATTTTCAGGACCCCATTCCTTTCCAATCAATGTCCTCACTTTTAGAGCAGACACACTGCAAGGTTGAAAATTTAAGTTATGCTGTGATTCAGCCATACATAATGAGACTCTGGGTCTGTTTTTCATAATCTCAAGTCTGTGACTACACAAAATAAGAATTTTTTTCAGGGCACACATAGAAGCTTTCATGTCCTTTATGCAGTGTAGGAAATGGCAAGACTGAATTTCATTGGGCAGACTTCAGGCAGGGAAGTCCAGTTAAGATTTCAGTGAATTCCCCAGGAAACCTGGCTGGCTGAAGTAGAGCTGGAAATTCTTCCTTCTAATTGCTGAAATCATCAGTTTTCCTTTAAGAGCCTATAGATTTTTGGATGCAACATCTCTCACTTGAAGGCAATCTTCCTAGTTGTTTATAGATGTAATCAACCACAGATGCAATTAACTTAGTGATGATTTAAATCCATAGCATATCCTCGTAGTCAAAATCAGGCCAGTCCTGGCTTGCCCAGACATTGCAATTACCATTACAATTACCTAGAAAGAATTAATGAAAAAAATATTTTTATATTTATGAGAGAATTTGAGTTTTTCCATATCTTGTCCATTCCTATTTGGTATTGCTAGTATCTGACCAGATCATTAGCAGTATTTCCTTTGTACTCATTGAATAATCGAGTTGATTAAAACTAGAAATATTCTGATGTGAAACAATCTGAATTTGAAAAGTTGAATGAGCACTCATGCCAGGAAGAAGGCATGTTCTTACAGTTTTTGGATTTTAACAACCTCAAGGAAAACTTTTGTTTTGCCATAATTGATATATTGTTGAATTCCACCAAGTCTCACTTTCCTCAATATTAAGTGGGGAATACAGCACTTTCCATAATTGTGGACATTACAGGAGACAAAATTAAAATATTTTGCCCTTTCATAAACATAGTAATAATTCCATTAATAATATCTTTCTTCATTTATTACCTATCTCTTTTCTTTAGAAACACAATATGGGGGCATGGGAATGCATTATACAGTTAAAGACTTTGAGGTTGCAGAATAAACAACAGGGACATTAACAAATATAAAAAACAGTGACCTTCAATAACGCACTAAGTGAATTATGTGATAAAGTCCTTTCCAAAGTAATTTTCAGATTTTACCTTTATCATTACGAGTTATTGCTACATGAGTACAAATGAAAGAATCTTTTTGCTAGAGCCAAGTTATATCTAACAAAGAAGTCACATTTTGTTTAAAATGCTTAAATTATTAACCAAACCAATTGTGTTGTCTATTTTAAGCTATAACCTATTAATATTTGTGGGTACAATTGGTTCAGAAAGCTAGGCTACTGTAAATATACACTCATTAATTTATTTATGTTAACCACAAATACATACATTACTATCTTGTCCTCAAGCAAGATAGTTAAATATTTGCCAGAAAAAAAACTTTTTTTAAGAGCAAGTGGATGGTTAGCTGATATATTGCTATTTTATATGTCTGAGAATTTTATTTCTGTCCAATGGTTAGTCTAGGTTAGAAGGTAAAAATTTTATCATTATCATTATTTTAAAATAACTTTCTACAGGAAAAAATAGAGCAATTCTTTGAACTTCTGAAAGAGAGAAGCAGAGTAGGATCCAGTTTATGTTTGTTCTATGATATCATTATTGCTAACATCCAGAAACAAAAAAAAAAGCACAGAGATTGATGGTCTCATGCTACTGAAGTTGTAACACATTATACTCTAGGAGATCTGGACCTGGAATTTAAACTGAACTTGACATTTTCAAACTGTATTAAATTTGTATCAGTCAGAACATCCTTTAGAACAGGATATTTTCATTGAGTCTATGGTAAACTATTTTGGTTTGGCATTTGGGACTCAATTACTTTGGAAGGACATTTTTCCCAGAGAGGTTGACTGATTCACTCAAATTCTGTTCTCAAAGACATCATTGCTTCAAACAAATAAACTCTATTCCTACTCCTTAATGTGTTGTTTATTAAGTGTCCATTTTCATTAAACTAATATGTCTGAAACAGTAACTGCTTTTGAGATTATTTTTACCCTAGAATATAGAAACTACTAATGTACTAAATTAAAGAAATAAAATTAATGACATCCTGAGAAATCTTTTCAAAGTAATCACTAAGGGTTAAGTAGTATTCAAGCATTTGAAGTAAAATAATTAGCTATTTGGTTCCATGTGTTCTATTGGTAATTAAATTAGTTATACTATAATTCCCACGGCAAGAATTTAGACCCATAAAAGCAAAGCTTAGAGAGACTAAAATATTGACTGCCTAAAGAATGCATGGTTAGGAACATTTTTCATCTCAAATTTTTTGAATAAGTTCCTGGCTTTTCAGAGTACTTTAATCTTTTAATTTCAACTTTCTTTGACAGCAGTCCAAAATATCTATTCTTCATAAATAAGTAATACCACCACATCAATAAACCAAGCTTTGTGTAGAAACAGAATTGATGTCTAAACTAAAAATAAACCCAAACAGGCATTTGCCCTTTTCTGTGATGTAACCAATTTTCTCCTTTCAATCACTTTATGTTCCAGTCCCATCTAACCTATCACCTATTCAAATGACCTTTTATTTCTGTCACTGTCTTATTTAAAACTGCACAGTTTCCTTGCTGTTCTGCAAATCAGATATGCCTTCTGTCTTTAGGTTTCTACTTCTTTAGACATACTCTGTATTTAAATCATTATCCCAATTAGTGCTTATCAAAGAAAAATTTTCCTTAGTCCTTATCAAGAACACTATCTTGTCATACTTATATACTCTATATTCTATATTTTTTCTTGTACTATAGACACCTTTAGCAGTCTCGTGAAGTCTAACTATCCTTCCTGAGAATAATGCTTTTAAATGCACAGAATAAAATATTTTGAATAACAAAAGAAGCAAATCATATTGAAATCCAGTTGTAAAACAGTAAAGAATTAAAAAAAAAAAGGGAGGTGTGATGGTTCTCAGTGGCAGAATTCTCTCCTGCCATGCCGGAGACCCAGGTTCGATTCCTAGTGCCTGCCCATGTTAAAAAACATTGCAAAGAATCACTTTATGATATAGTAATATATGTGACTCATTCTAAATTATTAATAAGATATTGTGGAACAAGTTGCTACATGGTGTGTTATGGGAACTTGGGCTCAGGCACCACAAAGATTTTCAGCATATGAATTCTTACACAACACAAAGGATCCCAAAGAGCAGTGGGAGATCCTATGATGGCCAGTTTCCTTGAGAGGCCAATTGATTGGGTCAGCATTAGTGGACAGGAGATCTGAGTATCTTATTTCATAGGGAGAGGAGAAACAAATCTGCACTGCCCAAAGTTGAGAGTGGCGGGGATTCCTTTCCCTGCCACTTGAGAGTTTCTGCCCTGATCCACAGCTGGAAGTGCATGTTCCCAGTTTAGGTTTAAGGTCTGGTAAGGCCACTTCATTAGACCTAGCATCTCTCCAGGGCTGTGGAATGGAAACATTTCAAAACATCCACATACAAGAGAAAGGGAATGGTGTAGCAAGGGCTGGGAGATAGCTGCTAGATGTGTCCAGCAGATACAGTGTGAGTTTCACAATTAATCTTTTGAAGTGATGATGAGTATAAATGATATTTTGAGACATGTAAAACAATAGAAGAGTTATAGGAAAATCTGTGTGATATTTGTTGGGAACACAATCATGGGCATGTTATTATCACCGATCATTCCTGAGATTCATGACAGAATGAGGATTGTACTTTATATCATTTTGCCTGCACAATAAGATATCTAGAACAGCATGCTACTGTTATCATCTTAGTCTTCTCTATCAAAAATACTCAAATAGGAAGTCTTTAGAGCTCAAGGTAAAAAATTTTTACTTTGAATAAAGCAATCTTTGAACATTTTGTGCGTGCTTAAACTTACTGTGCTAACTTTAAAAATGAAATCAGAATTCCTCCATCTACTTTATGCTGGTTTTAATCAGTTTAATCCTACCTGATTTGATTTTCTCTTTTTAGGAGAAAAAAGTAAAAGAAAATAATATCTCTGTAGGCAGTGATGCTGATACAGTAAAACACATTTTCAAAATTACTTCTCATATTGCTATATGAGGAACACATTTTTGAAAATTATGTGCTTCATATTTGTCTTTCCTCGCATGGGCCTCTTGCATATGTCCTGATGAGGCTTCCATGTGCTTGGTGGGAAAACAGCTTAGGGAAGGGTTGGTGTGCTGGTTTGAAAGGGTGTATGGACCCTAGAAAAGCCATGTTTTAATCCTAATCCCGTTTTCTAAATGTAGCCATTTCTTCTAATCCCAATTCAGTACTGTATGATTGAAACTGTAATCAGATCATCTCCCTGGAGATGTGATTTAATCAAGAGTGGTTGTTAAGGTGGATTAGGTGGGCTTGATTAGTTTCTGAAGTCCTATAAAAGAGGAAACATTTTGGGGAACGAGAGATTCAGAGAGAGCAGAGCAGAACGACATAGTCACGAGAAGCAGAATCCACCAGTCAGCAACCTTTGGAGATGAAGAAGGAAAATACCTCCCAGGGAGGTTTCTGAAACAGGAAGCCAGGAGAGGTAGCTAGCAGATGACGCTGTGTTCACCATGTGCCCTTCCACTTGAGAGACCCTGAACTTCATTGGCCTTCTTGAACCAAGGTATCGTTCCCTGGATGCCTTTGATTGGACATATCTATAGATTTGCTTTAACTGGGACATTTTCTCAGCCTTAGAACCGTAAACTAGCAATTTATTAAATTCTCTTTTTTAAAAGCCATTCAGTTTCTGGTATATTGCATTCAGGCAACTAGCAAACTAGAGCAGTTGGGTTTATTGCAAAAAGAAAGAAGTAGGTAATTTTAATGTTTAAATAATCAAAGTGGTATTTTGCAGTAAGGTAATAGCTATAAATCCATTTTTATAATACTTTTTTGAAGTGTAACTAATATGCCATAAAATTCACTTGTTTTGGTTATACAATTAAATGATCACCATGATCTAATTTTAGAACCTATCTCTTACTCTACAAAGATCAATCCTGCCCATTTGGAGTCACTACCCAACTCCACTCCATCTTCAGTAACTACTAAACTATTTTCTGTTTCTATAGATTCACTTTTTCTAAATATTTCATGTAAATAGATTAATATAATATGTGCTCTTTTGTTTCTGGCTTCTTTCAATTAGCATAATATTTCGGAACTTCACTACTCTTTCAGCAATGTAGGAAAATGACTTTCCTCTTTATTAATGAATGGTATTCTTTTGTATTATATACCATATTTTGCTTATTTATTCAGCCATTGATGAGTATTTTGTTTTTTTATACTTTTTGGCAATGATGAATAATGCTGCAATATTCATATACAAGTCTTTGTATGGCCATGCATTTTCATTTCTCTCGAGTAGAATTTTGGGTCATATGATAAATTTATGTTTAACTTTTTAAGATATTGCCATGGTAGTTTGGAGGCTGTATATACCCCATTCCATCCTGTGGGTATAGAGTTATTGTAGTCGGGACCTTTTGATTAGGTTATTTCAATTGAAATGTGACCCACCTCATTCAAAGTGGGTCTTAATGCTCTTACAAGAAGATAAAACACACAAAGGAATTTAGAGAAAAGCTCCAGAGAAGCTAAAAAACGACTCACAGAAGACAGAGAGGAATCCACTGAAGCCACCAAGCTGAAAGCAATGAAACCTGGGAGAGAAGGACCAGCAGACGCCAGGCATGTGCCTTCCCGTGTGACCGGGGTGTCCCAGAAGCAGCCTGTCTTCAAAGTCCAGGTATGATCCTATTGATGCTTTAGGCATTTTCATGCCCTAAGAGCTATAAATCTGTATTAATGAATCCTTGTTGTAAAAACTGATTCATTTTTGGTATTTTGCATTCTGGAAGCTTTAGCAAACCAAAGCAACTGCCAAAATATTTTCCAAAATGGTTACACCATTTTACACTTTCACCATCAATATATGAGGGCTCCATTTTCTCTACGTCTTCATCAATACATCTAGTTGTCTTTTGGGGAGGAAGGGGCAGGGTGGTGGTGGGGGTGCATGATCCAGGAAGTGAATTGTCTGTCTTTTTAATCATAGCTGTTCTTTTGTGTGTGAGGTGATATCTTATTGTGATCTCTCTTTGCATTTCCCTGGTGTCTGGTGGTGTTGGGAATCTTTCATATGATTACTGTCTATTTTTGTATCTTCTTTGGTAAAAAATTCATTCCAAATCTTTTTTTCAGTTTTATATTGGGTTATTTGTCTACTTATATATGAGTTGAATGAATTCTTTATTTTCTGGAAGAAAGACATTTATCATACATATTGTGCAAGTATTTTCTCTTATTTTGAAGCTTGTTTTTTTTTTCTACTTTCCTAAGTGTACATTTTGAAGTACAAAAGTTTAAATTTTGATAAGTATAACTGATCAATATTCTCTTTTGTTGCTTGTGCTTTTGCTATCATATCTAAATTATCTACCTAACCCATGGTCATGAGAATTCACACCCGTGTTTCCTTTGAAATTTTTATAATTTTAGCCCTTACTCTTAAGTCTAAGCCATTGTGAAAGTGGTACTGGCATGAGGTCTAGTTCACTTTTTTTTATTAAGAAAGGATTGCTTAAATTTCTTCTTTTCCCCATTAAATATCAAAATAACAGACTGTGTGAAATAAAGTCATATAGGGAAATCCAAACAGAGAGAGAGATGAAGAAATTATTTCTTCCTCAATTTCCTTCTTTAATTCCTGAGAGAAATGTGGAGATGAAAATGAAGGAAATTTTAAAAAGTATCATAAGTTTGTCTTGCCTCTCTCTTTTCTGGGTTTTTGCTTAATTAAGGAGGAGTTTAGTATATAAGTGAAGCTAATTGAGGAAAGGGGCAGATCCATTGTATCCATTCTCATTGGCTGCCCAGGACCAGCTGGCACACAGCTAGCAAAGCAAATGTGGAAGTGTTTCCATATTCAGGGTCAGGTGACAATGTACAGACTTGCAGAATGACTTGATTGGATCAGGGTTAAATAGTTGATATAAGCAGAAATTTGAGCTCAAGTAGAATTAGGAAAGTGGTGCTGCTATATTTTATCTAAGTCTAAGGAGACAAGTTTGCCAGTTACTTCAGCTACAGTCTTAAGCTGTAAAGGGAAAGAAACATCTGGCTGGGTAAGAGACATCACCCTGAAACAAGAGGAGGAAAAGAGCACTACAGTTAAGGACTTTGATCTTTACAAACTCCTGAGTTTACATAGTCCATACCTGCCCCCTCCAACCATACCCTACCCTATTGCTCTCTCTGGGAAAATATTAGAGAAACTAAAGAAGGGAGAGATAAAATGGAGGCTAAAACATTAAAAAATCTGTTGGATTTCTATATACTAGCAATGAACAATCCGAAAATAAAATTAAGTAAACAATTTCATTTACAATGGCATTTAATAAAACAAAATACTTAGAAATAAATTTAACCAGGAAAGTGAAGAACTTGTACACTAAAAAGCTATAAACAATTGCTGAAATTAAAGACCTAAATAAATGGGAAGGCAGCTCATGTTCATTAATTGGAAGACAATATTGCTAAGATGGCAATATTATACAAAGTGACCTACAGATTCAGTACAATCTTTGCCAAAATTCCAAATGCCTTTTTTTTTTTTTTTTACGTGGGCAGGCTCTGGGACTTGAACCCAGGTTTCTGGCATGGCAGGCAAGAATTCTGCCACTAAGCTACTGTTGTGCTGCCCCAAATGTCTTTTCATGCAGAAGGAAAATATGATTTTGAAATCACACAGGGCTAAGATAGCTAAACAATACTGAAAAAGAAGAGCAAAGTTGGAAGGTTCATACTTCCTGAATTCAAAACTTGCTATAAAGATACAGTAATTAAAGCAGTGTGGTACTGGCATAAGTATAGACATATAGGTCAATGGAATGGAATTATAGGTCCAGAAATGAAATCATACATTTATGACTGACTGATTTTCATCAAGGATGTTTAGACCATTCAATGAAGAAATGATTGTCTCTTCATCAAAAAGTGTTGAAACAAATGGATAGCCACATAGAAAACTCCAACAATTACAAAAATTAACTCAAAATGGATCAAAAACAAAAATATAAAAGTTAAAACCATTAAAATTCTACAAGAAAATACAGGAGTAAATCTTCAGGACCTTGAATTTGGCAATGGATTCTTACATATGATACCAAAAGCATAAAGAAAAACAAACAAACAAAATAGATAAATTGGATTTCATCAAAATTAAAAATTTTAATTATCAAGGACATTATAAAGGAAGTGAAAAGAGAAATGTGATTGTGAGGTTCTGGTGTCAATTTGGCCAAATAATTATGTTCAGTTGTCTGGTCAGGCAAGCACTGGCCTGACCGTTGCTGCAAGGATATGTCCTGGCTGGTTGATAAACTGGAAGGCTAGTGAATTAAGTCATCAGTCAGCTGATTGCATCTGCCATCAACTAAGGCATGTTTTCCACAATGAGATAATTCAATCACTTGAAGGCTTTTAAAGAGGAAGAGAGACTCTTTCATTGCTTCTTCAGCCAATGAGCCTCTTCTGTGGAATTTGTCAAGACCCTTTATCGGAGCCACCAGCTTCACAGCCTGCCGTATGAATTTTGGATTCTTCCACTTCCACCATTGAGTGAGACAACTTTATAAATTTCTTCTTCAGTTTTATTTCCCTTGAGAACCCTAACTAACACACACACAAAAAAACATAGACTGAGAGAAAATATTTGAAAATAATATGTTCGATAATGGTCTAGTATCCAGAATATATAAAGAACTCTCTATATAAAGAACTTATGTATGAGAAATATATAAAGAACTTGTAAGCTAACAGCAAAGCCCAATCAAAAAGCAACCAAACGAATTGAATAGACATTTATCAAAGGAAGATATAAAATTCTCCAACAATCACATGAAGAAATGTTCAACATCACTAGTCATTAGAAAATGAAGACCAAAACCACAAAGGGATACCACTTCATACACTCTATTATGGCTATATTAACTAACTAACTAACTAACTAACTAACTAACTAACTAACTAACTAACTAACTAAATAAATAAATAAATAAATAGAGAAAGAAAATGTTGGCAAGATTGTGGAGAAATTAGGACCTTCACATATTGCTGGTGGAAATATACAATGATTCCACCACTGTAGAGAACAGATAAGCCGTTCCTCATAAAGTTAAATACAGAATTATAATGTGACCCAGCAATTTCACTCTGAGTTGAAATTCTTTATACCCTGAAGAATTGAAGACAGTTATTCAGATAAATTGATGTAAATATGTTCATAGCAGCATATTACAATAGCCAAAATGTGGGAAAAACCCTAAAAGTCCATGATTAGATGAATGGATAAAAATGTGATTGTACATATATATATGCAATGGAATATTATTCAACATTAAAAGCAATGAAGGACTGAAATGTGCTACAATGTGGATGAACTTCAAAAACATTATGCCAACTAAAAGATGCCAGACACAAAAGGTAAATGTGGTGGTTAAGTTCATCAACTTGGCTAAGTTATGGTCCAGTAGTTTGGTCAAGCAAATACTGGCCTGATAGTTACTGTCAGGATATTCCATTGATTTAAATCATCAGTAAGTCAATTGCATCTACGGTTGATTACATCTGCAATAAACAAAGGAGATTGCTTTCAACAATGAGAGAAGTCTCGTCCAATCAGTTGAAAGCCCTAACAAGAAAACTGATGATTTCAGCAGTAAAAAAGTGAAATATCTATCCCTACCACAACCAGCCAGCTCTTCCTGGGGAATTCATTGAAATGGTCATCTGTGTTCCCAGCTTGCAGCCTGCCCTATGGAATTAGGATTTGACAATCCCCACAGGCACATAAGCACTAACACCCTTAGTAAATCTCATTATATACATATTATATACATCATATATGTGCACACCCACACACATACATACTCCTGTTCAGTTCTGTTTCCCTGGAGAACCATGATTGTGTTAGTTTGCTAAGCAGCTCAAAGAAGATATCAAAAAATGAGTTGGTTCTTAACAATGGGAATTTATCAAATTTAGCTTACAAGCTTGCAGTTTTGAGGCTGTGAAAATGTTCACATCAAGACATCAAGACAATGCTTTCTTCCTGAAGACAAGCTGCTGGCAATCCTGGACTCCTGTGTCACATTGTAAGGTATGCAACAGGAACTGCTTGTCTTTCTCTTCTCTTCCAGGATTTCTTGCTTCCAGCTTCTTGCTTCCTTGACTTTCTTTCTTCGTCTGAATTTCATTCCTTATAAAGGAATCCTGTAATAAAATTAAGACCCACCCTGAAGGAGGCTAGTTATACCTTACCTTAAGTAACCTCATCAAAATATTCTACTACAGTGGATCTTCACCCACAGGAATGTATTAACTTTAAGAACGTACTTTTCTGGGCACATACAGCTTCAATCCACCACAATGACTAATACTGATCTGTTATTGAGAAAGGCTCTTGAAAAACAGAATGTTAAGGATGAGGTTTCTGACACATACTGAAGATATGGATTTGTCTTCCTTCCATGCCATGTTTCTGCCAAAACTACCATCTGTGTACTTATTTAATGCCTTATCCATCATCATGGGATTGAACACAGAGTTTATTCTGATTAAAAACCCACGTCATAGCAAATGAAGTGCAAAATTGGCATATGCTCATGAAATTCACTGCCTTTACCATGTTCCCCATCATCCTGATTTAGCTGGATTGACAGAATAGTGGAATGACCTTTGGAAGAATCAATTATGGTACCAACTCTGTGGAAATACCTTGTAAAGCTGGAGCAATAGTCTACATATCATATGCATGTCCTCTAAATCTACATCTAATATGTGGTGATCTTTTTTTCTGCAGACAGCTTTCACGAGTCCTGAAAGAAAGAGGTGGAAATGGAAGTGGCACCACTCATTATCACCCCTAGTGATCCACTAGAAAAATGTTGCTTCCTGTCCTCACAACCTTAAGCTCTGCCAGCCTACAGGTTTTAGTTCCAAAAGTGCTTCCACCAGGAGTGATACAACAATGATTCTCCTGAGCTAAAAGTTGACTGCCACCTGGCCACTCTGGGCACTCATGCCCCTGAATGGACAAGAAAAGAAGAGAATTACTATATTGGCTGAGGTGACTGATTCTGACTATTAAGGGTAAATAGGATTACAACTTTGCAATGGAGGTAAAAAAGGAATATGGCTGGAATACATCTCAAAGGAGATCCCTTCGAGTGCCTCTTAGTACTACCATACTCTTGGATTAAAATCGATGGAAAACTGCAATAACCCAATCCAGGCAGGATTATTACTGGTTCAGAAACTTCAGAAATGAAGGTTAGGATCATTCACCAGGCAAAGAAACATGTTACTTGCTGAGGGTAAAGAGAATTGAAGTGGGTAGTGGAAGAAGAAGTTATAAATACAAGCTACAACCACATTACTGGTTACAGAAAAGAGGACTATAGTTCTTCCCTGTTTTTTTTTCACAAATATGTTTGCACATATTGTTTTAGTTTGTTAAAGCTGCAAGAGCACAATATGTCAGAAATGGAATGACTTTTAAAAAGGGAATTTATTAAGTTGCAAGTTTGCAGTTCTAAGGCCATGAAAATGTCCAAACTAAATAAGCCATCCAGGAATAGATACCTTGACTCAAGAAAGGACGATGAATGCAGCACACCTCTGTCAGCTGGAAAGGCACGTGGCAATGTCTGTTAGCTTTCTCTCCTGACTTCTCATTTTATACGGTGTTCTCCTTTTGCATCTTAAAAGATCTCTGTCTGTTTGGGCTTTGAGCTTTTCCCAAAATGAGTCCCTCTTAAAAGGGCTCCAGTATGCAACTCTACCTTGAATGGATAGACACACATCTCCTTGGAAACCATTTCATCCAATGTTGTCACCTTCAATTGGATAGGTCACGTCTCCATGGAAACAATAAAAAAGATCCCATCTAGCAATATTAAATGAGGATTAAAGGTTATGGCTTTTCTGGGGTACATAATAACTTCAAACCAGCACATATATTTAAAGCAAATATCTTTGTTTTCTTTCCTATCTTTTTCCCCAAAAATATTAAAAAGTTGTATTAACTTTAAGTCATAGTATTTAAGATATCGAGTTTAAGAGTGAATATTACCCAAAGATTTTCATCCTCTTCTGGGAAAAATAGTGTATTTCTGATTACGTGTAGGATTCTTGAATTATATGAAGTGAAAATATGAGTATTACTATTTTCATTTAAGGGTTAAATATGGGTTAAGTAAAAGTATATGGATGGCAACTTGACAAGGGATAGACTGTGATGGCTAAGTTCATGTGTCAACTTGGTAAAGTTATGGTGTCCAATTGTTTGGTCAAGCAAGCACTGGCCTGATAGTTACTGTCAGGATATGATGGATTTAAATAATCAGCATCTATGGCTGATCACATCTGTAATCAAGAAAGAAAATTGCCTTCAGTTATGAAAGATTTCTCTCCCATTCAGTTGAAGGCCTTAAAGAGAGAACCAATGCCTTCAGAAATCAAAGGAATTTCTATCTCTACTGCAGCCAACTATTTTCTCCTGGAGAATTCATTAAAATCTTCACTGGAGTTCCCAGCTTGTAACCTATCCTACAGAATTAGAACTTGCCAATCCCCACAAGTCAAGGAATTACTTGAGCCAATTCCTACAATAAATCTCATAATGCTTGCATTACATATACATATGGATTCTTGACATATATATATCAATTATATATATGTATGTTTATTATTAACAAATATATATATGTATATAGATTATCAATTCTGTTTTCCTGGAGAAGCTTGACTGATACAGTCATATGTTACATGATTCCATTTGTATGAAGTATCCAAATTATCCAAATCCGTACAGACACAGAGCAGATAGGTAGTTGCCAAGGGCTTGGTGGAAGATAGAATGGAAAGTAACTGCTTTATGGTTAAGGGACTTATTTTTGGGGTAATAAAAATGCTTTGGCACTAGATGGATGTGGTATTGCACAATATTGTGACTGTGCTAAATATCAATGCACTTTTCATTTTAAAATGGTTAATTTTATGTTATGTGAGTTTCACCTCAATAATTTTTTAAACTGATTTAATGTTATTTCCATAATTAGGTTACAAAAGCCTTTGATTTTCTTCTTGCTGGCCCTCCTTCTCTCTCTCCAGCTAGCATTTTCTCTGTCCTCTCACTTATTTTCTCTCAAAAAATTAGCTGCCATGTTTTGAGATGCTATGTGGAGAGGCTCACATGAGTCCCTCACAAGGAAATGAGGGAGGCCTCTGGCCGTCAGCTTGTGGAGAACTGAAGCTTTAGTCCAAGAGCTCAGAAGAATGGAAACCTAACAGTAACCAGGCTACAGAGTTAGAAAGTGAAGCCATGCCAGTGGGCTTTGACATGAATGCAGCCTTATGAGAATCCCAGGCCCAAAGGACCTACCTAAGGTATTCCTGGATTCTTCACACGTAGCAAATGTGAGATATTTTTTAAGCCACTACATTCTGGGGCAATCTATAATGTAGCAATAGATAACTATTACAATACTTTATATATTTCCTGCTCATCTGGGTTGTAGAGATACCCAAACACCTCCCTAAGATTTCCTCTCAATCAAGGCATAATGAGAATGCTGTTTTGAGTAGGGAATCCTTAATCTAATGACTCTTTCAGGATGAATCCCATGATACAAGACAACCTACATACTGAAATATGAAGACTGAAATGTGGAGTGGCTGACATTTCTGATGGGGAATGAAGAGCTACTGATGACAGTGGAAACAGATGCTTGAAAATGTTTTTGTATCACCTCAGGTTAGTGTAGAACAACACTAGGACCAGATGGAGGCTTATTTAACAGGTGGATAACATTTTGTTTTTAAATTTTTTCCTGGAAGAAAGGAGCACACCTGAAAAATGATGCCAGGACTGACTATGAGATTTCTCTGGCTAACCATCATAACAAATTCTGAAATCAAGTCTAGGATGGAAACAGTAATGACAAGTTAATTGTTAGGTATGAAAATAGAAACTGTTCGGAGCTTGAGAAGGTGATCATTGTGCCAACATTATGAAGGGAAGTCATGGTCAGGAATGGAAGGGGCTGCTAAAGGAGAAGGTAATGTGGCCCTGAGGTGATAACAAAATAAGATAGTCTAATTAAAAGGCTCTTTTTCTGCATGGCAGGGGTTGGTAAATAGAAACTTTTCAGAGCTTGAGAAGGTGATCGTTGTGCCAACATTATGAAGGGAAATCATGGTCAGGAATGGAAGGGGCTGCTAAAGGAGAAGGTAATGTGGCCCTGAGGTGATAACAAAATAAGATAGTCTAATTAAAAGGCTCTTTTTCTGCATGGCAGGGATTGGTAAAGTTGAGCCTTGCCAAATTCACGTCAACCTTTATGAAAAACAATGCATTTTAAAACTTTTATAAGCTCTGGGATTACTGCTATATTTTGTAAATCTGAAATACAGGATTCATCATTTTCCATTTCCAAGGTTGTTTGCTTTGTTTTGTTCTTTGTATTTTGACATCAGCCTCCACCCCACCCCTGCCAGGTCTCAAATATTTTTAAGCACTTAGAAAGGTTATAGAAACTTAAAAATCTTCCAAGCCCTTAAAAAGCATGAAGGACAGAATATTTATTAACTGCATAGGCTTTCAAACCTGACTGGCTTTATAAGAATCTTGGTTCTTCTATTTTCTAGAGATGTGAACTTAAAAACAAGTCATTTAACTTCTCTGAACCTCAATTTCCTCATTTGAAAATGGGTGTAATAATATTAGTTACCATCTTAGGATGATTGTGAGGCTTAAATGAGTAAGCATGTAAAGACCAGAATTATATCTGGCACCGAATAAGAAAAATATGACTATGATCCTACTAATATTGCTATTATTTTAAAAATGATTGGTTGATTTTGAATCTATCAAAATGTTAAGATATTAGGAATCATCCTGGCCAGATGCTTCTAAATCTGGCTATTCCATCCAGCATTTCCTCTTTAGAGCTGTTATCTAATATTCCATTTCTCTTCACTTTGTATATCCATGGACCCATCTTTTGAAAGTTGGACCAATCTTACCACAACTAGTTCTGATATTCTAGATATCTATTGGCAATTCTAAATAATGATTTACCCTATGGTAAATGACACATTTTCAGTAGATTTTACCTTCTGACTTCACAAATCCTTTCCATAGAAAACTGCAAATGGGTGTCTTTAAGCCATTTAAAAGTGCTACTTAAAAGTCCTCTTTGGCCATCTCCCTAACATATTACTCATTATTGGCTGCCATAGATGTAAAACCTTTTATTCTCTACTGCCTTACCATCTGTGACAGAATTTAAGTCGTATTTGAAGACTCATCTCAACTAATTAGCAATTAGTTCGTGATCTCCAAGCGGTGTCATTGTGCTAAAGGAATTAGAAAATTCTATCAATAAAAGACTGACAACCTTTTGGCCTCCTGGGGGAACGATGTGTTTGTGTGTTATTTCCGTATCTCAGTAGTGAAACTGTGATTCGATTACAGTTATCAATCTTGGTCACATTTTTGTTTTCCTCACACATTACTCCTCACCTCTGGTATGATTTTATTAAAAGGATGCAATGAAAATGATGCCTACATTGTTTTTATCTCATAAGATAAAAACTTTCCTTGCAACTCTGATGACAGAGCTAAATAAAAGAATCAAGGTGTTGATCATCTATTTCTGTCATTCCACACCCAGACTCCTCTCAGCCAGCCTGCTGTAATTATCTTCCTAATAATGTTCAGGACTTCAGGTCTTCTACGAAACTGTAGACTTAAAGGGAAATGTCTGCGTGACCTGGAGTATAGTAGCTGACTGAAACCTGAAACTTGGGGACATACAAAACCCTATAATTATAGCTTATCTTTATTATTAAATCATTTCCTTTTTTTTCTATCTTTCTCCAAAATGCAAGATTAATTTCTTAAAACTGATGATTTATATAGCTAAAATTTTTGAATACTCTTCTACTTTGGGCACAATGCTAGATCCTTTGACTGGATAATCTGATTTAATCTTACAATTAAAGGTTTCCAGCATAGCAGGCAAAAATTCTGCTGCTGAGCCACCATCGCACCACCCACATAGTATCTATTTTTTTTTTTTTTTGCGTGGGCAGGCACCAGGAATTGAACCCAGGTCTCCAGCATGGCAGGCAAGCACTCTATCTGCTGAGCCACTGTGACCCCACATGGTATCTATTTTGATAATTATTTCTATTTATTTCATATATATTTGAAATAATACATAACCATATATATATTTATATAAATAAATCAGAAATTTATTGGAAAAATATGGGATATCCTACAAAATCATATAACATAAAAAACTAGACTCAGAAAAGGCAACAATAGCAGCTCTGGGTTTTCAAGTAGCAGAAACTAATAGTTACTTACCTAGCCTATCCTTTTGGGTGAATCAGCATCAATCTATTTTCTTTCCTTTTATGACTTCACTCGAGAGTCAAAGTTACTCAGGAGACACTGTAATTGTTCTCACTTGTTTCCTGGTTTTTATACTCAAGCTTAGACCCAGAATTAAATTTTACTAGAAATATATCATTTAACTGAAAGTTTTCAAGCAATAGGGAAGAGATAATTTCCCTGAACAAATTCTGATGCTGCCATCAAAGAATGAGAAATTGATACCAAGTTCCCAAAACTATAAATGTCCTGTACATTTATTCATACTGAAGTGTTTTATTACCTATGTGATAGCATTATAATGGTGGATATTTCTTCCTCTCTTGAATGGTTTCCTTTTCAATATTGAAGATGTGTCGTAGAGTAAATTATTATTGTTTGCCAATGTTTTAGATCCGAATGACTCAAACTCAAGAAATGTAGAGCTAAAATGATGATTAAAATGCCATTTTAAATTCATCCAAAATAATTGGGATTGAAACTATCCTTATTCTTATGTAAAATGTGCCTAAATTAAGTATTGACTTGGGTTTTGAGTTATCAATATCCATGCTTTCTCCCATTAGTCTAAGTTATGTCTATTAATAATCATAGGTCTATAATAAATATACTATATATGTGTAAATTATCTCCAAACTTTAGAACCATGCCTTTATTTTTTAAAAAACTTTTTTATTGCATGGTATAACATATATACAAAACAAAGAAAAAAAAAGCAATAGTTTTCAAAGCACTCTTCAACAAGTAGTAACAGGAAGATCCCAGAATTTGTCCTGGGCTACCATACGATATTCTCCCATTTTTCCCTCTAGCTGCTCCAGAATATAGTAAGCTAGAATGCTTTAATTTATTTTATCATCACTATAGATTTTTTTCTTTGTGTGTGTGTGTTAAAAACAACATGTATACAACAAAGCAATAAATTTCAAAGCACAACACCACAATTAGTTGTAGAACATATTTCAGAGTTTGACATGGGTTACAATTCCACAATTTTAGGTTTTTATTTCTAGTTGCTCTAAGATACTGGAGGCTAAAAGAGATATCAATTTAATGATTCAGCATTCATAAACTTTTCTTTGTCAATCCTACCTTTTCTGTAAAACTCCACCATCACCTTTGATCTTTCCATTCCTCTCTTTAGGGGTGTTTGGTCTAAGGCCATTCCAACTTTTTCATGTTTGGAGGGTCTGTTACTAATATGGGGTTGGGAGATGGAACTATCTGATGTTCTGGAGAGACTGCCTCCAGGTTTCAGGGCTTGTCTGGTCCAGGGAACCATCTGGAGGTTGTAGGTTTCTGGAAAATTACTCTAGTGCATGACTCTTGTGGAATCTTATATATTGCCCTAGGTGTTCTCTAAAATATTGGCTGCAATGGTCCTGGTTGGGGGTTGGCAGGTTATGATAGGTAGCAATGTCTAACTGATGTTTGCATAAGAGCAACCTCCAGAGTAGCCTTTCGACTCTATTTGAACTCTCTCTGTCACTGATACTTTATTAGTTACACTTCTTTACCCCCTTTTGGTAAGGAGGAAATTGTTGATCCCATGGTGCCAGGGCCAGATTCATCCATAAGAGTCATCTCTCACATCCCAGTTTTCACCCCTGGATGTCATGTTCCACGAAGGGGAGAGGGAAGTGATTTCACTTGCAGAGTTGGGCTTAAAGAGAGTGAGGCCACATCTGAACAACAGAAGAGGTCCTCCAGAAGTAACTCTTAGGCATACTTATAGGTAGTTTAAGCTTCTCTTCTACCTACATAAACTTCACAAGAGTAAGCCTCAGGATCAAGGGCATGGAATATTGATTTGGGTGTCCCTAAAGTTTGACACAGTATGAAGCGATTCCCTGATGGTAAGGTTTAATAATTTTTTACTCCCCTCCTTCAAGGGACTTTGCCAATACTTTTTGATTATCTGTTTAAGATACTCTAGGATGTAACCAGGCATTACATTAATCTAACAGGATTAAATGGCCTCTTTCTCATTCTGGGCTTCCTGTGTTTCAGTTGTTCAAATGAGCTATGCAGATACGTTGAGTTAGATTATGCACTATAGAAAATTTCAGTTCCAGATCAAATCAACCTTTCTTCCTATGGGCTCAGAGAGTATGTGTGGTTCCAAAATATAGACACTGCCTTCCTCACCCTTGTGTTCTGAATTTTTTTAACCCCGACCTGATTGTCTTCATTCTCATCTCTAAATATCAGGTTATATATATAAAACAGCCTCTCAAAATCCAGAAATAATAATCACCACTCCGGACTTAATGTGTCTGCTCTAAAAGTTTACAATCTAGGCCTTTGCTTTCTTATACACATTCTAAAGGAGACCATACCATTGTTCTTTTATTTCTGGCTTATTTTGCCTCCCCAGATGTGCCACATGTTCATTCACATCATCGCATGCCTCACGACTTCATTCCTCTTTGTAGCAGCACAACCTCCATTCAAAGTATACACCACTGGTCACCAATCTACTTCTCAGACAGTTTATCCTTCAGCCACCTGCATTCATCAGGCATCATGTATAGTGTCCAAAGTTCATAAACCTCAATTTTAAATAATTTCATTGTTCCCAAGAGAAAGAAATCCAGTAAACACACCATCGCCAAGTAGGAAATCTAAACTTCCTCTTAACTCTTGTTCTTCTCCCCATTATTTACCTATGCTGTTGCTGTGGTAGTGCTGATATTTTCCTTTTGAACATAGCCCATAGCATGCAATAGCAGTTTTCTCCCTGTACCCTGGACTTAAACACTCTTTGTACGTGAATCATAGCTTTGAAGTAGTTCTTTCAAGAGCTAATTTATATTTCTAGTGTTAATCAATGGGACATGTATTTCTATGCAACCCCTTTCGATCTTGTTCATCTTTAGTATTTTAATATTACTTATACCTTAACTCCTATCTACTTGCTTACATTGGAGTTCAACCTCATTATCTAACCATTCACCCATCCCTAGATTCTATGTATCTCTAAGTCCCCTAATTCTGTACTAAAAGCCTCTAATTATACCTTTATGATGTTCATAAAGGTGGAATAATACACTATCTATCCTTTAGTGTCTGGCCTATTTCACTGAGCATTATGTCCTCAAGGCTCATTCATCTTGTCATGTGCTTCAAGATGCATTTCATCGTACTGCTGCATAATATTCCATCATATGTATACACCACATTGTTGATCCACTCATCTGTTGATAAGCATTTGATTTGTTTCTATCTTTTGACAATTGTGAATAATGTTGCTATGAACATCGGTGTACAAATGTCTGTTTGTGTCATTGCTTTCAGTTCTTCTGGGTATATATTACAAAAAAACAAAAAACAAAAAACAAAAAAAAACAAAGTAGTGCTTTTGCTGGGTCATAGGACAACTCGATATTTAATTTCTTAAGGAAGTGTCAAACTGTCTTCCATAGTGGCCGCACCATTATACCTTCCCACCAGAAGTGCATAAGTGTCCCAATTTCTCCACATCCTCTACAACACTTATAGTTTCCTGTTTGTTTAATAGCAGCCATTCTTATAGTGTGAGGTGGTATCTCATTGTAGTGTTGATCTGCATTTCCCTTATAGCCAATGAAAATGAGCATCTGTTCATGTGCTTTTTGAGCCATCTGTATTTGCTCTTCAGAAAAATGTCTATTCATATCTTTAACCCATTTTATAATTGGGTTGTTAGTTCTAGTTCTTTTCTTGTTGAGTTGTATGATTCTTTGTGTATACAGGATATCAGACCTTTGTCTGGTATGTGATTTCCAAATATTTTCTCCCATTGAGTTGGCTGCCTTTTCACCTTTTTGACAAAATCTTTTGAGGTGCAGAAGCATTTCATTTTGAAGAGTTCCCATTTATCTATTTTTTCTTTTGTTGCTTGTGCTTTGGGTGTAAACTTTAGGAAGCTATCTCCTATTACTAGGGCTTCAAGATGTTGCCCTACATTTTCTTCTAGAAGTTTTGTGGTGCTAGTACTTGCATTTAGGTGTTTCATACACTTTGAGCTAATTTTTAGGTAGAATGTAAGATAGGGGTCCTCTTTCATTCTCTTGGTCATTGATATCCAGTTCTTCCATGGTCATTTATTGAAACAACTATTTTGTCCCAGCTCAGAGGATTTGGGACCATGTCAAAAATCAGCTGACCATAGATTTGGTAGTCTATTTCTGTACTATCAATTAGATCCATTGGTCAATGGTTCTGTCTTTGTGCCAGTATCATGCTGTTTTGACCATTATGGTTTTATAATAGGTTTTATAGTCAGAGAGTGTTAATCCTCCTACTTCATTCTTCTTTTTAAGTATGTTTTTGGCTATTTAGGGTCTCTTTCCCTTCCAGATGAATTTGGTAAACAGTTTTTTCCAAGTTTTCAAAGTAGGTTGTTGGAGTTTTGGTTGGTACTGTGTTGAATCTGTAGATCAGTTTAGGTAGAATTGACATCTTAACTATATTTAGCCTTCCTATCCATGAGCAGGGAATGCCTGTCAAGCTATTTAGATCTTCTTTGATTTCTTTTCATTATGTTATGTAGTTTTCTGTGTACAAGTCCTTTATGTCCCTAGTTAAGTTTATTTCTGATTTGCTTTCATGGATGGAATTTTTTCCTTACCCGACTCCTCAGTTAGGTCATTGCTTGTGCATAGAAACATTTCTGATTTTTGCACATTAATTTTTATCCTGCCACCTTGCTGAATTTGTTTATTAGCTCAAGTAACTTTGCTGTAGATTTCTCAGGATCTTCCAAGTATACTATCATATCATCTGCAAATAATGAGAGTTTTACTTCTTCCTTTCCAATTCGGATGGCTTTTATTTCTTTGTCCTGCCTGATTGTTCTAGCTAGAACTCTAGCACAATATTGAATATTAGTGGTGACAGTGGGCATCTTTGTCTCATTACTTATCTTAAGGGGAAAGCTTTA
Source organism: Tamandua tetradactyla (assembly GCF_023851605.1). Lineage (NCBI taxonomy): Eukaryota > Metazoa > Chordata > Mammalia > Pilosa > Myrmecophagidae > Tamandua > Tamandua tetradactyla. The sequence goes on along the minus strand of NC_135350.1, from coordinate 20,139,892 downwards.
AGTTTCTCTCTGTTGAGCACAATACTGGTTATCAATTTTTCATATATTCCTTTTATCATATTGAGGTAGTTACCTTTGATTCCTATCTTTGGTGTTTTTATGAGAAAAAGGTGTTGAATTTTGTCAAATGTTTTTCAGCATCAATCAAGATAATCATGTGATTTTTCCTTTTTGATTTGCTAATGTGCTGTATTACATTAATTGAGTTTCTTGTGTTGAACCATCCTTACATTCCTAGTATAAACCCCACTTGGTCATGGTGTACAATTCTTTTAAGGTGTTGCTGGATTTGATTTGCTGTTATTTCACTGAAAATTTTTGCATCTATGTTCATTAGGGAGTTTGGCCTGTAGTTTTCCTTTCTTATAGCATCTTTAGCTGGTTTTGTTATTTAAATGATATTAGCTTCATAAAATGAGTTAGGTAGAGTTCCTTTTTCCTCAATTTTTTGGAAAAGTTTGAGCAGGATTGGGGTTAGTTCTTTTTAGCATACTTAATAAAATTCCCCTGTGAAGTCATCTGGCCTGGGCTTTTCTTTGTAGTAAGATTTTTGATGACTGATTGAATCACTTCTCTTGTGATTGGTTTGTTGAGATATTCTATTTCTTCCTGAGTCAGTGTAGTTTATTTGTGTGTTTCCAGAAATTTGTCCATTTCATATAAGTTGTCTAGTTTGTTGGCATGTAGTTGTTCATAGTATCCTCTTATGATGTCTTTTATTTATTCAGTGTCTGTGATAATGCACCCTTCTCATTCCTGATTTTGTTTCTTTTCATCCTCTCTCTTGTTTTCTTTATCAGTCTTGCTAGGGGCCCATCAATTTTATTGATTTTCTCAAAGAACCAACTTGTGATTTTATTGATTCTTTCTATTGCTTTTGTTTTTTGTTCTCTCATTCATTTACCTCCGCTTTAATGTTTATTATTTCTCTTCTATTTGCTTTTGGGTTTGCCACTCTTTCTCAAGTTCCTCCAAGTGTGCTGTTAAGTCCTTGATTTTTGCTCTTTCTGGTATTTTAATGGGCATTTAGGGCAATAAATTTCCCTCTCAGCCCAGCCTTTGCTGCACCCATGAGTTCTGATAAGGTGTATTCTCATTTTTGTTCATCTACATATAGCTAATGATTTCTCTAACAATTTCTTTGTTGACCCACTAGTTGTTTAAGAGTGGGCCATACACATGCATGGGTCTAGGTGTGCCATAAACTGATGTGCAGAGCTGGAGGTGGGGTGAGGCTGTGAGACACTATGGGTGGTGGAGTTTGGGGTGTGGGGCTGTGTAGCCTGAGTATGAATATAAGCACCTGCAGCTTTCATGTGCTGGCAACAGCTTGCAGGGAGCAGGGAGGGCGAGATAGTGCTCAGGAGGGGTGCAGGGCTGAACTCAAGCTCCCTATTTGGCAGTCTTCCAGAACCCTCCTTGCATTTATTTATGTATTTATTTATTTATTAATTTACATGAGCAGGTTCCAGGAATGGAATCTGGGTCTTCGGCATGGTAGGCAAGAATTCTGCCACTGAGCCACCATCGCACTTTCCTATTTTTAATATGACTAAATTTAAGAAATTTTACGGGTAAGAAATATAGCTCAATGAGCATCAGTTGACACTGCCTCAAATAGAGAAAAAATATTGCATTTTTGAAATAAGGAGTTAGAAAACCTGGAAATTAAATAAAATAAAGGATGCAGAATGTCTAGCACAGTACAAGGCTGTTATTAGGCATTCAAAAATATCTAATTCCCATATAGTCAACTCAGAACATGTTTTCAAAAGATTAATAAATAAAGGGTAATTCCTAGAGGCACTCATTATCTACCTCCGCATAACGACATTATTACAAACTTAACTGCTTAAAGCAACACACTTTTATTAAGAATGTCTGTGGGTTAGGAATCTCAACATGTTTTAACTGCTCCCTCTGTTTCAAGTCTTACAAGGCTGCTGTCCAGGTATTGGCCAACCCTGGGATCTCATCAGAAGCAAGGAAAACTCTATTTTATAGGATGAAAATATCAGTTTCTTTCTTGCTGGCTTCAACTCCTAAAAGTCACCTTCAATTTCTTGCCGTGAGTTTTCCCCCACATGATGGCTTACTTTCTCAAATCAGAAAGGGAAAGAAAACCCCCAGTAAGATAGACACTGCAATCTTGTGTAATATAATCATGAAACATGGACACTTTATCATGTGCATCCTCCCACTTCTGTTGTATTCTGTTGTTCAGAAGTCATAGATACTACCCACGTTTGGTGGGAGAGGATTACACAAGGGCTTCAACACCAGGAGGCAGGGAGTATGGAGCTATGTTGCATCTGTCCACCACAATTGAAAATAGAATGTATTTACTTTACTGAGAGACTTCTTTGATCTAGCCTAGTTTATTTAATTTTGACAGTACATACACGACATACATCTGCACACCAGATGTACAAGTGTATGCCTTCCTTTTATTTTTAGGTGCCAACCAAGTTTTCTAAATACCAGTTTACCACCCATTCTTAAACAAGTTAGAGAAATGTAAAAGGGGATTATGAACTTTTGTTTTTATAGTATGCTTTTAAATATTCATAAATGAGAGAAAACATGATGGTTCATGGTCTCTGTTTTCCCTCTCAAATTAAAAATTAACACTTGCAACACACATTTAGAAGGGTTCAAGAGATATATGGTAATAGAGGGATATATGATACTTCTCCATACAGAAAAATAACCAAGAAATGTATACAAGGTTAAAATATAATGTACCAAACAATTTTATAATCCACATGACATTAGTAATATTTTATATTTATATTTTATTTATGTAAAACATATTTTAGGTGGTTTACAGTTGACCTTAATAATTTTTGTGTACCAGTCATGGTAATTGTATTGGTATTTCTCTCATTAAAATTATTATCTAAATGGAATTTGAACATCTTCAAACCTAATACCTTCATTTTAAAGATGAAGAAATTGAATTACGGCATGTTTATATAGCCAATCGTTTTCTAAACAGAGCCAGCTCTGCACTGCTGGCTCCCTAACAACAAGTTCAGTGGAGTTTTTCAACTAAGTACTAGAGCATTTAGAGAATGCCACCATTTCTAACAGTGTCCTTTTAACATTTGTGATGTCCTATTAAATAAAGAAAAGCTTTTTAACAAAATCATTGTTTCTACATGCTGAAATTTTCTCTAGATTATTGTATTATAAAAAGAAACAAGGGAACTTTTTGATTAGTAGCTCATGATTTCAGGAAGTGCTTTTACAATGGTTAGTTCCTATTTTAAGTTGGACTAATGATTTATTATCCCAGGGGAGAATATAAATTAACTACTTACTAAATCACATTATAATGCACTTAAAGTTCCAGTTGTTAGTGAAGACTTCTCCAGTTCAACATAATGGCTTGAATGCACTTTAGAATATCTCGGTGTGAACTAATGGTACTTTTAGTTCTTATGCTTTTATCCTTTGTACTATTTCAACAATATTCTTAATCACATTAAATAATAAAAAATGAAAGGTGAGAGATACAAGCAATTTTTCATGTATTTACTTCTCTGTATCAATGCTTTGACTAGTCAGTTTCTTGATTTTCAGAATGTATCTTCTCAGGATATTCCAAGATCCACCTCAAGATCTGTTTAAGCTGCTTGAAATTTAGTTCAAATAAGAGCATCATTGATGACATCCACCATGTACAAAAATTTTTTGGGGGGAAATTATTGCATTGTTTTCCAACTAGAGGCTCCTCATGTTGGCTCCTTGGCTTCAAATATAATTTAGTATCAGGGGGAGGTTTAGTGGATGAGGAAAGAATATAAAGTACAAGATCAAGGGTTTGGGCCATTGTTTTGGTGTAATCTAAGGTATTTCCATCCATTTTAATTTCTTCCCAGGATTTCATGGATTTCTAACATTCTTCCGTTTCCATTGACAATATCCATTTCTTATCAGAGTTTGCACCTGCACCTGTCCCACTGCAGGAAAAATGCAACTTCTCCCCTCTCAGCCAGCCTCTGAAATATGCACACAACAATTTTGAAAATTTCTATAGTTTACTTTTGCTTCTAGAAACAATACAGAAAAAGACAACTGATCAGCAGACAGCTCTAAAATGATTAGGAGAACAGAAGGAGAGAATGCCTAAATCGCAGTATCTGAAAGAAAAGACCACTTGATGATGATCAGTAACAATATGCATTCACACATGAAGAACAGAAATAAATATGTAATAAATTGGAGACTGACTAAAGGTCAATGCTGTATAGTAGAACTTTCACAGATTATGGGAATGTTCTATATGTATATCTAGGACAGTAGCCATTAGTCACATGTGGCTATTTACCACTTGAGATGTTGCTGATGCAACCGAGGAACTGAATTTTAATTTTTATTTAATTTTAATAAATTTATATTTGTAACCATATGTGACTTGTGATTACTGTAATGGTAGCACAGGTGACTGTCAAGTTACCTTCTTTCTCACCACTACTAAATGCAAGATATACCTAATGCAGTGCAAATAATTATCAAGCATAAAGGAAGAAAATTTAATCCTTTATTAAAAGCTGCTGTGAATCATTGTAAAATACATTAAGGGGAGAGAGAGCTATTAAAATCATTAATGAGTAAAGAAAAAGAAACAAAACATAAAAATAGAAAGGTGTTTTTTACTAAGGAATTTGGGGATGGTTTGACTGTGAGTGATAATAAATATCTCATTGCTTTAAACCACTAAGTTTGGAATAATTTGTTGCACAGCAAAAGATGACTAGTACATCTGTGTAAAAATATCTCATTGTTTGATTAGCCAACTCTCCTTCTACTCCCCAATTCAGCAGAGACCTTCTCCATGCACCATTGCAGAAGAAAGCAATAAAAGCCTCTAGTTGCTCTGAACAGGTAGCAGTTTAATTTCTTCCTGGAGATACAATGAGACTAGTGTGAAATGGGAGTAAACAAGATGACATTTAGAACTAGTTTTGTTCTGCTTGAAAGTTGAGCTGTGAATTAAAGCAAGAATGGTTTTATTTTTTATTCTGTTTGTTAGAATAGGCTACTAAATGAACAGAAATGATTGCTCTGCCTTTCACGCACTTCAGAAACATATGAATGAAATTATTTCTTACGATTTATCACTTCCTCAATAAGCTGTAGCTTTAAAAATTCCGAGATCTTTGAAAACAAATGAAAACAAAGTTTTAAAAATCTGAGTTATATTGAGGTTTTCAGAGCTCTGAAGATATGGAGATATGTAGGCAAGATTCTGCCATCCATCTAAATTCAGCAAACATCTATGTAAATAGAAATCTACTGGGAGTTGAAAACTGAGTTCTAATTCCAGTTCTATTCCCAAGTATCTTTGTAGGTTTTGCCTACCTTAAATATAAGGAGTTGAGTTTCCTTATATTAAAGTTAAGTTCCTTAATCTTATCTTTAATTTAAGAAGTTGACTAGGAAATATCTAAAATATCATCATATACAAAAATTCTGATGAAATCGACCTGGATTATTGTTTTGGTTCTATCTTCCACATTAAAAAGGAATGTTAAAAGCATTGCATCAAAGCTCATGGATAGTGACATTTCAGTTAATTATTAAAGCAAACTCCAAAGAAGTAAACATTTTTTAAAATGATCACACTAGGACTGTGGGGGGTCTTAGATGAGGGAATTTTCACAGGAAATTATTTCTAAGAAAACTAAAGCAAGAAAATGAATCAAAGTTAAAGGTGAAGCATAGTTTGGAGGCAAACTAAGAAAATGGAATCATGGATCATTTGTCTTTCCATATAAACCACTATCAAGTATAATAGTCCAGTTTCTGTAAAGCTTTTAAATGCATATTTTCTTTGACTCAGGATACCACTTCTTGGATTTATATCATAGACATGGCCATTGTGGTAAAAATGGACAATTCATCTGGCAGTTATTTAAAAATCTAGCATGCCAGGCTAGTAGAATTTATAAAGCTAAAAACTAAAATCAATATTTCCCAGGATTTGCTAAAGCTAGAGTTCTAGATGCAAATTAGGTTGTTAATTAGGCTATTTTAATTGACAAGTAAGATTCACAGAGGCATGGGTTCCAGCATTCCAGCACTAACTTCAGGGGAATGGTGAGATAGTATCAGTGGCAGACACACTCAGAATACTGGTGTCTAGTCATCAGCTTTTGTAGCTTGCAAGAGGTGTTTTGTTTTGGAGTGTGGCAATTTCCTGATCTTGATTTTCTAATACCTAGATTTCAGCTAGGAGGGGAAGTTTTTTAATTCAAAATAGTTTAGCTTGTATTATTCTGGTTTACCTCATCCTGATTATGTAAGAGTGCTTCTCTTGGAAGGTCAGTTATGTATAGCCCTTCTAATTATTTTACAAGCAAGTTCATCTCTGCATTAAAATAGTTTCTGCTCTCAGACTGGGTTCCCTAAAAGCAGACACTGAGTTGAGGATTCATACCCAAATAGTTTATCATCTCAGGCAAAGCCCTGCAGAAATAGCTTGAGGCTGTTCCTCAGAGCAACTTGACAGAATAAAACACCTTCATACCTTTTCTCATCCAGAGCAAATATGTAGACTTTCATACTTCTATGGCGTCCCTCATTAATAAATGGCTTCCCCTGAGAGGAAGTAAACTCTCAGACACTCTGGCCATCTTATGGTTGGCAGAGAGGATTCTACTAACCCTAAAACAGTCCTAAGAATAAACTACATGTGCTGTCTTTAAGAGTGGGGGGGGGGGTGAGAACACAAAAATTGGAAAAAAAAAGATTTGAGTGTATCTGGATGAAGCACTTATATTATCTACTATAGTTTTTTAACTCACTCGCTTTCATGTTAGGTTCATTTTATATATTCATGGATTGTTCAGGATAGTAGATAGTCAAAATTTGTGGGAAAACAGAAATATACAAGAAAATTAGTAGGATAAACAAGACTACATAAGCTCCCAATATTTTCCTTCACTACAACCCTTTTAGATTTTCCTCACTTTATGCGGTCTAGGCTGCTTGCCTATTGGGATGATCCAGTTAGTTTCAGGTCCTGGAGAGATCGAAGCTGCTGCTGATCATACCCTGCTTAGATGGTGCTGGCTGTAATTACCTGTTCAGAGTTAAAACTGGACATGAAAGCACCAAAAGATGCCCCTGTGATTAACCTGTATTTCAAACAGATTTTTCCCTTCTAACAGAATGAAGAATCCAACCTACCTGTTTTAGTTTGCTATGGTTGCCAAAATGCAGCATATCAGAGATGAGTGGCTTTTAACAATGGGGATTATTAGCTTAAGAGTTTACAGTTCCGAGATCATAAAAATGTCTAAATCAAGGCATCAACAGGGTGATATTCTCTTCCTAAAGAAAGGCTGCTTGTTCATCTGGGACTCCTTTGTCACATGGCTAGGCACATGGTGGCATCTGGTGTTCTTTCCCTTCTCTTTTAGGCTTCATTGCTTTCAGCTTCTTGCTTTCTCTCTCAGCTTCTCTGCCATCTGTCTCTGAATTTCATCTCTTATAAAGGATACCAGTAAGAGGGTTAAGACCCATAATTAAACTGAAACAACCTAATCAAAAGATCCCAGCCACAGCAGATTCTTAGAGAGTTAGCTCTAGGAACAAGATTTTTACATACAGCTTCAAACCATCACACTGCCTCTTTGTGGTGACCAGAGTGAATTATCTCTGCCAGTTGAGTAACTCCTTTTACTGACTATTTTTTTTACAGATACAAAGAACCCAAAATGGCTAGACAACATTCATAACTTTAAGGTTAGGGAAGCTCTTGATGTCCTCTGGTGGAATCATCTATTCTCTGTAAACCAGGACATCCAATCTTGCAGAATATAAAGTTGCACAGATTTCACAAGTGGGTAATTTTCAGAGATTGAGATTGAAGATATTCCTTGGTTCAAAGACCCTTGTGTTCTACTTTACAGTAAAACAAGGGAATATAATGTCATTGGTTCAAGGTATGTATTGCATGGTGACACTGCACAGTGTCATTTTTATGCATGTGCCTACATATTATTTTAAGAGTGAATTCTAATGCTCTATTGAGCTGACACCTTCTGGATGATAAAGCATATGAAAGGAACAATAGATCCTTTGGTCATGTGCCCATGGCCACACTTCTTTTTTTCCAGTGTCTCCCTTGGGCTGAGAAATTTTATACAGGATCTTATTTCAAGAAATCAGACACACTGAGAGACATTCCATTGTGGTGCTCAGCAAGGCACTGCAGGCAAGAGAGGCAAACCATATCCAGAATATACATCATTCACAGACAGAGTGAATTGTTGCCTTTCTCAGTGATGCAGGGATCAGATGTAATAAATTCCTTTAGCAGCTACATTAGTGTCCTAGTGAGGTGGTATTGTTTTAGGGGATCGGCACTGGTCTTGCTGTTGGCAGATCCTATGTACCACAGTTGTAACAGCAGAGTCTTATCTTTGCCACCATGGCTTCTGCTTTCAGGAGCCCTTGGCAGTTTTCCATGCATATGCCACTCCAGCAGCCACTCTGCTTTACCCTGATTGAGATGGGCTAGGGCCAAATTGATTGGGTCTCTCTTTTTCAGCACTTATCTTGGCTATAATCAGCAGGACTCTGAGCAGCAGGATGAAGCCAAATTGCAGTACTATTCACAGCCTAGACCCTCCAGGGGTCTTGGATTTAGTCAGCTAAACAAATCTCATTAACCGTTAAAGTCTGTCTTAAAAAGCCTAGTGGCTGTTTTAAAAAGCCTAGTGGCTTTTTTCCAAAGTTTCTATATTAACCTTTCCACCTAAGTTTAAGAAAGCATGTGATCTGGAAAATGAATTGAATGCATGTATGTGAGCTAAAGAGGCATCTAAACTTTAAAATATATAAGCATTTCCCATACTGATCCATTAAATAGGTCTAGAAACAATGAATAACTCACTAATATTGAGTATGTAGCATCTACCGAAATTATTTTGAAATGGCATTTCTAAGTGAAAGAAACCAGACCTCCTTAAAGAAAAGTATGATTGCAGTCCTGGAGTGAGGACTGTGTCAGAAATCAGGAAAGCTATCAAAGACTACAAAATTTGTAGCATAATGAGCCAAAAGCCTATTTAAAGAGGGTCTCACCAGCAGAAGAAAACTGAAAGATGAAAACCGTCTTTCACAATATGATTCAAGAGACTAGTGCCTTCCTTTAGTCTATCAAGTGTAGGTATTATAAAATACATATTGTTCTAATTAAAATAAAGTGGTTAATTACATAGGATTAAGAGTTTTGGCCTCCAGTTTAGGTGTGTCAGCTCTATAATCTGGGATCTATTAATCTCTTTAAGCCTGAGGCTCTTATCTTGCCTACCCCATGGAGAGATGAAGTGATTGAAAGCTCCTGAGGGAGTCTGGCACATTTTATGCAATTAATGGGCTCTTGTTGTTAGTTATAACAATGTTATTAAACAACAAATTTGTATGTACTGGCAGTATATTCTTAATTTTTATAAAATCTCAATGTAACAACTCTAAAGTGTATCATTGTGTGTATGTATATGCTCGGTGTAGACTCTGAGTATCATACTAAATGTAGATAAATACTAGATATTTGTTCTTCTACACACATCATCTTTCTCTACTGTTTTAACAAGATTTATTACTCACTGAATGCGTATTTAATGCATAAAAATATATTATTCAATAAAAAAATTGAGAGAAATAGTTCAACCCTTGCTGTCTCTGCAGTTAATTTTAATGCCTATGTTGGTCAGAGTACATTTTTTTTACTTCTTACATTGATCTACTATTTATTCCCCTCCTAGGCCTTTTTACTTAGAGGACAATAAAAGCAATCAATAAAATAAAGTTATATTGAGAAGAGAAGATTTGGAGAAATAAAGACAATTCAGAGTTAATAACAAAAATGGGTTCCTCTGTTCCCTTGGGAAATTTGTTCTCCCCCCCAAAAAAAGAGTTCCAATGCTTCTTAAAATATTGATTACAGAGATTTTGGCATTGCAGTAGTAAACTTAATTTAAAAAGTTTATCAGAGTTTCTTCTACAAATGTTTAAGTAGAAAATAAATCATATGTTCAGATAAATGCTATAACAGTAACAACTTAAAAGCATTCATTGCAGGCGTTCATTCTGTGATCTCCCCTGTGCCTCTTTATGCCATCCTCTGTCTGTCTCTCTTTTTCTATATATATGTGTACATGTATGAGTATACATATATGTGGGGTGTATATGTGTGTATTTGTATATGTGTAATCACATATAATCCTTCAATACAACATTATAAAGTCAGTCCTCCTTTATTTGACATAAAAATAAGCAGTGGTACAGACCATTTAAATAACATGGCAAGATCAAACAGTGTGATTGAAATCCACCTTTCTAATTCCAGCAATCCCAATTGTAAGCACCATATAGATAAAACTATTTTGAATAAGAATCTATTATATGAAGAGGTCTATTATGAGAGAATTATGCATTTTATATGAATAATATAAAGTAGGAAATTACTGATCTGAGAGTAAGGGTGGATCAGAAAACAGAAAACCTGATAAAAATTTCTCTTGATAATTAACAATGTACCAGAGTCAAAATGTCTATCGCACTAGATTTTAATCCCAGGAATGACATCATCATTAGTATCTAAAGCCATTCAACCATGTTTTATGGACAAATACGCTAAGCTAATTTAACTGGCATTTGAATTATGGACATTGTAACATATAATTACTAGATAAAGAGTTTTGACCTAATTGATTGGCTGGTTAATGAGCTAAATAATCTATTTAATAACTTCATTACAGGGAATATTTTAGTGCCAAAATTTGTAGGATTATTTCTTTAATTAAGTGCATCCTTTTGAAAAAAACTCATAATTTATCTTTTTAAATGTAAGCATGTGATCTCGGTTATGATTTCATATGTTTACTGAATTTTAGAACTACCCTTTCTTCCTTATTTATCACTTGCATAAAATTGGCATGCTTGCTCTCACAAATTAATCCTAAAAATTTGAGGGTTTTTTGCTTATAGTCGGTCCTTAGATTTGCCCACATTTTCTTAAAAGAAATACCAGCAACATTCTTGTGTAGATTAAATGTCACTGATTCATTGTTTAATGATTAAATTGATTAAAAAATATTGATTACTTTAAAATTGAACTAAAATCAATATATATATATATTTTAATACAGTTTTGCCCTTATAGGGCTTTCAAAAATTAACCAAATCCTTATACGTATATTAGATTGTTTCAAAAATATATACTTTCCTTCCTATTTTTTTCAGTTTCTCTGTATGAATAAATCTAGGTTTTTAGGCAAAATTAAAATTAAATCTCATTGATAGATACTATTGATACTGGAGTTTTTCTATAATGCTTCCACACAATGAATTTTCCTAAACTGTCCCATTCCTAATCTCCAGAAAACAGACTACGCTCAAGGACTAAGGTATATATGTATATATACATTTCTATCATAATAAAGAAACTTCGATGCTCAGAAATCCTTAGTGTCTAGGATGAAGGCACTGAGGCTGAAGAACACCCAGTGGAGATTGTATTTTCTGTCTTTAGAAATATGTGCAATTTCTGTGTTCCAGAAAGCACATATTTTGGTGGCACATCAATTGCCTTTTTAATTTCATAATGTTTCCAATTATCCCCTTGTTTATCCTTGTTAATGTTGATTTGTATGATGTATTTAATACCATGCAGGTTTCATATCTCTGTGGCAGACTGTACTTTCTAAAGATGGGCACAATAATATCTCCCATCCAACTGCTCTTCTATTTTGACTTAGACACTTCTCCCATGCAGAAGTGGGGTCTCTGCCCCCTTTCCTTGAATCTAAATGAGCTGGTGACTATAGTTAAGTGACACCATATTATTTTTGACATTAGTCATACAGACGATACAACTTCCAAGCTTCCTCAACATCAGGGCCATTATTTATTCCATACTTAAAAAAAATTTTTTTTTTGAGACTTTGGTCCTGATCCCTTTTATGTGAAATGACACTGCCCCAAACCAGAAATAGGAAGTCTTGTTAAGGACAATGCAAGTAAATTAAATACTGCCCTTGCAAATAAGATAGCAACTTAGTTAATTCTTTTAAAAGTTAAGTTAAAAGCCACATTTTCTACCATATCATAGATTCTCAAGCGTATTCTTATTTACCTGGGCATAAACACAAAATGGAAATAAAAAACTATTTGGCAATTAAAATGAATCAGTATTGCTCTTTTGCAAAGTTCTGTATGTGAAAGTGAACTTGCCATTACTAGGTAATCCAGATGCCACACTGCAGTGATTGTCATTCCTGCCCTAGCACTGTTGCTGGCATTCCTAGGTTCTTGGCCATGCTATGAGAAAGAATTCAAGGCACAGCAGAGATCTAAAAAGCAGGTAGAAGGTTTATTAAGTACATATGTGAGAAGAGCATTAGGCGCTCTCTCTCAAGGACATGGATACTGTTATTTGAAGTTACTTCCTATGTTCCTAGCAGCTTTGCATCTACTCCTGTCTCCTAGATTTGCACCCTCTTTTTAGCCAGCAGTATAAGATACATATTTTTTTGAAGTTGTGCTTATAGCAAAGAAACAGGAAAACACAGAAAAGTTAATAATAACAACAAAAATACATTAAAGCATAAGTACTATTGGTATTTTTACTTTTCTCTCTTTTAGTCTCTTCCTTGTGTGTGTATTTATAAGCAATCTGGGGGAAAATCTCTCTATATAATTACATTTGATGGTGGAATGTTCTAAACTACTTCCTAGCCAGGAAGCAGTGTGGAAAGTTATCTGATTTCACAAAAATTGATGACATTATTTCTGTCATTTCATCTGAAGATTATACTCTAGATTGACAACCACTGAATGTAGAGAAAAATAATTATAATATCTTATTTAAAGACTAGAGTTAAAATTAAGGAGTATATGTTGGAGGATAGTTAACTAAGTTTTTATTTAGAGGGGTTCATTTTAATTTTTTGAATCAAGTAACTTGAATAAAATTGAGTAAGTTTTAAATTTATATATATATATATAGAAAATATATAATTGATGGGTAAAAAGATAAGAAAAAGCATTAAATCCAAAAGAAGTCAGGAAGAAAGGAAATAGAAGAAAACAATGAGAAGTAAAAAGTAGGATAGCTAATAAATACAAGTATATCAGCAATTTTGAAAATAAATGTAATTGTCTAAATGTCCCAGCAATAATTCAAATACTGTCTGACAGCATAAAACTTGCACACATACCATACACATACATATTCATCACTTTACATGGTTTACAGAAGACCCACCTAAAATGTAAGAGCACAGAAAATTCAAAATATAAAAAATGTCTGGAAAAGATATATCAAACAAATATTAATCAAAATAAAGTAGATACAGCTATATTAAAAATAGAAAATCTAGAATTTACTACAAAAAAGCATTTCTGGATATTAATGGAGATCCTTATATACATGTAAAAGTTACATACATCAAGAAGATATAATTTAAAATAGATATGTCTGTAAATAATTTAGGCTTAACATGCATAAAACAAGACATACATAATTACAATAAATGTAGCATTACAAGTAAAACCGTAATGAGATATTTCTAACCATTAGAATGGCTAAACCCGTAAAGACTGACAACACTGAGTGTTGGCAAGAATATAGAATAAGAGGAACTCTTAATACACTGCTAATGGTTATGTATGTAAACCGCAGCAATCACTTTTGGTATTTGGACATTTCTACTAAAGTTACACATAAGCTTATCCTATTTCATTCTGGATATAACCTAATGGAAATATAAACACATACATAACAAAGTTATGGCCAGAAATGTTTATACATCTTACAAATTCCCTAATGCTTATCTCCAGTAGGATGAATCAATGCTTTGTGTTATATTCACATAATGAAATACATTTATCAGTCAAGGTGAACAAACTATAGCCAGAACTAGCAGCACGGAAAATTGAATTAAGTAAACAGATACAAAATAATACGTAGTACTGCATATTTATCTGAATTTCAAAAACAGTCAAAGGGAATCTATGGCGTTAGAAATCAGACTTAATTGCCTTCTAAATCTAAACTTCCAAATTCTGTCTGTTTACTTATCATCTATCTATCATCTATCCATTTATCTATTTACCTATCTATTTATCCATCTATACCCCTTTTCTCCTATCTCAGAGAGGAAAAATCATGCAATATCTTCACATATTCATATATGTTGATGTCAAGATGGGGCAAATAAATGAGGGAGTTTATGTTTGATTTTGCTGCATTTTTAAATGAGTCAAGAGAAAGTAAAGATATTCTTTGCTGATAATGAGAGAATAGACTAAACACTTTGTTGAGCATAAATAGAATGAACAATGGATGTTCAGGATAAGGACTTCTGAGTAAGAGAAAGGAGCTTATCAAAAGCAGATAAGATGATAGCTGAGCAACAGAGGGTGCAGTTGAGACCAGAATTTAAATAATTCATACCTAGCATTAATTATGGGCCAGACACTGGTGTAAGCGCTTTGCATATATTGTCACTTAATTTTCACATCAACTCCAGCAGAGTTTTGCTATTTAAATGATCTGCTCAAGTTTCCACAATTAAAAAGGGGGTCTAGAATCTGAACACAGACACATTAACGTTCTTGCAATGATGGGATTAGTGCGCCTATGCGACTTTTCCCTGTAAAAACTCAGCAAACTGGAAACAATAAAAAATAGTTGCTTGGTTAGGATGTGCAAAGACAGTGCCACAGAAGATTAAGTGTTTAAAGAAAATAAGGGTGCTGGTAAAAGTTTGTTGAAATGATTGGCCAGAAAAAGGCAGTACATGTGATATTTGGAAGTGATAAAAGCTACACTGTAGCGGTTACTAATCTAGCATTCTTCTGTACTAAGGTGTATTCAATATTCAAAGAAATAAGTGAAATTTTATCAATGAAATCAGATTTTATTAGAATTTTAGCTGTTTTACAGGTCCATTTCCTATTTAAACCAGAAACTATGATCCTTCCTTCTCCTTATTCCCCATTACTACTTTTAAGTCTTTTCAGTTCTTGATAGCAACTTGAAGGCAGATGTGACTGGCTTCTCAAGAGAAGAGAGAGAAAACAAAGAGCTTATTTCATACAAGTTATAGTTAAGAAACTGACTATAATGAACAAAATCTTTCCAAAGCTATGCTTGCCCAGATCATCTCATATTGTAATATGAAAACAAATCATATGACCAAATATTCTAAAGTACATTATTCTACTATAACAATAATCTAATTGTGATACTTCAGATCATACTAGCATTATTAAATGAATTATAACATGGTTTGTTTTGCTCTGCTATTGATAAAACTAACCTTTACTCTGAGCTGCTTATATTGAAAGCAGAAATATCTTTCATTTCTCAAATGAAAATGCACCCCCTTACCTATAGTCATTCTTAATCTCTTAACTGCTGGTACTAAATTTCTGTCTATAAAAATGAAACTTGCCATGATCATCTGTCCTTATTTATCTCTTACTCGTTCTGAATTCAAAACAGATTATGAAGTAGGAAGTTAGAAGTAACTGCAGTAACATTTTTTAAATATCTAGGTCAGTATCTTTAAATTTGTGTGTTGCCTGTATCAGAAAGAACTTTCCTAGAGAATAGGGGAGAAATAGAAGATGTCAGGGTAGGGGTGTGAGGAAATAGGTAGTCTCAGAGTTATTAATGATGCTATGCTGATAATCATCTGAAATTGCAATAAACACTTTGCATTAGTTAGGGTTCTCTAGAGAAACAGAATCAACAGGGAACACTCGCAAATTTAAAATTTATAAAAGTGTCTCATATGACCACAGGAACGAAGTCCAAAATCCGCAGGGCATGCTGTGAAGCCGACGATTCTGATGGAGGGTCCGGACGAACTCCACAAGGGAGGCTCACCAACCGAAACAGGAAAAACCTGTCTCTTCTGAATCCTCCTTAAAAGGAGTCCAGTGATTAGATTAAGCATTACTCGTTGCAGAAGACACTCTCCTTTGGCTGATTACAAATAGAATGAGCTTTGGATGTAGCTGACATGATCATGATTTAATTCTATGAAATGTCTTCATCACAACAGACAGTCCAGCACTTGCTCAACCAGACAAACAGGTACCACCACTTGGCCAAGTTGACACATGAACCTGACCATGACGCACTTGTTTATTTTTGGTAACACCTACTCTGATCTACTTAAGCAAGACCCAGTAACATTCTTCAAATGTGAAATGATTTTTTTGTTCATTTCTGCTCTGAATGCATAAATTATTCTTTTGTTCCTTTTCTACCCAGACTGGTAGCTTTTAGAAACTAGAATTCCTATCATATTTTTTGTACTCTGCACTGCAAGTCTATTTCTTCCTTTTTCTTTCTCCTTCCCAGCATCATAACCCTCTTCATAACCACCATTACTGTTATCATGATCATCATACAAGAGATTTTACTAATAAAAAGTCATTTAATTGATTACAACTTTCTCTAATCGCATTGGAATGTGGAATTGTTTCTGCAAAAAAGTAGTTTGTTGAGATGGATATTCCTTCATTTGCACACTGTGTTAACTGTTCTATTTAAAAAGCATATGTATTCACCTAAACATAATCCTATCAAAACCATCACAATTCACGGCACCATAAATAAAAAGTATTACCTTACATTCTTAATCTGAATTAAAATGTAAAAAATGTTTTAAGATTTATTATTCTTTCTTGACTGCTATAAAGTCATGTGAGGTAATGAAATGTGTGTATTTCATCATTTCCTAATTGAGGAAACTGAATTAAAAAAAAAAACTGTTTTGTCCAAAGTTACACAGCCAGCATAGTAGTAGAGTCTTCTGACTTCAAATCCAATAAACTTTTTTTATACTTTTAATTTAATGGACAATTAATATTATAATTTCAAGAATGATTATTAATTTTAATTTTATAATTTTCCTGATGCTCAGTACTTAATGCTAATTTTCGCAATTAAGCCAAAGCTTCTTACTTTTTAAAAATTTTAACCAACAACTGAATTCAACTGTAAACTCATTGACAGTGATAAGAAATTGGAAGTATCAATATTGTAAATAAAATAAAACAAGTTTCTTTTTACAGTCTTGAAGACTATAATGCAAATGTGCATTTGCATTATATTACAGTCTCTGAAGTTCATGAAATTCTATTACAAACCAAAAAAGTTTATTGCATTTAAAACTATTCCAAATCTGGTCCTAGGTTATCTCATTCCTAGTTGATGCATTCTGCCTATATCTTGTATTATGTGTGCTGTTCCTCAGAGTTGAACCCAATGTCAGGTAAATATCAAGCACTCAATACATTTTTGTTTGTTTTTAATAACTTTTGTTGAATATATTTGAATCATACTGACCAAAAACATTGTAGAGCTTGCAAAACTTTTCATGGATTTCCCTCAAAAAGTTTGATTCTCCTATTATGAAGTAAAAATTAGTTTTAAACATTCAGCTATGAGTCTTCTCTCCAAAATGAAATTCTGAGCTGTTTGAGAGTAAGTTTAAAACTAATATTCCAACATATAAGCCTTTATATAAATATTCTTTGCATATAAATAATAGCAACAAATGGATTTAAATGATCTTTGCTTCTAGGCAGGCCACTCTGATATTCCTTCTCCTAACTGTTAAAAAAGTTCATTTCAACCTACGTTAATCACCCCAAGTCCTGGAAGAATTATATAGGTCCTTTCTTAATTCAAAAGGATCTTATGAAAATTAATGTAAAATTCTTAGGGTTAAACATCCTTAGTGTTAAACAAGACAAGTAAGGAATAGACAAGAGAATGTGAGTTTCAAAGTAAAATGCTTTGGGTTGTTTCCATATCTACCATAAACTACTTCCTAGGCATTGATTGTTTCTTTCAGACCTAAATTTCTTTGTTATAAATGATGACGTAGAGACTCTTTTGAGTGACTTAGAACTATTCATCTATCTCTCCTTATATTCAAATCCTATTGTAGGAGACACTTCTTTTGTACCTCCATGAGAGCGCCTTGCCCCACCTCCCACCATGTCCAGGAATGTTGGTGATGCATTTCATTCCAGCTCTCTCTGAAGGACTATCTCTGAGTTGACTCTGCCCACATGCTATGGAAGTGATTGCAATTCTCTAAATACAACTTAATAGGCTCTTTCTTTGTGCTTGTGCTTCATGCTTCTAGCCCCTTACCCTGGGCAAACTATAGAGGTTTGAGGTTATACAGGACCAGTTTAGTGGTCATGCAAGTAATCATAAAAAAGAAAGAGTTAATGCTTGTGGGATGAAATTTTGACCCATAGGAGAAGAGAGTCATCAAGGATAAACACTCCTCTCTTCCTCCTGCTCTGGCCACATAACTAGAAAAGATTGTGCCAAACAAGTCACACAATCTCACAGGAACCTGAGATCAAGCTATCAGCTGGGCTTGATATCAAAGAGTGGCCAGCGTTATAAGATCCTACATATTTGCTGTTCTTCCTTCCCTGCCTCTCTCCTGTTTTTTATGTTTCCCTAAGAACAAACTTTCAAAAAAAAGCAAGTAAGATTTGCTTCTTGCTCTGCTTTCTGGAGAACCCAGGCTGAGATGCTTACTTACAATGAAGAGGCTCATTTGCTTTTCAAATGCCAGTGCAGCTAGGAGTGGCCTTATGACCCATTCGTAGAGAATGATATATAAAAAGAACTATCTTAAAGTACTACTAGAAAAGATTTTCCTCCCAAGTCAAGAAAAGAGTCTAGAGAGAGAACAATTGAGAATAGCTACCTCTCGTTCTTTTCTGTCACTTCTTCTTGAATTTAGCATAGTTCTATGAATATATGTTCATTGGAGCTGCTATAATCTTCCAGTTGACCTGAGTCAACATCATGGATATTTTGAGAATGGTTGAATAAGGGTGAGGAATAGCCTGGACCTTTGAGTTGCTCAGCTGGGGAATACCAGTTCCTGAATTTCTAGTTATTTGAGGAAACTAAAGAAACAGAATAAACAGAAGTACCTAGGGATTATTTAAAAATCCATTTTATTACTGTAACAGACTTTGAAGTACTTGAATGGTTTAGTTTAGCAACCCTAGATTCTTGTGTAGATTACCTATTTTCTTGTTCTTTCCAACTATGGTTTGATTTGATCTTAGAAATGCAATAAGTTGGAATTAGAAATGCAATAATAAATTGTCATCTCCTTTAATGTTCTGTACTTGCACCTGATGTAAGAACAGTATCACTGTGGATAGCCCCACATGGCAGAATTTCTGTAATATAAGCAGGATATTCTGTCCTCATTGCTGATTGATACTTTTATAAGTATAATAAGAATTTCTACAGTTTTTCTTATTATAAAAGTGACTTCTTTTCAATAAGTAAAGGGTAAGAGTATTAAAAAAATTGTAAGTGCCAGAGATTCAACTAAAACAGCTGAGAGAAAGTTGGGGTTAATAATTTCATGCAAATGGGAAGTTCAGGAGTGGTACAAGCTTCAAATATTGCTGGATCTAAGGATTCAATGTCATTAGGTCTCTCTCTCCTCCCTTTGTGTTTCATTGATGTATGTTAATTTAATTCTCAGGTTACTTTTTTACCATATGCTAGTGAAGATGGTTACTGGAAGCTCCAGACTTATATTCCTTTATAGTTCATCATTCCAGAGAACCCCTCTCTTCTGGATTCCATTTCACAAATCTTAAAGAAAACTTTGATCCACTTTGAGTCCTGTGTTCATCCCTGAACTTAGCTCTGTGGTCAGGGGAATGAAGTATTCTGATTGGTCAAGATTGGGTCACATGACCAGTTTGTGGCCTTAGTGGGATGCGAAACAGATAAGCCTATCCAAAACTTACTGTAGTGGTTCACTACAAAAAATATACAATCAACAGTAAAAGAGAGAAAAGAATTCTATGTGGGCAAAAAAAATCAAAGTTCTCCAATTCTGATCATTTAAGTAGAGAACGAACATTGTAAGAATACCTAACTGGCTCATGGTGGTAGTATTGACTGATTTCACTACTTGCACACATATATATCTGACTCAATTCCATAAACATCTCTGGGACAATTTATCCACCAATAGGGTGATCCCACTGAGCCATGGTTGGACCTTGGAGAGAATATTTGTTTACATTCATTTGCATTGTAAGTAAATGCTTCATTGGAACAAATTGGAAAGTGGCTGACTGGGCATGCTTACTTGGGATAACCTGTATTATCAACAGTGATGCAATAAATGCTTAAAAACATGGACAGCTAGAACTGGAACAAGCCCTCTTACAGTTGCAGAATTTGGAGAATAATCTGTTGCCACTTAGGGCTGGAGCAGTTAAATGAATCTTAGGAATTTACATCAACTCTGCAAATGAATCTCAGCTAAGACTCTCTGGAGAAGCCAGAATGCTTCAGCCTTGAGACCAGAAAGGACTAAGTGACCAGAGAAGAACCCCTGCTTTTTGGGTTTTTTTTTTTTTAAATGTACCCAGATATTGATCTCAGGTAAGTAGTGACAATTAGAAAGTTCTTGATTTCATATAAATTGCTCCTTGTGAACCTTGAGTACCTTTAATGACTCTACCTAAGAGCCAGCAGCCTTTTCCTCACATCATACTAGTTACACAAAACGAACTGTAGCACTGACCTAAGCCCTGATCCAAAACTTCCATTTTAAAGAATATATTCATATCTCACAGTTTCTTCAAGGAAGAAAATAAAGAATCTTTTCTTGTCCATGGGATAGGGAAACTGTTTTTTTGAGTGTATGTTTATAAGACAATTCAAATACATTGTTTAACACTACAAAGATAAATAGATTATGGTCTATTTAAATTTAAAAGTGCTATTCATTAGGTTTCTGATTAAAATTACTAATTGGACAATACTGTTTTGCAAAGCCCATCTGAATTACAGCTCTGATATAATAACATTCAAAATTATAAGTTAATTGGAACTTTCTTTTTTTTATAGGCTCTTTATGAATGGTAACTATGTTCTGATATCTCTATTTAGTATGAGAATGGAAAGAATAAATTTCACACTAACTCAACACCCACTTTGCACCAGACACTACATATATGGTTCTATTGTTATGGTCAAACCTTAAAGAATACAAGTTTGGCTTATTTTGATATTTTATTTAATAATAATAGTGCATTATTTGCAGCTTTGCAGCTACTGAACTGATATTTGTGGCAGGATATCGTTAACTGTTTGTTGAGTTAAAAATATATTAGAACCATATTTTTTTTAGTTTGTCCTCCAGAGCAGATAGTATATAGTAGAAATGGTACAGCACAACTTCTGGAGGAGCATCAGTGACCAGGCACACGGCATACAGTCCAGGCCAGGTGGAATAGCTGAGATCTTACTTAGAACTCTCATAAGATAGAACTGGAAGCACTCTCATGTGCCAGCACTGCCCCAGGCAGGGGTGGAACCAAAGCATGTCTGAGAGACAAAGTAACTAGTTAGGGGAAAGAGGTAAATTCTCTAGAGGGTGTACCTTCCCCAAGAAAAGGGGGGTGGGGCCCAGTTCAAATGGAATCCCTCCTTCAGGGAATTCAGGCCCCAGGGACTGGAAAACAGAAGCAATAAAAGCCCACCTACTACCTCACTTCTGTCTCAACCCTGGCAGGGACAGTCTGCTGAAAATAAAGGCACCACATCACTTTAAGCTGGTGGGAAGCTGCAGCAAGAAAGCATCACAAGCTGGGCAGGATAGGAAAAGACAGGGTCTAAAGGCTTCATAGGAAAATCTGGCAACCTGCTGGGTCTCACCCTCAGGGAAAACTGATGTTGGCTACTCTTTCCTTCTGCGATAGGGGCCTGTCTGGTCTGGGAAAGTCTGAATAGGGTTTATAATATCTGAGAGACACTCTTCAAAAAAGAAAGGCTCCTGATAGCAGGGCAAGAAACAGAAAGACAAGAGCTGAAAAATTCTGATCAGTTAAGCAGAACCTATGCTAGAGGTCTAGAATAAGTTGAACTAATAAGTTGAGCTATCCAGCAAGAAAACCTTAGGTAAAAAAAAGTGAAAAGAACCTCCAGAATGAACTAATTAAGGAAATCAAATGCTTGGACACTAGCAAAACATAACAAGTCATACTAAGAAAACTGAAGACATAGCCCAGTCAAAGCAACAAACCAATACCTCAAATGAGAGGCAGGAGTTGAAACAACTAATACAGGATGTTTGAACAGACATATAAAATCTCATGAAAAACCAAATCAATGAGTTGATGGAGGATATAAAGAAGACATTGGGTGAACAAAAAGAACTCAAAAGTTTGAAAAAACAAACCACAGAACTTATGGGAATGAAAGGCATAATACAAAACATGATAATTTTAAAAAGTAATGGAAACTTACAGCAATAGATTTGAAAAGGCAAAGGAAAATATTAATGAACTAGAGGACTGGACATCTGAAATACAACATGCAAAAGAAAATACAGGGCAAAGAATGGGATAAAGAGACCAGATTTCAGGGAATTGAATGGCTATGAAATGTGAATATACATGATGTGGATGTCCTAGAAGGAGAATAGAAAGGAAAAGGAGGAGACTAATGGAGGAAATAATTACTGAAAATTTCCATCTCTTATGGAAAACATAAAATTATAGATCCAGGAAGTGCAGTATACCCAAAACAGAGTGGATCCAAATAGACACTTACTAATCAGATTTTCAAATGACAAAGACAAAGAGAGAATTTTGAAGGCAGTGAGAGAAAAACAATCCATCACATGCAGGGAAAGCTTGATAAGACAATATATGGATTTCTCAACAGAAGCCTTGGAGACAAAAAGACAGTGGTATGATATATTGAATATTCTGAAAGAGAAAAACTTCCAAACAAAAATTCTATACCTACTGAAATTGTTCTTCAATTAAAAGGAGGAGATTAAAATATTTTCAGACAAGCAATCACAGAAGGAATTCATGACTAAGAGACTGGCTGTACATGAAATACTAAAAGGAACACTACAGGCAGACAGGAAAAGACAGGAGAGAGAGGGATAGAGAAGGGTGTAGAAGTGAAAACCATCAGTAAAGGTAAAAAGAGAAAAAAAAGATAGGACATATAAAATCCAAAAAAGTACTAGAAGAAAGTACAGCCTTTAGAGTAATATCATTAAATATTAATGGATTAAACTCCCCAGTCAAATGACATAGACTGGCAGAATGGATTAAAAAACAGAACCCATCTGTATGTTGTCTAAAGAAGACTCACTTTAGACCCAAGGACACAAATAGGATGAAAGTGCAAAGTTGGGAAATATATATTTCATTCAATCCACAATCAGAAAAGAGCAGGGGTAGCCATACTAATATCTGACAAATTGGACTTCAAATGTAAAACAATCAAAAGAGACAAAGAAGGACAGTATATATTAATAAAAGGAACAATTCAACAAGAAGATATAATAATCATAAATATTTGCACACCAAGCCAGAATGCTCCAAAATACATGAAATAAACACTGACAACACTGAAGGGAGAAGTAGACCCCTCTACCTCAATAGTTTGAGACTTCAATTCCCCACTCTCATCAATAGATAGAACATCTAGACAGATGATCAATAAGGAAACAGAGATTTTTGATAATATGATAAATAAAATAGACTTAATAAACATATACATGATATTACATCCCACATCAGCAGAATACACATTTTTCTCATGTGCTCATGGATCATTCTCTAGGATAGTCTATATGCTGGATCTCAAAGCAAGTCTCAACAAACCAAAAAATATTAAATTATACAAAACACTTTTTCAGATCATAATGAAATGAATTTGGAAATCAATAACAGCTAGAGGGACAGAAAATTCACAAATATATGGAGGTTGAATAGCACAGTCTTAAACAACTAGTGGGTCATGGAAGAAATGATAAAAGAACTCAGTAAATATCTCAAGGCAAATGAAAATGAAAACACAATATATCAGAATTATGGGAAACAGCAAAAGCAGTGCTGAGAGGGAAATTTATTGCCTTAAATGCCTATATTTAAAAAGAAGGGGGGAAATATGAGAAATTAACTGTTTACTTGGAAAAAGTAGAGAAAGAAGCAAACTTACCCCAAAGCAAACAAAAAGAAAGAGTGAAAATCAAAGCAGAAATAAATGAAATTGAGAATATGAAATAACTGAGAAAATCAGCAAAACAAGTAGTTGATTCTTTGAGAAAATCAATGGATCCTTAGCTAAGCTGGCAAAAAAAAAGAGAGAAGATGCAAACAAGTAAAATCAGAAATGGAAGAGGGAACATAACAACTGACTCCACAGAAATAAAGGAGGTATTGAGAGGATATTATGAGCAACTATATGCTAATAAACTAGACAATGCAAATGAAATAAGCAATTTCCCAGAAAGGCATGAACAACCAACATTGAATCAGTGAGAAATAGACAACCTCAAAAAACCAATCACAAATAAAAGGATTGAATCAAAAAATCAATCACAAGTAAAAGGATTGAATCAGTCATCAAGAAATTCCCCAAAAAGAAAAGTCCAGGCTTCATATGTGAATTCTACCAAGCATTCAAGAAAGAATTAGAACCAATCCTGCTCAAACACTTCAAAAAAATTGAAGAAGAGGGAAAGCTACCTAATTCATTCTGTGAAACCAACATCACTCTCATACCAAAACCAGACAAAGATACTACAAGAAAAGAAAATTAAACAGACCAATCACTTTAATGAATATAGATGCAAAAACTCCAACAAATACTTCAAATTGAATCCAGCATCATAGTAAAAGAATTCTATACCATGACAAGTGAGATTTATTCCAGGTATGCAAGGCTGGTTCAACACAAGAAAATTAATTAATGTAATAAACCATATCAGTGAGTAAAAGTGGAAAAGACACAGGATCATCTTGATTGATGCAGAAAAGGCATTTGTCAAAATTCATTATCCTTTCTTGATGAAAACATATCAATGGATAGGAATAGAAGGGAATATCCTAAACATGATAAAAAGAATATATGAAAAACTCACAGCTAGCATCATCCTCAGTGGGAAAAAGAATGAATTCTTTCCCTCTAAGATCAGGAGCAAGACAAAGATTCCCATTGTCACCACTATTATTTAACATGTGCTGGAAGTTCTAGCCAGAGCAATTAGACTAGAAAAAGAAATAAAAGCCATCCAAATTGGAAAAGAAAATGTAAAACTCTCACTGTTTGTAGATGACAAGATACTATATGTCAAAAATCTTGAAAAAATCTACAGCAAAGCTACTAGAACTAATAAATAAGTACAGCAAAGTGAAGTATCCAAGATCAATGCCCCCAAATCAGTAGTGTTTCTATACACTAGTGATGAGCAATCTGAGGAGGAATTCAATAAAAAAAAATTCCACTTACAATAGCAACCAAAAGAATCAAATATTTAGGAATATTAGATTACTTAAGGACATGAAATTATTAAATAAAGACACAAAAGACCTTTACATAGAAAACTACAAGAAATTCCTAAAAGAAATCATGAAAGATGTAAATAAATGGAAGGGCATACCATGTTCATGAATTGGAAGACTAAGTATAATTAAGATGTCAGTTATGCCCAAATTGATTTATAGATTCAATGCAATAACAATTAAAATTCCAACAACTTACTGTGCAGAAATAGATAAATGTGTAACTAAATTTATTTGGAAGATCAGTGTGTCCCAAAAAGTTAAAAGTGTCTTAAGAAAGAAAAATGAAATGGAAGATCTCACGTTACATGACTTTATTGCATAATACAAAGTTACAGTGGTCAAAACACCATGATACTAGAATAAAGATAGATATACTGACCATTGGAATTGAATATTCAGAAATAGACCCTTGCATCTATGGACAATTGATCTCTGATAAGGTAGTCAAGCCAACTCACTTGGGGTAGAGTGCCTCTTCAATAAAT
The DNA here is from genome assembly GCF_023851605.1 of Tamandua tetradactyla. Classification (NCBI taxonomy): domain Eukaryota; kingdom Metazoa; phylum Chordata; class Mammalia; order Pilosa; family Myrmecophagidae; genus Tamandua; species Tamandua tetradactyla. The sequence continues at coordinate 20,113,979 of NC_135350.1, read as the reverse complement.
GGTATTTGGAGAAGTAGGTATCCAAGTGCAAAAGAATGAAAGAGGATCTATATCTCACACCTTATTAAAAATTAAGTAGAAAGGCAGGCCAAGATGGCAGCTTAGCAATGTGCGCATTTTAGTTCATCCTCCAGAACAACTACTAAATAACCAGAAACAGTATAGAACAGCTCCCAGAGCCACGATAGTGACTGAACACACAGCGTACCCCAGTCTGGACCAGCTGGATTGGCTGTGAGTCTCTGGAATCGTGAGTTCCCCAAGCTGCAGCGGCCTGTGTCCAGCACCCCTCCCCCACAGGTGGCTTCCCGGAGGGTGAGGAAAGAGACTCTAACAGTAGCAGGGACTGAGTCCAACCAAACACCAATTGTGGCATTAATAAGCAAATTCTGACTACTAAAAATAGCCCCCCAGCTCAGGCGAAACTGGTCAAGGTGGAGGTCGCTTATTGGGCTAACTGAAAAAGAGGAAAGGGAATGAAACAGGTTTTTGTGACTGTTTCTACAGAGGCTTGGCTGCCTCTGGATTCAGTGGTGGGGCTACTCAGGCTGCAGCTGCCCCAGGAATAGGCAGAAACAGACTGCTTTCAGGGCTATCTCCCACGTGTGCCTTCCCCAGGGGAGGGGTGAAACCCAACTTAGGTGGAATCCCTCTCTCAAGTAATTCAGACCCCAGGGCTAGGCAACTTGAAGCCATTAAAATGAGCCTACAACCTCTCCTCTGTCTCCAGCACGCCCCCAGCAGGGAGAGCCTTCCAAAGTTAAAGGAGCCACAACATATTTTGCTAGTGGGACCTGCAGACAGACAAGCACCACATACTGGGCAGGATAAGAAAAACAGAGCCCAGAGACTTCACAGGAAAGCTTTTCAACCTACTGGGTCTCACCCTCAGGGAAAACTGACGCAGGTGACTCCTTCCCCCTAATAGGAGGCCAGTTTAGTCTGGGAAAACCCAGCTGGAGTCTGTAATACCTATGTAGACCCTCCTAAGGGTGGTGAGGGAAAAGGTACATTACGAGTAGGACAAGAAACAAGAACTGAAAAATTACCCTCTGTTAAACAAAACTTAAGCTAGAGGCCCAGAAAAAGCTGAACTGAAGGTCAAAGAACAGATAGACAACAAACTCATCTAGCAAGAAATCCCTAGGTAAGATAAGTGAAAGCAATATCCAGAATAAACTAATTAAGGTAATTAAATGTCCAGACACCAGCAAAAAATAACAAATCACACCAGGAGAATTGAAAATATGGCCCAGTCAAAGGAACAAACCAATAATTCAAATGAGATACAGAAGCTGAAACAATTAATTCAGAATATATGAGCAGAAATGGAAAACCTCACCAAAAACCAAATCAAGTAATTGAAGGAGGACATGAAGAAGGCAAGCAATGAACAAAAAGAAATGGAAAGTCTGAAAAAACAAATCACAGAACTTGTGGGAATGAAAGATACAGTAGAAGAGATGAAAAAGCAATGGAAACCTACAATGGTAGATTTCAAGAGACAGAGGTTAGGATTAGTGAACTGGAGGATGGAACATCTGAAATCCAAAAAGAAACAGAAACTATAGGGAAAAGAATGGAAAAATATAGCAGGGACTCAGGGAATTGAATGATAATATGATGTTCACAAATATACGTGTTGTGGGTGTCCCAGAAGGAGAAGAGAAGGGAAAAGGAGGAGAAAAACTAATGGAAGAAATTATCACTGAAAATTTCTGAACTCTTATGAAAGACCTAAAATTACAGATCCAAGAAGTGCAGCACACTCCAAAGAGAATAGATCCAAATAGGCGTTCTCCAAACACTTACTAGTCAGAATGTCAGAGGTCAAAGAGAAAGAGAGGATCTTGAAAGCAGCAAGAGAAAAGCAGTCCATCACATACAAGGGAAACCCAATAAGACTATGTGTAGATTTCTCAGCAGAAACCATGGAGGCGAGAAGACAGTGGAAGGATATATTTAAAATACTAAAAGAGAACAACTGCCAACCAAGAATTCTATATCCAGCAAAATTGTCCTTCAGAAATGAGGGAGAAATTAAAACATTTTCAGACAAAAAGTCACTGAGAGAATTTGTGACCAAGAGACCAGCTCTGCAAAAAGTACTAAAGGGAGCACGAGAGACAGATATGAAAAGACAGAAGAGAGAGGTGTGGAGAAGAGTGTAGAATGAAGGAAAATTAGATATCACATATAAAATACAAAAGGCAAAATAGTAGAGGAAAGTACTACTTAAACAGTAATAACACTAAATGTTAATGGACTGAATTCCCCAATCAAAAGACATAGACTTGCAGAATGGATTAAAAAACAGGATCCTTCTGTATGGTGTCTACAGGAAACACATCTTAGACCCAAAGATAAACATAGGTTGAAAGTGAAAGGATGGGAAAAGATATTTCATGCAAATAACAACCAGAAAACAGCAGGAGTAGCTATATTAATATCCAACAAATTAGACTTCAAATGTAAAACAGTTAAAAGAGGCAAAGAAGGATACTATCTACTAATAAAAGGAACAATTCAACAAGAAGACATAACAATCATAAATATTTATGCACCGAACCAGAATGCCCCAAAATATGTGAGGCAAACACTGCAAACACTGAAAAGGGAAATAGACACATCTACCATAATAGTTGGAGACTTCAATTCCCCACTCTCATCAATGGACAAAACATCTAGACTGAGGAACAATAAAGAAACAGAGAATTTGAATATTACAATAAATGAGCTAGACTTAACAGACATTTATAGGACATTACACCCCACAAAGCAAGATACACCTTTTTCTCAAGTGCTCATGGATCATTCTCAAAGATAGACAATATGCTGGGTCACAAAGCAAGTCTCAACAAATTTAAAAAGATTGAAATCATACACAACACTTTCTCAGATCATAAAGGAATGAAGTTGGAAATCAATAATAGGCAGGGTGCCAGAAAATTCACAAATACATGGAGGCTCAACAACACACTCTTAAACAACCAGTGGGTCAAGGAAGAAATTACAAGAGAAATCAGTAAATATCTCGAGGCAAATGAAAATGAAAACACAACATATCAAAACTTATGGGATGCAGCAATGGCAGTGCTAAGAGGGAAATTTATTGCCCTAAATGCCTATATCAAAAAAGAAGAAAGGGCAGAAATTCGGGAATTAACTTTCCACTTGGAAGAACTGTAGAAAGAACAGCAAACTAAACCCAAAGCAAGCAAAAGGAATGAAATAACAAAGATTAGAGCAGAAATAAATGAAATTGAGAACATGAAAACAATAGAGAAAATCAATAAGACCAGAAGTTGGTTCTATGAGAAAATCAATAAGATTGATGGGCCCTTAGCAAGATTGACAAAAAGAAGAAGAGAGAGGATGCAAATAAATAAGATCAGAAATGGAAGAGGAGACATAACCATTGATTTCACAGAAATAAAGGAGGTAATAACAGGATACTATGAACAGCCTTATGCTAATAAATACAACAATGTAGTTGAAATGGACAAGTTCCTAGAAAGGCATGAACAACCAAATTTGACTTAAGAAGAAATAGATGACCTCAACAAACCAATCACAAGTAAAGAAGTTGAATCAGTCATTCAAAAGCTTCCCAAAAAGAAAAGTCCAGGACCAGATGGTTTCACATGTGAATTCTACCAAACATTCCAGAAAGAAGTAGTACCAACCCTGCTCAAACTCTTCAAAAAAATTGAAGTGGAGGGAAAGCTACCTAATTCATTCTATGAAGCCAACATCACCCTCATACCAAAACCAGGCAAAGATATTACAAAAAAAGAAAAGTACAGACCAATCTCTCTAATGAATATAGATGCAAAAATCCTCAACAAAATTCTAGCAAATTGAATCCAGCAACACATTAGAAGAATTATACATCATGAACAAGTAGGATTCATCCCAGGTATGCAAGGATGGTTCAACATAAGAAAATCAATTAAAGTAATATATCAAAAAATCAAAGCAGAAAAATCACATGATCATCCAATTGATGCAGAGAAGGCATTTGACAAGATTCAACATCCTTTCCTGTTGAAAACACTTCAAAGGATAGGAATACAAGGGAACTTCCTTAAAATGATAAAGGGAATATATGAAAAACCCACAGCTAATATCATCCTCAATGGGGAAAAATTGAAAACTTTCCCCCTAAGATCAGGAACAAGACAAGGATGTCCACTATCACCACTGTTATTCAACATCGTGTTGGAAGTTCTAGCCAGAGCAATTAGGCAAGAAAAAGAAATACAAGGCATCAAAATTGGAAAGGAAGAAGTAAAACTATCACTGTTTGCAGATGATATGATACTATACGTCGAAAACCCTGAAAAATCTGCAGCAAAACTGTTAGAGCTAATAAACGAGTACAGCAAAGTGGCAGGTTACAAGATCAACATTCAAAAATCTGTAGTGTTTCTATGCACTAGTAATGAACAAGCTGAGGGGGAAATAAAGAAACGAATCCCATTTACAATTGCAACTAAAAGAATAAAATACTTAGGAATAAATTTAACTAAAGAGACAAAAGACCTATACAAAGAAAACTACAAGAAACTGTTAAAAGAAATCACAGAAGACCTAAATAGATGGAAGGGCATATCATGTTCATGGATTGGAAGACTAAATATAGTTAAGATGTCAATTCTACCTAAATTGATTTGCAGATTCAACGTAATACCAATCAAAATCCCAACAACTTACTTTTCAGAAATAGAAAAACCAATAAGCAAATTTATCTGGAAGGGCAGGGTGCCCCAAATTGCTAAAAGTATCTTGAGGAAAAAAAACGAAGCTGGAGGTCTCACGCTGCCTGACTTTAAGGCATATTATGAAGCCATAGTGGTCAAAACATCATGGCACTGGCATAAAGATAGATATATTGACCAATGGAATTGAATAGAGTGCTCAGATATAGACCCTTTCATCTATGGACATTTGATCTTTGATAAGGCAGTCAAGTCAACTCATTTGGGACAGAACAGTCTCTTCAATAAATGGTGCCTAGAGAACTGGATATCTATATGTAAAAGAATGAAAGAGGACCCATATCTCACAACCTACACAAAAGTTAACTCAAAATGGATCAAAGATCTAAACATTAGGTCTAAGACCATAAAACAGTTAGAGGAAAATGTAAGGAGATATCTTATGAATCTTTTAATTGGAGGTGGTTTTATGGACCTTACACCTAAAGCAATAGCACTGAAGAAGGAAATAAATAAATGGGAGCTCCTCAAAATTAAACACTTTTGTGCATCAAAGAACTTCATCAAGAAAGTAGAAAGACAGCCTACACAATGGGAGACAATATTTGGAAAAGATATATCAGATAAAGGTCTAGTATTCAGAATTTATAAAGAGATTGTTCAACTCAACAACAAAAAGACAGCCAACCCAATTACAAAATGGGAAAAAGACTTGAACAGACACCTACCAGAAGAGGAAATACAAATGGCCAAAAGGCACATGAAGAGATGCTCAATGTCCCTGGCCATTAGAAAAATGCAAATCAAAACCACAATGAGATATCATCTCACACCCACCAGAATGGCCATTATCAACAAAACAGAAAATGACAGGTGCTGGAGAGGATGTGGAGAAAGGGGCACACTTATTCACTGTTGGTGGGAATGTCAAATGGTGCAACCACTGTGGAAGGCAGTTTGGCGGTTCCTCAAAAAGATGAATATAGAATTGCCATATGACCCAGAAATACCATTGCTTGGTATCTACTCAGAGGACTTAAGGGCAAAGACACAAACGGACATTTGCACACCAATGTTTATAACAACATTATTTACAATTGCAAGGAGATGGAAACAGCCAAAATGTCCATCAACAGACGAGTGGCTAAACAAACTGTGGTATATACATACGATGGAATATTATGCAGCTCTAAGACAGAATAAACTTATGAAGTATGTAACAACATGGATGGACATTGAGAACATTATGGTGAGTGAGTCTAGCCAAAAACTAAAGGACAAATACTGTATGGTCTCACTGATGTGAACTGACATTAGTGAATAAACTTGGAGTATGTTGTTGGTAACAGAGACCATCAGGAGATAGAAATAAGGTAAGATAGTGGGTAATTGGAGCTGAAGGGATACAGGACTGGATACAAAAACTCAGAAATGGACAGCACAATACTACCTAACTGCAATGTAATTATGTTAAAACACTGAATGAAGCTGCATGTGAGAATGATAGAGGCAGGAGGGCTGGGGACATAAATAAAATCAGAAAAAAGATAGATGTTAAAGATCGAGATGATATAATCTAGGAATGCCTAGTGTGTATAATAATAGTGAAATGTATAATTACAAATTTTAAAAATGTTTTGGCATGAGAAAGAACCAAGGAATGTCATTATTGTAGGGTACTGAAAATAGATGATAATTAATACTTTAAAATGTCACCTTATGTGTGAGAGTAAAGTAAAAAATGTTTATTTGTTACAAAATTTAGATTTTGACTAGAGCATTTCCTAATGTAACTCATGTAGATAATTTGATTGAATGTCATAAGTACTTGGAATCTCAGGTAGCACATGAGATTTTGTTGGTTTGTCCAGAGTGATCCCCTGATGAATTGCAGAATGATTTGATCAGTGACTGGAAAAGTATTTGCAAGCCTCCTTCGGGGAATGGTGAGAGTGGGGAGAAATTCAGCTTCCCCTAGTTGAATTCTTGATATTCTCACAGGCAGTGTGGACAACCAAAGCTATAGGCTGAGCCCCCAGGCTTGGGGTTTGTTCACATGAAACTTAACCCCACAAAGGATAGGTCAAGTCCACTTAAAATTTAGGCCTAAGAGTCACCCCCAAGAGAGCCTCTTTTGTTGCTCAGACGTGGCCCCTCTCTCTAACCAACACGACGCGCAGTCTCACCACCCTCTGCGTGGGACATGACTCCCAGGGGTGTGGACTTTCCTGGCAACGTGGGACAGAGATCCTGGAATGAGCTGAGACTCAGCATCAAGGGACTGAGAAAAAACCTAGAATGAGCTGTGAATTAACATCAAGGGATTGAGAGGAACTTCTTGACCAAAAGGGGAAAGAGTAAAATGAGACAAAGTGTCAATGGCTGAGAGATTCCAAACAGAGTCGAGAGGTTATCCTGGAGGTTATTCTTATGCGTTAAGTAGATATCACCTTGTTGTTCAAGATGTAGCGGAGAGGCTGGAGGGAACTGCCTGAAAATGTAGTGCTGTGTTCCAGTAGCCATGTTTCTTGATGATGATTGAACAATGATACAGGTTTCACAATGAGACTCTGTGAATGTGAAAACCTTATGTCTGATGCTCCTTTTAGCTAGTATATCAACAGAAAAGTAGAACACATGGAATAAAAGTTAATAATAAGGGGAACAAATGTTGAAATAAATTCAGTTTGAAATAGTGGTAAATGAAAGCGAGGGGTAAGGGGTATGGTATGTTTAGTCTTTTTTTTCCTCTATTATCATTTTATTTATTTTTCTGTTGTCTTTTTATTTCTTTTTCTAAATCGATGCAAATGTACTAAGAAATGATGAATATGCAACTATGTGATGATATTAAGAATTACTGATTGCATATGTAGAATGGAATGATATCTAAATGTTTTGTTTGTTAATTTTTTTAATTAATAAAAAAAGTTTAAAAAATTAACTAGAAATGGATCAAAGACTTAGGATTAAGACCATAAAACCGAGGAGGAAATAAGAAATTTCCCTACAGGAAACTGTGGAGAAATAAGATATTTCCCTAAAGAAAAATATCTTATATATCTTGTAATAGGAAGTGGTTTTCTAGACCTTACACACCAAGCACAAGCACTGAAAGATAGCAATAAATAAATGGGTCAAATTTAAACACATTTGTGCATCAAAGAACTTCGTCAGGAAAGTAATAAGGCAACCTATACAAGTGGAGATGGTATTTGGAAAACCACATATCAGAAACAGTTCAGTATCTAAAGTATATAAAGAAGTTCTTCAACTCAACCACAAAAAGACAAACAACCCAATTAAAAAGTGGTCAAAAAGACATGAACAGACACTTTTCAGAAGAGGAAAAACAAATGGCTAAAAAGCAAATGAAAAGATGCTCAACTTCACTGGCTATTAGGGAAATGCCAATCAAAACCACAATAAGATATCATCTCACACCCACTAGAATAGCTATTATAAAAACAAAAAATAACAACAACAACAAAAAAACAGAAAACAAGTGCTGGAAAGCATATGGAGAAAGAGGCACACATTCACTGATGGTGTGAATGTAAAATTGTACAACTACTCTGGAAGGCAATTTGGTGTTTCTCAGGAAGCTTAGTATAGAATTGCCATATCATCCAGCAATCCCATTACTAGGTATATATTCAGAGGAACTGAAGGTAAGGACACAAACGGACATTTCCACACATATTTTTATAGCAGCATTATTTATGATTGCCAAAAGATGGAAACAGCCCAAATGTCCATCAATGGACAAGTGGCTAAAGAAGCAGTGGTAGATGCATACGATGGAATACTATGTAGCTGTAAAACAGAATAAAGTCTTGGAGCACGTAAACAATGTGGGTGAACCTTAAGGACATTATGCTGAGTGTAATTAGCTTGAAACAAAAGGAAAAATACTATCTAATTTCACTAAGATGAACTAATATTAATCAGTGACTTTGAGAGATACAGTTAGGAACACAGGTTATCAGGAGATTAGAAAAAGGGTAGAGATTGGGCATTTGGTGCTGAAGGAATACAGATTGTGCAACAAGACAGATTATAAAGATTCAGAAATGGATAGCACAATATTGCCTGATGGTAGCACAATAATATAAGTACACTGAATGAAGCTGAATGTGGGTATGGTTGTGGGAGAAGGGCTGAGGGCAAGTATAAGACCAGAAGGAAAGCTAAAGGATAAAGACTGAGATGATACAATTTAGGAATGCCTAGAGTGGACAAGGATGCTGATTGAATGTGCAAATATAAAAACATTTTTGCATGAGGGAGAACAAATGAATGACAACATTGCAGGGAGTTGAAAATGGATGGTATATGCAAGCTAAGGTCTATAGTCAACAGTAACATTGTAATGTATTTCCACTGAATGTAGTAAAGCCATCATGCCAAAACTAAATGTCAGCAAGCCGGGGACATAGGGGAGGGATATGGATTCTATGCAGAGGGAAAGGAAATGTCTTCATATGGATTATGGTGGCAAAAGCATATCTATTTACTTAGGTTGGACTGTATGATGTGAATAAAATTGCTTACAGTGAGGGGATGGGAATGGGGAGGAGAAAGATCCCACTGGTTAATTCCCAAATTCCAGAAATTCCAGAAGCCCAGAACAGCTCTATTTTTCCAATTTTATTATTACTTTCATTAGAGCAAATAATTTACCTTCTATTTCCTAGCAATTTAATATTTTTACTTCTACCTCATACAACTAATAACCCTGATATTACATCCTTACTCTATTGTCAGCAGATGAAATTTATCTTATACTGTTATTTTATTTAAATATATTTTGAATATGTAAGTTCCAAATTATATATAGACAGATTATTTTTAAAAGGTGCATCCCAGAATGTAATTGATGGATGAACTCCTTTGAGATGATTTTTAAAAATACAGTGTATTGTTAATTCAAATTTCTGTAGTTTTAAAAGTGATTAGTTACTGATAATTTTGCTTTATTACACTATAGAGATCGCAAATGTGGAATTGTAACTTGGCTGTAATTAATGATGATTTTATCCTCGTATGTTAAATGCACTAAGAAAACATAGGTAGATATGTTAGCAATGTACAAAACATTTATGATAGAAATAGGAACAGTGCTAAACTCATATATCCCAGTACACTTCTAGAGAAGGGAGGTAGCTGGCAAGGGATGTGCAACAAAAATATGAATTTTTGACAAAGACATCCTTTTTGTAGAAATTAAAACAGACCAACAAAGTTATCCATGTTATAATTTTCACTCACTTGAAATCTAAGATATTTCATAAGTGTGAGAACAAGGAGTTGAACCAGGGCAAGCACAATCAGAAAATGTCTGAAGAAAATGCCTAAGAAAGTGATATTAAAGATGGGAAATGTGGCCTCTTTTGTTTCCACTATCTGTTTACATGTCCCTAATTTCATCTCATTACTCTGCTTGCTCCATAAAATCTACAATATTTACATATTGCATACATGCTAATGATCCACAAGTTTATATCTTCAAGAAAAAATATTCCCTCAACTTCACTTGTCTGTTAAATATTTTCACCCCATAGACACCCAAACCCAACCCTTTCCAAAACTATGCATGTTGTATTCCATACTAAATCTGTATCCTCTGCATTGTCAATTTTGGTTGATGGTATTTCCATCTAGAGTCATCCAAACCAGAAATGATCTCCTTAGCCATGACATCCAGCAATATACCTTTAACTAGTAATACTTGCAATGGCCTATTATGGCAGTTACACAGATTTCAATTGCTAAAGAAGGCTGGCAGAACCCAAAATGACAATACTGGCTAATTCTCAGCTGACTGCAGAAAAAGATGCAAAACAGCAACAGCATTGAAGTAAGGAAATGCATCATAGGCAAAGGCTGTCTCACAGCAAGATGACCTGGAGGCAGAAGCAAAGATCCAGCTGTCCTCCCTCTGTAAGGGCCATCACATACCATAATATACTTTCTTTCTGCAACTTGAAACCACCTATGTGTGAATGGAACTCCTCAGAGCAAGAGGACCCAAAATGCAGTTTTGGTTGAGGTTTCTTATACACTGCTAGTCATGTGGGCATATACTTGACACATAACTCAGGGGGTATTATAAGACCAGGTGAAGGTCATCAATCTATTTATTATCTATAAATAGTGTTTAGAAGCTGGTACAAACTGCCCTAAGATCTCTAAGAGCCAGTAGGGTCAGTACTAATCACTAGCCTCAAAATGCCTCATGCCTACACAGGAGCCAGTGCCATGGAGGTACATTTCTTTTGTCAGTACAATAGCTTGTTCTATTTCTAGGACTGTTGGAATTAGCCCTCACAACACAGGGCCCTGTCTCCTATCTATGTACATTATTGGCCTCTATCATCAGTCCCATATCTCTTGGATTTGTAATTGGTTCTCTATCAACAATCAGTTGCCTTCCGCTCTCTATGTGCACAGTTATTTCAAAATTCCTCTCTCAGAATCTCTCCTAATTTTAATCAAAATGAAGAGCAAATTTCTACAACTTTTACCAATTGCCACCAGGAAAAAAGACTCTTCGTTTTTGGTAGTTTCAAAGTAATGTAAATTACACTTGGGATGGTGACTCCAGTTCATTGCCCATGTCACTCACAATTGTCAGCTATGAGTTGGCTTATCTTTTAGTATATGCTGAAGTATAAGCTGTTTGTTTTAGTATATGCTGAAGTATATGCTGAAGTATAAGCTTTAGTATAAGCTGTTTGAAATTTGCCCATTTCAGCTCCATATGGTCCTTCAATGTTTGAATATCTGTGCTAGATCAAGATGCTGTAAAGAACTTATTGCAAACCCTGATTGGAGTAGGAGCCTCACATCTGTAGGCTTTTGGAGCAAAAATCTCAAATGTCTTTTAACTGTAGTGTTTTCCTTTGAGGAAACAGCTGCAAGCTAGGTAAGAGGATTAGACATGAATCTGCTCATACAATACAAGGGAATAACTATGCAACTCAAAAGCTACACCATATAAACTGGACATGATTGCATCCAAGTAAACCTGACACACCAAGGGGCAGTGTTATATGCAGGTCCAGCCTGAACAGACCCTGGAATCACGTACAAGTTCATGAGATGATTGCTCAATTACATCATACCTAATCCTACCCACTGCCATCCCTCCTTTAACCATAGTCTGATGCCTAAAACAACTTGACTGAATATGAAACAATACAGTCTGGTTTTCAGATGGCTCTGCATGATGTGATATTAACAGTTAGAAATGGAGTAGAAAAATTCTTCCAAAAAGCAGATTTTTTTTTTGTCCACTTTGCATTAGATAGATGGACAGAGGTAAAAATCTCCCCAAGTCATGGATATAGGCCTAAATAAAAAAAAAAAAAAAACCCAGAAAGTTGAAAGATGAGGATATTTGTGACAATAAAGTCTGTTAAAGAGGGACTTGGAATGAGTCCAGGGTGTAACCATATTCGTATCAAATGTGAATACCAACCAACAGTACTCTGTAGTAGAATGGAAATTCTCTGCTAAATAAAAGTCAGCCTCCTGTGTTGGATATTGCTATTGGCACATGAAATCTCTTCCTACCTTCTTCAACATTCTGTTAAAATTTACATTTTCTGTAATCCCTAAAATGTAGGGGTATGAATGAAAATTTGGTATTTCCAATGAAAATGCAGATTTGTGATATTTGTAAGACAGATGTGAGGCAGAGGCCACCTTCTGGTGGTTGTGGTGGTTGGCAACCAACTTTTCCCAGACTGGCAAGTTTGTGATGGCCAGGCTCCAGGCTCCATGCTCCAATATCTAGTCAAGAGCTTGACAAATGTGTGGCAGTTGTATTAGAGGCAGTAGTAGTAGAAGCAGTAGCTCTTCTAGATTGTAAATACTGTAGTTTAACCTTGAATGTAACAGCCTAATAAATGTCCCTTGACTTCCATTTCTCAATCCCTTTCAATGGTTTTATAAGTATCGAGTTCCTTCCTTTAAATCATCTTCTTCTTGAAATACTTTTTCTTTTTTCCTGCATTGATTCCTGACAAATGCAATTTCTTTCCCTACCATTCCAGGACTTGTTCAACATTCTTATGAACTAAGTAGCTATATTTGCAGAAATAGAAGATAAGCATATGTTCAACATTGTGCTCCCTTCTTTTTGTCAAAGTAACTATCTCCACTACTGAATGCCCAGTGCTCCAGTGGCAATAGCCAACCTTCCTCAAAACAAGTTCTTTTAGTAGAGTGTTCAGCCACTTTGAAGCATTATAATGTTTATTAATACTCCAGAATTTACCCTTACGTGGGGGGAGGGGGGACCTAATTTTTCTTCAGTTTCTTTTCCCTGACTGTCATATAATTTCATTACCACCATATCATATTTCCACTCACTTCTGTTAAAACCAGAAGCCTCTATAAATTGGATCCTCCAAACCAGATTAACTTTTTTTTGATACTTTTTTCTTCATTATTTATTTGTTCACTCATTATTCATTATATTATTTATATTTAATCAATGGTGGAGCACCTCTGTGTTTGTGTATATGATTGTGTGTGTATGTGTGTATATGTGTGTCAGAAGAGGGAGGAAGGGAGAGAGGAAGAGAGTGAAAAGGAAAAAGAAGAGGAAAAGAAGGAGGAGGAGAACAGCAATATTGGAATGAATCTTTAAAGTAGAGGAAAAAACAGAATGTGATGCCTTCTTTCAAATAATT